>NC_066512.1:14911537-14991537 GCF_024679095.1 Eriocheir sinensis | reverse complement strand
GGGGCAGACATATCCAGGTTGTGACAGGTGGTGGCGGTGCCTTTACTGAGGATGGTGGAGTGTAGGGAGGAAAAAATGATGGGTTGTAGAAATTTGTAGTGAGTAGGAGATGGAGGAGACATGTTATTTTGGGGTTACGTAATAGAGGAAAAAAGGGCTGGAGGAGGGTGTAAATGAAAAGTAGGAAAATAAATAGTAGAAATTAAAGGAAAAACACAAAAAATACATATAAAAAGCTGAAAAGGACAATGGATAGCAACATTGAAGAAAATAAAAAATATTAAAATTTTTCACAGGAGGTCAATTCCTTTCCCCTTATCCTCATCCTCACCTTCTCCCTCTTTCTCCGTCCACGCAAAAATAGGCAGAGGCAGAAAGAGGTGATGGAAAAGAGCAGGCAGAAGGGAACAAGTGGCGGCGTGTAGTACGAGGTAATGAAAACGAAATGTGTGTTGTGGCCAACGCTGAAGGTAATGAAAATACAGTGCTTAATGAGGTCCTGTGGTGAATTTTTGGTTACACACACACACACACACACACACACACACACACACACACACACGGTGGCTGAACAGATAGCAAGACGGCCCCGCGTTCAGGAGGACGCGAGTTCAATCCCCGACCGGTGCCACCAAGCTGGGATTTTTCACCCGCCGCCGAGTGGCTTAAAACTACCCACATGCTGTCCAGAAGACCACCTATCAACCCGGACTCTAGATTCTAGGATTAAAGATGAGCTCCGGGAGGGCAGCATGAGCCAATGCAAGATGGCGCCACTATAAACACTCGCCTGCGCCAGAACGGGCTGGGCCGACTATCAGGACCCACCGGGAAGAAGCCTTGGACCGACCATCAGGATCCACCGGGAAGAAGCCTACCGGCGCAATAGGCCAAGACGTAAACCACACACATACACATACACACACACACACACACACACACACACACACACACACACACACATACACACACAGTGCGCTTTCTGTTACTGCGGGAAAAGCACAGCTGCTCAAATTCTTTACTAATACTAAACTCCTTTTGCTCTTGTTCTCGTCATTCTTATTTTCGATGATTTCATTGGCTTCTTTCAACCTCTTACTGAGCGTTTTTTTCTTTTTTTTTTCTTTTCTTTTCATTAGCTACCTCTCTGCTATAATCCGACTCAAAATATAGTTAGTTTGGGTCGGGCCCGAACCTCTTCACAGCGCTGCTGCATACCCCCCAATACACCATTCTCTTATATGCCATCACGTATTACTTGAAATTGTGTGTCAAATATTCTGAATACATGAAATAAGATTTGGCACCTCTATGGCCAGCGTCCTCCCCGAGCGGACCCCGCCCAAACTGACTTCAAATTTGAGTCGTAGTGTAGTGGCTACCTGTTGGTGTTTGTCTGTTTGCAGCTAGGTTTATGTGTGTGTCTGGTCGTCTGTGTCTTTATCTCTCTCTCTCTCTCTCTCTCTCTCTCTCTCTCTAAATTTCAAAAGAGCCAACTTCGTAGAAATCCGACGAAAACTAATAGATATGCAACTATCAGATGACTAAGCCTGGCTAAGCTTTAAAAATCACTTACTCACTCAGTAGGACACATTAATTTTGTCCCCTTGTGCGAGAAGCGAATTAACACTAATAAAAGTCCACCTTGGTTTAATAGCGAAATTAAACACTCAGTCAAGGAGAGAAAATTGTCTTACAGGTTAAAGAAAGAGCAAAGCACGCCCGAAAACATTAGACTTTACAATGATGCCAGGCGACGAGTTAACAGATTAGTGCGTCAGGCAAAGCGTAGATATGAAGAGAATATTGCAGCCAACTGTAAAAATAATCCGAAATCCTTCTTCAGTTACAAAAACAACAGAAAGGCGATCAGAAGTGGAATTGGACCTTTAACAAACAGCGACGGTGCACTAGTGACTGACAGCCAACACGTTGCAAACCTATTAAACAATTACTTTTCCTCGGTGTTTAATAATAACAGTCCTCCCGCCACCACCAACAACACCAGTACTAATGTAAATCCCGAGCATGCATTGTCTAACTTTGAAATAAAACCCGATGAAGTCCTTAAAGCCCTCAAATCACTTAAAACAAATAAAAGTCCTGGACCTGACAAAGTATATCCAACTCTGCTGAAAGAAACAAAGAGTGAAATACTCTCCTCCCTCACAACCGTATTCAATATGTCCTTGCGACAAGGCATCGTCCCTTCAGATTGGAAGAAGGCTAACGTGACACCGATTTTTAAGAAAGGAGACAAAAAAGTACCAGGTAATTACAGGCCCATTAGTCTAACTTCGGTTGTAGGTAAGCTACTTGAGGGCATAATTAGAGACAAAATTGTGAGTTACCTTGAAAGCCACTCATTGATTGGGGACTCACAACATGGCTTCCGAAACAAAAGATCCTGCCTATCAAACCTATTAACCTTTATAACGACCTCTTCAATGTTTATGACGTAACCAAATCACTGGACGTAGTCTATCTTGATTTCCAGAAAGCGTTTGATAAAGTCCCGCATCATAAATTACTTTACAAATTAAAGCAAATAGGTATTGACGGTCAAGTAAACCAATGGATCGCGAATTGGTTGAGCAACAGACAACAAAGAGTAGTGATTGACGGATTTAACTCAGAGTGGGCGCCTGTCACTAGTGGCGTCCCTCAGGGCTCGGTCCTTGGCCCAGTGCTCTTCATTATATACATCAACGACGTGGATGTTGGACTCAATAACCGCATTAGTAAATTTGCAGACGACACAAAGATTGGTAACTCGGTTCTGACTGACGAAGACAGGCAAAGCCTCCAAGAGGATTTGCACAAAATTTCAGCTTGTTCGGATAGATGGAGATGCCCTTTAACGTAGACAAGTGCTAGGTCCTTCAAATTGGAACGAGGAATAAGAAGTTCGAATACGAAATGCGCGGCGTTAAACTCAAAAGCGTTCAATGCGTCAAGGACTTGGGGATCAAAATCGCGTCAAACCTCAAATTCTCACAGCAATGCATCGATGCAGCAAATAAAGCGAACAGAATGTTGGGCTTCATTAAAAGAAACTTTGTATTCAAGAATAAAGATGTAATACTCCCGCTCTACAACAGTTTAGTCAGACCCCACTTGGAATATGCGGTACAGTTTTGGTCTCCCCACCATGCAAAGGATATTGCTAAATTAGAAGGTGTTCAGCGTCGGGCAACGAAAATGATCCCTTCCTTGCGCAACAAATCCTACGAAGAAAGGCTTTCACCCTTAACATGTTCTCTTGAGAAACGTCGCCTCCGAGGAAAACTGATCGAATGTTTTAAAATACTTAATGGTTTCACGAATGTAGACAGATCAACATTGTTTATGATCGATGACACTTTGCGCACGAGGAACAATGACGTAAAACTCAGATGTAGACAAGTAAATTCAGACTGCACCAAATTTTTCTTCACCAACGTTATAGTGCGAGAATGGAATAAGCTTCCACCATCAGTGGTCCAGTGTAACGCGATTGACTCCTTCAAAAATAAGCTCGACCGTCACTTCCTTCAACTTAATATCAACTAGAGTAGAAATGCAACGTTTTGGAGTCTTCTGATTAATGTAAAATCACTTAGGTTTAAGGACAGACCACCAAGTCTGGACCATGGGGTCTGTGTGGTCTGATTTTCTATGTAAATCTATGTAAATCTCTCTCTCTCTCTCTCTCTCTCTCTCTCTCTCTCTCTCTCTCTCTCTCTCTCTCTCTCTCTCTCTCTCTCTCTCTCTCTCTCTCTCTCTATATATATATATATATATATATCACACGCGCGCGCGCGTACACACACACACACACACACACACACACACACACACACAGTACATCTCACGCAGAAGAGGGCGGAGAAGCGTGGAGTAGGGGGATGCGTATACTTCTTCGCCACTAACCCACTTCCTCTTCTTACTATACCCTTGATAAAAAAAAAAGGCCTCACTGCACGGGGCACGAGGGACCATTACCGGGTGTATCAGCTGAAGGAGTGACGTCCGTGTTTACCCTCGACCCTCCACTCACCCATTCTTTTCACTCCCATTTTCTCAAAATTTTCCCCCTTTTCCTCTTTGTCTCACTTACTTAATGGTCTCTCTTCCTTTCTTCCTTCATTGCTGCCTCCCTTCCTTCCTTCCCTCCTCTTTCGACCCTGCATGGTTTTGTCCCCTTTCCTTCTGTCTTCCTGTCTGTATGTGTTAGTGTCTGTGTCTGTGTCTGTCTGTCTCTCTCCTCCAATTTCATTTTCTTCTTTTATTCCTTATCGTCTTCGGTTTCTTTTCTACGCGTTTGAGCCAATTCGCATGTGTCTTCTCTTTTTCTTTCTCCTCGTTTCTCCACTTTCTCTTTTTCAGCGCATCTGTGGGACAAACCTTTGGAAAGTGTGTTTTGGATTTCGTCCTGGGCTCCACACTCTCACCAATTCCGGGTCCTTTTATGTGTGTGTGTGTGTGTGTGTGTGAGAGAGAGAGAGAGAGAGAGAGAGAGAGAGAGAGAACAACAATGGTTCCTCTCTCTCTCTCTCTCTCTCTCTCTCTCTCTCTCTCTCTCTCATAAACCCACAACATTGGCCTCCCTTACTCTTCCTAAGCCTCCCTCCCCCTCCTTGTTAGAAACACCTCTCTCGTCCTTTCATCAAGCCCCAACAATGGCCTCACATGCCCTTCCGCAACCCGGCCGCCGTATTTACATGTTTAATGGTTTAGATCAGTGGTTCACAAACTTTTGCAGACTGTCGCCCCCTTGGCTTCCACGCGATTTCCTAGCGCCGTCACCCACCCATACACATGTGAACACGTACCTCTTTCTTGGTATTTGGTACGCTGGAAACTGAAAAAAGATTAAACACTTAGCCTTAGCGTTTATGACTTAGATAGATTATTTCATTCAGATTTTGGGATAACAAAAAAAATGTGAATTCCTTTTTATGCCACCCTGCCATATCCTCACCGCCCCCTCATATCTTTCCACCCCCGCCAGGTGGGCGGTACCGCCCATTTTGGCAATCATTGTTCTAGTTCATTCCCGCAGGAGAAATGCGGATCAAGGTGCAACATTAAGCACCACTGAGTGATTGGGGCCTGTTGCTGCTACAGAACTCACGAAGAGGAAATTAAAATGGAGAATTTTAAAGCTTCAATTAATGTTACACACACACACACACACACACACACACACACACACACACACACACACACACACACAGAGTGAGTCACCAGTTACTTAGCCTAATAAATTATCTTCTAGGGCCACCGACGCTTGATTACAAGTCGCGTCCTGCACTGCCTGCAATTAGAACGTCCTGCTCCCCCGAGGAGTGCAGGTGACCGTCCCTACCCTCCTCCTTCCTGGCCGTTTCTCCGCCCCGGCAGTCCTTCACCCTTCCCCTCCCCCCCAGGCCTGGCGCTCTTTGATAATACTGAACTTCCCGCTCCCTCCCTCCTGAGTACTTATCTTGTCTACTCCTCCACTTTATTATATCCCATTATATTACTGGAGACCTTGAAATTCCCCCAAAGACCTTGAATCTCTATGAAGCCCTTGACAGCCCGAAATAGGTCCTGATTACATCTGAAGAATATCACTCTTTGCTCCTAAGGAACTATAGCCCGTGAACCTTATAAAACCTAGAAACACTTCTTAACCCCTGACATCTTGCAACCCGTCCCTAAAATGCCTGACCCCTTCTATGATCACCTCAGCATACTCTAACCCTTGTCCAGCCCTCTTAAAATCCTCAATCGCTTTCCTTACAATAACCCTCGACGCGGATCAACACCTGGAAAATGGCTCCTGACTCCCCTTTGATTAACCTCTGCCGCCTAGACCAGCGAGATGTCATGTACTGCGGCGCTTCGGGCAAGAGTTTCTAATCATGGCAATCGTGACGACGACAAATTGGCCGAGACAAACAGACAATTAGGCAAATGGAGTCACACACAGGAAAACTGACTAACAGTCCCGGGAGGTTTGGCGTATCGGTCGGGCGTTGTTTTTGCTGTGTACATCATGTCCTGCGGAGATGGTCCATACCCATTTGGCCGTGTGCTTGACCCGTGTAGCAGGTCGAGTCGGGACGGAACTTGGACGAGCTGAGGGGTACGTGACGTTACTGCTCAGGAATGTACCTCATATCCGATCAAGGGCTGTTTGACCTACCACCGGTCGCCGCACAACTCGCCGTGTGCTGGGAGGCTAGAAGCCGACCACGACCAATGACAGATGCCAAGTGGTCGGCTAGTATCAGCGACCACCTACTAACGGACGGCGTCTGCTCGCCATCCGATCGCCGTTCACCAGTTAACGGTCATATGTTGGCTACCTGTGGCAGACCGTTTGTCGTCCAGACGCAGTCCATTTGGCCACCGGACGGCAACCTTTCTACGATCGTCAGAGACCTGAGAGGTCGGCTGGAGGATTTTGGTGCTGCACCCAAAAACTCCAGCCGACCTTTTCGGTCGTAAGGCGGACAGTGACACATGTCGATCGCACGCACGACCATATGCGACCTCCCGCGACCTGCAAGTCGCGCTACCTGCAGGTCGCGGGTTGTCGTTATTAGGTCGTAGTCAGTGTGACTGAGGCTTAAGTTAGATATGCAACAACCTGATTATGGCGGGGGAATCAGACCTTCCAGACTTCGCAGGCAGCCAATCAAATTATCATACTTAGTTTTACGCTGCTCCAACCCCTCGTCCTCATCTCCTCCCCTCCCCAGCACGCTAATCGCTGCTACCGGATTGGATTATGGCCGCAAGAACCTTAAAATTCACCGACCAAGTGAAATAGCAGCAAATTTCCTCCACGTGTACCTGGGACGAGAACACCTGCTGTTTGACACCTGTGCTCGTGCTTCCTACTCAAATCTATCTTTATCACCCACTCCCTCCCTCTACGGTCCTCTCACCATATCATCTATGCTCATGAAGTACCATTCATGACAACTGTTCCAATCCTTCTTTTTCTCCTATTAATCCACCTTTCCTTTACCATCTCTTTTGCCTCCTTTTATCATTCTTTCTCTCCCTCTACTTTCCCATATTTTCATTCCCCATGCTCTCCACTTTCTCTGCCCTACCAGCTCCTAGTACCATCATCTTCCATTTTCCCTTCCAGCTTCCTCTTCCATCATCTCTTCCCATTACTGTCCTCCTCCTCCCCTTATTTTTCTCTCAGCACTATTACTCCCTATACCCTCCACTTCTTGTGCCTTGCCATCCTTCAGTACAATCTTCCCTGGTACTGACTTCCGTTCCCCTCTCTTCTTCTTCTCTCTCCTCTTTTTTCCCTACTATCATCGCCTTCATCCCTTTGTCTTCTAACATCGCCTCTTCTATCACCTTTTCTTCCTTTGCAATCATTCCTTCCTTTCCTACCCTCGTCTTCTCTACCATCACGTCACCGACCATTGATTGATTGCAACACCTGTATTTCATGTACCCTCACCTCACCTGCTACTTCCTCGACTTTCCTTGCCTTTACTATCCTCTTCCACCACTACCATATTGCCTCATCTACCATTACGTCCCTAACCATTGCCTATTTCCTTCCTTTCTCATCTACACCAGTACCATGACTTCTTTTACCACCTGTTATCTTCCTTCCGTGCGCCTGGTGGTGATGATGTGCTGGTGGCGGTGGTAGTGGTGGTGATGAGGGTTGTGGCTAAGGCGGTGTGGTGGGGGTCGTGGTGATGGTTGTGGTAACGGCAATGTAGTGGGGTGGTGGTGGTTGTGGTAAAGGTATTGTGGTGGTGGTGGTGGTAACGGCAGTGTGGTGGTAATGATGGTTGTGATAACGGCAGTGTGGTGGTGGTGTTTGTGGTAAAGGCAGTGTGGTGGTGGTGTTTGTGGTAAAGGCAGTGTGGTGGTGGTTGTGGTAACGGCATTGTGGTGGTGGTTGTGGTAAAGGCAGTGTGGTGGTGGTTGTGGTAAAGTCAGTGTGGTGGTGGTTGTGGTAAAGGCAGTGTGGTGGTGGTGGTGGTGGTGGTAACGGCATTGAGGACTCCCCTTCTGGCTGCCGACCCGAGAGGTGTCTTGATAACTCCTCGAACCTCTTTCTTCTCAATTTCTGCAACATTCGCGGTCTTCGTTCTAATTTTCATTCTGTGGAACAACATCTCTCCTCCTCTAAACCTCACCTTCTCTTCCTTACCGAAACACAGGTTTCTGAGGCTACTGACAGCAATCTCTACTCTGTTCTCTCCTACTATCTCTATCCTAAATTTCAATCCAAAGCTGGATGTTGCGCCTACGTGCGCAACGACATCACTTGGTCTCGTGCCCACAACCTTGACTCTTCTGAATTTTCTACCATCTGGCTAAGACTTCATTGTCATTCTATTACTAAATACATCAGTGCTGTTAATCTCTCACCTAACTCTACTAACTATGTAAAATTCTTTGACTATTTGAACTCTAAAGTGGAGCACATCTTGACCCACTCTCCCTTCGCTGAAATCTCCATCCTAGGAGATTTCAATGCTCACCACCAGCTTTCACTTTCATCCTCTTTCACTGATCATCCTGGTGAACAAGCCTACAACTTTGCTATCCTCAATGACCTAGAGCAGTTGGTCCAGCAACTTACACGTTTTTCCGACCGTCTTGGAGACCGGCCCAACATTCTAGACCTCTTCCTTACCTCAAACCCTTCTGCTTATTCTGTCAAACTGTTCTCTCCGTTGGGCTCCTCCGATCACAATCTTATTTCTGCATCCTGTCCTATCGCTCCTGTACACCCTCTGGACCCACCGAAGAGGCGATGCTTCTGGCATTTTGCTTCAGCTCGGTGGGACGACCTGAGGATGTACTTTTCCGATTTCCCGTGGAATGATTATTGCTTCCAGGATAGAGACCCCTCTGTGTGTGCTCAGCGCATCACAGAGGTAATTGTCTCTGGAATGGAGGCATTTCTGCCGTGGTAGACGGTCACTGTTCTTCCCCTAAATCTATTAACAGTGGTGTCCCACAGGGTTCTGTCCTATCTCCCACTCTTTTTCTGTTGTTCATTGATGATCTTCTTTCCAAAACGAACTGTCCTATCCATTCCTACGCCGATGATTCCACTCTGCATTATTCAACTTCTTTTAATAGAAGACCCACCCTTCAGGAACTTAACGACTCAAGGCTGGAGGCTGCAGAACGCTTAGCCTCAGACCTTACTATTATTTCCGATTGGGGCAAGAAGAACCTGGTGTCCTTCAACGCCTCAAAAACACAGTTTCTCCACCTATCCACTCGACACAATCTTCCAAACAACTATCCCCTATTCTTTGACAACACCCAGCTATCACCTTCCTCAACACTAAACATCCTCGGTCTATCCTTAACTCAAAATCTTAACTGGAAACTTCATATCTCATCTCTTACTAAATCAGCTTCATCGAGGCTGGGCGTTCTGTACCGTCTCCGCCAGTTCTTCTCCCTGCACAGTTGCTGTCCATACAGGGGCCTTGTCCGCCCTCGTATGGAGTATGCATCTCATGTGGGGGGCTCCACTCACACAGCTCTTCTGGACAGAGGAGGCTAAGGCTCGTTCTCATCAGCTCTCCTCCTCATACTGATAGTCTTCACCTCTTAAATTCCGCCGCAATGTTGCCTCTTTCTATCTTCTATCGATATTTCCACGCTGACTGCTCTTCTGAACTTGCTAACTGCATGCCTCCCCTCCGCGGCCCCGCTGCACTCGGCTTTCTACTCATGCTCATCCCTATACTGTCCAAGCCCTTATGAAGAGTTAACCAGCATCTTCACTCTTTCATCCTCACGCTGGTAAACTCTGGAACAATCTTCCTTCATCTGTATTTCCTCCTGCCTACGACTTGAACTCTTTCAAGAGGAGGGTATCAGGACACCTCTCCTCCCGAAATTAACCTCTGATTTTGGACACTCCTTTAACCTCTGTTCGGGAGCAGTGAGTAGCGGGCCTTTTTTTCTTTTTTTTTCTTTGCGCCCTTGAGCTGTCTCCTTAGCTGTAAAAAAAAAAAAAAAATACATTCCTCGTTCTTTCTCTACTCCTCCCGCTAAAAAGCCTTGGTTTAATCACGCCTGTTCTCGTGCTGTCAATGATAGAGAGGCAGCTCACAAAAGGTACCAGAGCCTTCAAACTAATGGTAATTATGAACTTTACATTTCTGCCCGAAATCGTGCCAAATCTATTCTCCGACTAACCAAAAACTCTTTCATTAATAGAAAATGCCAAACCTTGGTTTCTCTA
The DNA here is from genome assembly GCF_024679095.1 of Eriocheir sinensis. NCBI lineage: Eukaryota > Metazoa > Arthropoda > Malacostraca > Decapoda > Varunidae > Eriocheir > Eriocheir sinensis. The sequence goes on along the minus strand of NC_066512.1, from coordinate 14,981,306 downwards.
ACTCTTCCCGTGACTTCTGGCATCTTGCCAAAAACATCTCCTCCACCTTCACTTCTTCATCTTTCCCTCTTCTCCTTAACCCTGACGGCAGCACCGCCGTCTCATCTGTCTCTAAGGCTAAACTCTTCCCTCAAACTTTCTGTAACAACTCCACTCTGGACAACTCTGGGCATATTCCTCCTACTCATCCCCCCTCTGACTCCTTTATGCCTGTTATAAAGATTCTTCAAAATGATGTTGTCTATGCCCTGTCTGGCCTCAATCCTCAGAAGGCTTATGGACCTGATGGAGTGCATCCTATTGTCCTTAAAAATTGTGACTCCGTGCTGTCACCCTGCCTGGTCAAACTCTTTCGCCTCTGCCTGTCAACATCTACCTTTCCTTCCTGCTGGAAGTATGCCTTCATACAGCCTGTGCCTGAGAAGGGTGACCGTTCCAATCCCTCAAACTACCGTCCTATAGCTTTACTTTCTTGCCTATGTAAAGCTTTTGAATCAATCCTTAACCGGAAGATCCAAAAGCACCTTTCCACTTCTGACCTTCTATCTGATCGCCAGTATGGGTTCCGCAAGGGGCGTTCTACTGGTGATCTCCTAGCCTTCTTAACTGACTCTTGGTCATCCTCTCTTAGCCGTTTCGGTGAAACCTTTGCTATTGCGCTGGACATATCAAAAGCTTTTGATAGGGTCTGGCACAAATCTTTGCTTTCCAAACTACCCTCCTACGGCTTCTATCCTTCTCTCTGTACCTTTATCTCCAGTTTCCTTTCTGACCGCTCTATTTCTGCTGTGATAGACGGCATTGTGATGGTGGTTGTGGTAAAGGCAGTGTGGTGGTGGTTGTGGTAAAGGCAGTGTGGTGGTGGTTGTGGTAAAGGCAGTGTGGTGGTGGTTGTGGTAAAGGCAGTGTGGTGGTGGTTGTGGTAAAGGCAGTGTGGTGGTGGTGGTGGTAAAGGCAGTGTGGTGGTGGTGGTGGTAAAGGCAGTGTGGTGGTGGTTGTGGTAAAGGCAGTGTGGTGGTGGTTGTGGTAAAGGCAGTGTGGTGGTGGTTGTGGTAAAGGCAGTGTGGTGGTGGTTGTGGTAAAGGCAGTGTGGTGGTGGTTGTGGTAAAGGCAGTGTGGTGGTGGTTGTGGTAAAGGCAGTGTGGTGGTGGTTGTGGTAAAGGCAGTGGGTGGTAAAGGCAGTGTGGTGGTGGTGGTGGTAAAGGCAGTGTGGTGGTGGTTGTGGTAAAGGCAGTGTGATGGTGGTTGTGGTAAAGGCAGTGTGGTGGTGGTGGTGGAGAGGAGGGTGATGGGTAGTGGTGGTGAGTGATCATGACGATGATGGTGAGTAATGATAATGGTGATATTGGCGATGACTTGCATAAATCATTTTCATTGGTGAAGTAATTAGTAGAAGAAAAATACGTAATGCATGATTGCTTTAGCATACCTCCTCCCCCTCCTTCTGCACTTCTACTTTCTTTTCTGCTCCTTCTCTCATTCATTTGCTGCATAGGAAACCACGCACGCATGTACTGTACCTTTAGACAGGTAATCTTGCGCACTCTCACACACATGAATATCATTAGTAATAATAATGATAATAGTAACAATATCATAATAAAGATAATAATAATAATAAGAATAATCACTCCAGTGGTGCAATGGATAAGCGCTTGTCTTGCCATCTCAGCGGGCTTACGTTCAAATCTTGCTTAGGTCAATTATTTTTTCGTTGACAAATTGCGATTACTATTTCCTTGAGCAAGGTGAGTAGGGCCAACATGGGGAGTGTGAGTGCCCAGCAGCACCCATAGGTCGGCTAACGAACTCCGCAGGCTGTCGATTACGAGTCCAGCATGTGATTAAACCATGAACAAAACAGACACACACACACACACACACACACATCGATGGAGAGAGAGAGAGAGAGAGAGAGAGAGAGAGAGAGAGAGAGAGAGAGAGAGAGAGAGAGAGAGAGAGAGAGAGAGAGAGAGAGAGAGAGAGAGAGAGAGAGAGAGAGAGAGAGAGAGAGAGAGAGAGAGAGAATTGCGTAAAGCATGAAAGGGATGAAAAGGCCATTCATTACATTTTATTCCCTGCACTAATATCGTCCCACCACACCTTCCCTTTTTACATGGTCGGGTTCGGTTAACGAGGTGTTCGACAAGGTTTAGGTCAATTATATTTTTTCGTTGACAAATTGCGATGACTATTTTCTTGAGCAAGGTGGGGGAGGCAACGAATTTAACCATTACCCACAGGTTCCACCACGGGGCACATTGGCAGCCCGTCGATGCGGGTAGGAGGAGGAGGAGGAGGAGGAAGAAGGTGAATCAGAAAAATGAATAGTATGAGGGAATTGGCGATAATTAAAAGAGGATAAGAATATGAAATCGTAAGAAATGTTGAAAAATAATAAAGTAAATGAGATCACTAATAATCAGTATGACTAACAAAGTCAAAGTGAAGTAGGAGCTTGGGAGGCACAGAAGAGTGAAAACTATTTGATATAAGGTTTGCTCTAAACGCTAAAGTACCGGATGGGAAAGGGAACATGTGCCAGAGAAAAAAGAGTAAAGAAGTGGGAGATTAACGAGATGAATCACAAGAATAGGGAAGGAGAGATTCAGCAAAGGGGAGGACGGAAGGTGGTTGGCAATAATGAAGGAAAAGAAAAGATAAAGAGAAAAGGTAGAGAGAAGTAGTAGCGTGTGAGCATTTTTTTTTGTGTGTGTGTGTGTGACCATAAAATAATGCCAAAATTAAAAAGTCTAATTGATAAATACGGAAATGGTGTTAAAACATTAATTAGTTTGCTGTGCTTGCCATTCTCTCTCTCTCTCTCTCTCTCTTTTTTGTGGCGTCCCTCAGGGCTCGGTTCTTGGCCCAGTGCTCTTCATTATTTACATCAACGACGTGGATGTTGGACTCAATAATCGTATTAGTAAATTTGCTGACGACACAAAGATTGGTAACTCGGTTGTCACTGACGAAGACAGGCAATGCCTCCAAGAGGATTTCCACAAAATTTCAGTTTGGTCGGATAGATGGGAGATGCCCTTTAACGTAGACAAGTGCCAGGTTCTTCAAGTTGGAACGAGGAATAAGAAGTTCGATTACGAAATGCGCGGCGTTAAACTCAAAAGCGTTCAATGCGTCAAGGACTTGGGGGTCAAAATCGCGTCAAATCTCAAATTCTCACAGCAATGCATCGATGCAGCAAATAAAACGAACATAATGTTGGGCTTCATTAAAAGAAACATTTTTCAAGAATAAAGATGTAATACTTCCGCTCTACAATAGTTTAGTCAGACCCCACTTGGATTATGCGGTACAGTTTTGGTCTCCCCACCATGCAAAGGACATTGCTAAATTAGAAGGTGTTCAGCGTCGGGCAACGAAAATGATCCCTTCCTTGCGCAACAAATCCTACGAAGAAAGGCTTTCCACCCTTAACATGTTCTCTCTTGAGAAATGTCGCCCACGAGGAAAACTGATCGAATGTTTTAAAATACTTAATGGTTTCACGAATGTAGACAGATCAACATTGTTTATGATCGATGACACTTTGCGCACGAGGAACAATGGCGTAAAACTCAGATGTAGACAAGTAAATTCAGACCACCAAATTTTTCTTCAACAACGGTGTAGTGCGAGAATGGAATAAGCTCCCACCATCAGTGGTCCAGTGTAACACGATTGACTCCTTCAAAAAAAAGCTCGACCGTTACTTCCTTCAACTTAATATCAACTAGAGTAGACAGGCAACGCTTTGGAGCCTTCTGATTAATGTAAAATCACTTAGGTTTAAGGACAGACCACCTAGTCTGGACCATGGGGTCTGTGTGGTCTGATTTTTTATGTAAATCTATGTAAATCTCTCTCTCTCTCTCTCTCCCTCAAGTCTGTGGAACAAATGCAATAAATCCTGCCTGGTATCCGCGTCTTCACTAAACTGTCCAATTTAATTTTCACATTAATGAAATTTGCCGCGTTTCACTTAAAATTACCCGAAAAAGTAAAATTCACGGAGAAAGGTTGCTGAATCTCAGACTGAAAAACATTATAACTGGCACTGACTGAGTCGTCAGCGTGCAGGCACGGCTTCCTCGAAGAACCGGGTTCGAGTCCCGCCCGACGCTACAACCTGACAATTTTCTGTCATCGCTTAGTGGCGTAAGACTACCCACATGATATTTTGAAATCCACCTCTCAACCCGGACTCTAAATCAACTCTAAAGAGGATCAAGAATGAACCCCAGGGACAGCATGAGGCGAGCAAGTTGGTGCCTCTATAAACACTCGCCTGCGCTATAACGAGCTTAGACCGACCACCAGGCCCCATCGCAAAAGCCAACCGGCACCAGAGGCTAAACGTTAAAAAAATGAAAAAAAGTGAACTGTAGGGCCGTGGCGCCAGTGTCGCCGGAACCAACAAATAACAGTGCACACGACCTGTGATAGCGGTGCGCTGACCAGGTAGTGGTGTTGTGACGCCCTCCCTTCGACCCCCACCCCCACCCCCACCCTCCCGCATCGTGAAATAGCTAGTGTTACGTCTGGTAGATACACACACTCCACCCCGACTTCCTCGGCACCTTCTCTCTCCTTCACTCTGCTTTTCATTGCCTTAATTTTCCTTCTTATTTGTTGCTGTTGCTTCTCATTTTCTTCACCTAGCAGAACTAAGAGCAAGGGGTAGCTGTTGAACTGGAAGAGCATCGACCCCGAGGCCTAGACAAAAAGCCTCGCGGGTGAAGGCGCTGAGAGTGCTCGAAGGAGGCTTGAGGGGGCCCATCTCTCCCCTTGGCGAGGCGAGGCGTGGCGATGATTGTGTTAGGCTGCCACACACACACACACACACACACACACACACACACACACACACACACACACACACACCGAAGGGAAAAAAGAAAGGAAAGACGGGCGCTGGGAATGAGGAGGAGGAGGAGCGGGAGAGGGAAGGAATCGTCAGAGAAGAGAGGTGTAGGCTGTAGAAGGAGGAAAAACACCTTGCAAACACACACAGACAAGGTGAGAGAAAAGTTGGAGGGAAAAGAAGAAATGTAAGCTGAAAGACAAAGGACGAGAGAAAGAGTGGCAGGGGGGAGGAAATAATGGCTGACAAAAACACGCAGAAAAGATGGCACACACACACACACACACACACACACACACACACACACACACACACACACACACACACACACACACACACACACACACACACACACACACACACACACACACGAGAGAGAGAGAGAGAGAGAGAGAGAGAGAGAGAGAGAGAGAGAGAGAGAGAGAGAGAGAGAGAGAGAGAGAGAGAGAGAGAGAGAGAGAGAGAGAGAGAGAGAGAGAGAGAGAGAGAGAGAGAGAGAGAGAGAGAGAGAGAGAGAGAGAGAGAGAGAGAGAGAGAGAGAGAGAGAGAGAGAGAGAGAGAGAGAGAGAGAGAGAGAGAGAGAGAGAGAGAGAAATGGATTCTTTTGTATCATAACGCCTGCACAGCATCGCTTTTTCTTTGTTCTTTCCTCGTGGTGGCGGAGTAACCGTTGTCTGGCTCCTGATTCACTTAATTTTTTAATTTTCACATTCATGTTTAACACACCTGTCGTCTCATTGGCTTTTATGTGTATGCTATTTACTTACCTTTGTGTGACCCATACGAGGACACACCTGTTCATTTACTTAATTGTAATATTTTTTCTTCTTATTTTGGAACCTACAGCGACTTCATTTTTTCTTTCCACTTGTTCTTATTTGTTCAGGTAATTAGCGTTGACACAGGTATGGGAATTTTAACCACTAACCTCAACTGTTTATTTTTTTTCTGGATTGAAGTAGCCTTGACTGTCCGTCTTTCCGTTCAACTCTTCCCACGGCGTGTGTTGGTCTGTGATGGTGGTGGTGGTGGTGGTGATGGTGGTGGTGGTGCTAATGGTAATCCTAGCGATGGTGGTAGAGGTGAAGGTGGTGGCAATGGTGGGGACGATTGGTGGTGATGGCAGGATTGTTTGTGGTGGTGGTGGTGATGACGATGTGCCGTTTTTCGTAATTTTTTTCGTGACATTTTTATCATTGGTCTTCCATATTTGGTTCTTCTTGGGTTTGTGTGAATATCAGACATTTTTTCCTTTGATTTTTTTCTTTTACCCAATTTTGTTTTGTTTTGTTTCGTTTGCCAGTTTGTCTATTTTCTGTGTGTGTGTGTGTGTGTGTGTGTGTGTGGTGTGGTGTGGTGTGTGTGTGTGTGTGTGGTGTGGTGTGGTGTGGTGTAATGTGTGTGTGTGTGTGTGTGTGTGTGTGTGTGTGTATTTTACCCCGGCCTGATCACGTGTTAGAATCGCAATCGCCAGCAATCCTCAGGGAGTAGGTAGGGAGACTTCTACCGAAACGGGCGCAAGCCACTCCCGGTGAGGTATATGCGGGAAGCGAGGAGGGTGCTGCAAGCCCTCCAAAGACCCTTCCTGTGTCCTCACTTTCCGTTTCCCTATTGTCTCATTTACACCAGAGAGTAGTTCAGCATGCTCTCTAAAAACAAATCCCCTTACTTTCCACACCACACTACATACACACAACACACACACCACTTCCCCATTTTTTTTCTTCAAAATTCAAAATGGCTCATCACAGTAATGCCTCGGAATCCCCGTCTGGGGGAAGGAACCACTTTCGGCCTTCGACCCAAGAGTGTCTTGATACCTCCTCCAATTTTCTCATTATTAACATTCGCGGTCTTCGCTCTAATTTTCATTCTGTGGAACACCATCTCTCCTCCTCTAAACCTCACCTTCTCTTCCTCACTGAAACACAGGTTTTTGAGGCTACTGACAGTAGGCAATCTCTACTCTGTTCCATCCTACTATCTCTATCCTAAATTTCAATCCAAAGCTGGCTGTTGCGTCTACATCCGCAACGACATCACTTGCTCTCGTGCCCACGACCATGACTCTTCAGAGTTTTTCACCATCTGGCTAAGACTTCATTGTCATTCTATTATTGAATAAATCTGTGCTGTTTATCTCTCACCTAACTCTACTAACTATGTAAAATTCTTTGACTACTTGAACTCTAAAGTGGAGCACATCTTGACCCACTCTCTCTTCGCTGAAATCTCCATTTTTGGAGATTTCAGTGTTTACCACCAGCTTTGGCTTTCATCCTGGGGAAAGAAAGCCTACTTACGGGCACATACACAGAAGCAAAAGAATAAAACAATGCGAGCAAAACACAAGAAAGAGAAAGTTACACGTGGGGAAATGTAAATGTCTGTTTGTGTTTGTTTTCCCCTTACTTCCTGGTTACTCTCTATCTATCTCTTTATTTATCTATCTATCTAACTATCTATCTCGCTCCTCTCCTCTCCTCTACCCCTACTCTTGCACACACGTCATTGACGTCACGGACCAGCTTGGTGAACAAGCCTACAACTTTGCTCTCTTCAATGATCTAGAGCAGTTGGTTCAGCACCCTACACGTATTCCCGACCGTTTTGCCCAACATAGTAGACCCCTTCCTTACCTCAAAAAAAACAATTTCTCCACCTATCAACTCGATACAATCTTCCAAACACCTATCCCCTATTCTTCGACACGCAGCTGTCACCTTCTTCAACACTAAACATCCTCTCCTCCTCACTAAATCAGCTTCCTCGAGGTTGGGCGTTCTGTATCATCACCGCCAGTTTTTTTCCCCTCGCACAGATGCTTTCCATAAATAAGGGCCTTGTCCGCCCTCGTATGGAGTATGCATCTCACGTGTGGGGGGGCTCCACGCACAATTCTCTTGGACAGAGTGGAGTCTAAGGCTCTTCGTCTCATCAGCTCCCCTCCTCTTACTGACAGCCTCTTAAATTCCGCCGCCATGTTGCATCTCTTTCTACCTTCTATCGATATTTTTATGCTTACTGCTCTTCTGAACTTGCTAACTGCATGCCTCCCCCCCCTCCCGCGGCCCCGCTGCACACGACTTTCTACTCATGCTCATCGCTATCCAAACCCCTTATGCAAGAGTTAACCAGCATCTCCATTCTTTCATCCCCTTCACTGGTAAACTCTGGAACAGCCTTCCTTCGTCTGTATTTCCTCCTGCCTATGACTTGACCTCTTTCAAGAAGAGTGTATCAAGACACCTCTCCATCCGAAATTGACCTCCCTTTTGGCCACTCCATACTTTTTCCTATATGGGAGCAACAGTTAGCGGGCTTTTTTTTTCTACATCTTCTTTTTGTTGCCCTTAAGTTGCTCTCTATTCTGTAAAAAAAAAAAAAAAAAAAAGCACCCTCGCGATTACAGCAAGGCTCATTAGTCGACCTCTGGGCACTGCCAGGACCTCACACACAACACACTTCATCCCCCTTGCTTAATGGGGGACTGTAACCACTCCGAGTTAGTGGAATAAACCTGGCCTGAGCGGGGCTCGAATATGTGTGTGTGTGTGTGTGTGTGTGTGTGTGTGTGTGTGTGTGTGTGTGTGTGTGTGTGTGTGTGTGTGTGTTGGGGGTGGGGGAGGGGGGCGGTCGATTTATCATGCGACGTCACTCGTCTTGGTGGCGTTTCTTCCGTGATAAAACAAAAATACGTAGATTTTTTTGTTCTCAGTTGGCATGTTAATGAGAAACGCTTTGATGTATTTTGGTGTGCCACGTTCTTTGGACATAAAATTGCAATAATAATTTTTTTTTTTGTCAGGTAGTTATGTAATTTTGTGTGTAATTTAAAGCGGCAGGTTGATCTTCCCTCTTTTTGCTAGCACGCAGTCTGTATAATCTTTTTTTTGCTCTGTGTTATGTGCGTGTGGAGGTATATTCATTCTTAGCTGGTGTCACCAGCGATAGGGTCACAGGCCCACGAAGCTTGAGCTATTCTTTCAATTATCGTAAATTACCGGTGTTTCTCTGGGACTAGTAACATTTACACTTCAATACAATAAGAGACATTATTGTTAATAAAGATATAGCTGATCATTCTCGTTTTTTATTTATTTGTAAACGAGAGAAAACAAATGCCATGCGGAAGCCTATCCTCATCAAAAATCGTTCTTGCATGAAAGCCCTGCGAAATCAAGCAGAAATGGGCTCTTTAAATTTTTTTATTTACATTACAATATTTGCTGAGTACCTCCCGCTGGTGTATCAGTGTCGCCTTCGGCGAAATTTATCTAAAACATTAGGGCGTCAGGTATCTCAAAAGATATGTCCGTGTGCGACATTGGTTTCCGTCCAAAAGTCTTTCCCTTCACCCACAACTCCTGGCCTTAAACGCCATCACCTTTGACCTGCCCACGCTCCTGGTAGTGGCAGGCATCCACCCAAGGTCTTGGTTCATCTCACACAACAAGCAGCAGTTAGATGAGGGCGGGGTGTAATATATGCTGGAAGCGGAAGCCGGTGACCTCAGTGAGACATAAACACTTGGCTGTCCATGTTTTGGTGTGGAGGGGGTTGTCGCTATGCCTGACGCCCTAGTGTTTTTGTTAAATTTCGCCGAAGGCGACACTGATGCCCCCAAAGCAGGTTCTCAGCATTTAATGTAATGTAAATAATATTATTTTTTTAAATCTCATTTCTGCTTGATTTCGCTGGGCTTTCATGCAAGAACGATTTTGGATGAGGAGAGGCTGCCGGACGGTATTTATATTTTTTCTTTTACCAATAAGTAAAACAACGAGAATGATAAGCTACATTTTTACTAATAACAGTGTCGCTTATTATATTGAAGTGTAATTGTTACAAGCCCCAGAGAAACACAGGTAATTTACGAAATTGAAAGAATATATCAAGCTTCGTGGGCCCTGTGACCCTATACCCGCTAGTTGGCAACTTTGGAATATACCTCATTGTGAGAAACAAAAGTTTTTTTTCCCCAGTTATTTGCACTCATTAACTTTTCTTTGATCTTTTGACCTATGATGGGAGTGTGTCCTTTTCCCTTGGGCGTAGTTCATTCTGCAATACCTTGGCCTTCCCGAGCACACTATGTGACCAGTCAGATCGTGAAGGTTGATGTTTGAATGGATAGGCTTGTAACATTTGCCCTTAGACATGGCATACTTTTTGCAATATTCTTCGTTGTCTTGATAGCTTCTTGATAGTGTTGTAACTTGGGGATTAAGGCCGGATGTCCTTCTTGACGTCACGCGGCGGCGTAAGGGTTCGATCCGAGAAGATTTGAACCGCTCCGCCTTGACTCTTCACTACCATGGCCTAACGATCTAACCCACTAGACAACCGCGCCCCACCGTAAACCTTCCCCAATTATGCGTTGTGTAATATATCGACTTGAATAGTTTCCAATCCAAGATTTTCCTAAAAAAAAAAAAAAATCCTCACCTTGGCTCACCCCAGGTACATCGTGTGTCAGCCAGTCCCTGGAGGTGAGTGTGTCAATTAGTGGACTGGTTGCTGTGTTCCCCGGTTTTTCTTTTTTTCCTCTAACTGTTTGTGCTACACCAACCCGCGTGGGCTCTTTGAAGGAGTCGGAAGATGAAATATTTTCACCTAATTTGTAAATTTTAATAACCAGAACGTTATTTTTTCCGCTTTATTTTCAGCGCGCCGGAAGGTATTAGTGTGCTTCGTTGAACTAATTATGGGTCACTGTTTTTGTCGCGCGTTTACGACGGTGCCAAAATCTGATCTCACACACACACACACACACACACACACACACACACACATACACACACACACACACACACACACACACACACACACACACACACACACACACACACACACACACACACTGCTTCTTACTACTCCTCTCCCTCGCCATCAGGCATCGCCACGGCCGGAGTGACACAGACACACATCAGCCATTCTCTTTTAGCCAAACACCATCTGTAAAGTCACCTGTAGTCGAGAGTCTGGAGCTCCGCGCCAGGCTCTGGTTCATTGTTTGAACCTCGAAACGGTTATAATAACGCGTACGTTGCTCCTTTCAGATCAAGCCAGCGAGGCTGCTCGGATAATATGAGCATTACTTTGGCGGACGCCGCGGGAGAGGCTGAATTAAAGTAAAGAAATACGAGCAGCAGGAGAAACGCCACCAGTGTTTGTCTTTGTTGTGGTGAGAAGACACACATTAATCACGGGGGGCGGGGGGCAGAGCTTAGACGAAATGCTTATAATCGTGATGTATTTTTTTACTTATTAGTGTATGACAGCCTCCCGCTAACAGTAAAAAAACAATTACGACCCTTTTTTTATTTTTTTTTATTTATTTATTTTTTTTTTTTGTATGGGAAAACACGCTCGTCGCACCGGCCCTATCAGCGGCGCATCGTCCTTATCAGCGGCTCAGGCCCACCTCCTCAACCCGTCCTTAATTAGTCCGCCGTCCCGCTGCCCCAGGCCTGTTAGGAGCCAACACCTGATGCCACCTGTCGGCCTCCATACACCGGGGACCCATACACCACCCAGCCGAGAGAGAGAGAGAGAGAGAGAGAGAGAGAGAGAGAGAGAGAGAGAGAGAGAGAGAGAGAGAGAGAGAGAGAGAGAGAGAGAGAGAGACCTTTAACCGTCGAGAAACAGTAGGAGGGATGTCTTGTTGGAGTTGCAAACGTCAACGGAGGTCAGGAGGTGAGGTCAGGTGTACTCCATTACCACCACCACCCCTTCGCCTTCCCCCACAATATATGCCTGACAGTCGGCGCGGTCAACCACCATTCTCTTCCATTTTCCCAGCAGCTCCCCACCGCGGCCTGTCTTTACTGTCTCTCCTTTTCCCATCACCACGTCCTCCCCATTTCCCCAACACTCCTCATCCTCCCGTTCACCTCTCCTCGCATCGCTCGTACCTACCTATTCTTTACTTTCTTTTCGTCCAATCTTCCTTTTCTGCACACTCCTACTCTTATCTTCGCAAATTTTTCCTCTCTATTCATCTTCCCTTCTCTCCACACTTGCCCTTTTCCCTCTCACGGCCTGCCCCCACCATTCCCTCTTTACGTCGTGTTCTCCCATTACCCCGCTCTTCCCCTGCCTTCCTTCCCCTTCCCCTCACTCCACTTTACTCCTCTCTCCCACACTCTAGCTCTTTCCTCTCACCTTACACTGTCATCCCTTATATCTTTCCCTCTCCCTCCTGCCTGTACTACTTTGTTCCTCCCCTCCTTACCCATCTTCCCCTCCTTCCCCTTCTTCATTCATATCTCCCTTCGTCATCGTCCACTATTCTTCTCAAAAATTCCCTTTCCTCTCTTCCTCTTCTTCCTGCCTGTCCTGCTCTGCTCCGCCCCTCATTCTCACTTCTCTCTACATTTGTCTTATCACCCCTCCCCCCTGAGCTTGCCCTCTTCTCCCCTTTACCTCCACGCCTCCCATCCTCCTCCTTCCAACCTCCTCCCTGAGTTTGTCTTTCCCTCCCGCTCCTCTTATCTCTGCCCTGTCTTCCCCTCTTCCCTGCCTGCTCTCCCCAAGCTGCCACACCTGCCCGCCCTTTCAGTCACCTGTGTCGGCAAAGCGCAGCACACATGACCCCCCCCCCCACACACACACACACACATACACTCACATTACGACATATGAAAACTAACGAAAATATCAAGGAAAGCGCTGTGCTGTTACAATCACAAGACAATATAAAAAAACAAGAAAATAAATAAATAAATAAAAATGTAACATAAAAGAGCGAACACTACAAAAGGTAAAGACAAAAGAAACAAGGGAAAAGCAAGTCACGTACACGACACAAAGCAGAAAAAGTGAATGCGAGAGTTAGAAATGAACAAATCCCCAAAACAACGCAATATCGCAAGATATTCGAGAGAAAAGAATCAGAGAACGAGACAATAATGGAGAAGGAAATGGAGGAGGAAAACATGAAGATATATACACGATGTTTGTGTGAGGGGGGGAGGGGGGGGCGTTGGCTGGTGTGTGTGTGAGAGAGAGAGAGAGAGAGAGAGAGAGAGAGAGAGAGAGAGAGAGAGAGAGAGAGAGAGAGAGAGAGAGAGAGAGAGAGAGAGAGAGAGAGAGAGAGAGAGAGAGAGAGAGAGAGAGTTTGTGTACGTTGTGTGTGCCATTGTTTATCCCGCCACCAACGCGAAAGTTAAGATTTACTCATCATATTTCCCTGCACGCTCCGTTGACAAAAACGTAGCATTTTTATTCTTTCTTTTCTTTTCTCCTCACACCTCCGCACACTCCTCTTAGCAGGTTATGAGCAAACTTTCGTGCGTTGTAAGAATTATATGAACAAAAACAACGTTATTTTTCAGGTCTGTAGCTACCGAAGAAGCGATTGAAGAAATACTGCAGAAGAAATATAAAAGATTAACCAGACAAATTTCCTAAAAATATTGCCTAAGACATCGAGATAAATTTGTAATTCTCCTGCATCCATTCGTTTCTCCTCTATTCATTCTGATACTTATTTTTCTTTCCGTTCTTCTTGTTCTTCTTTCTTCATTACCTCCTCCTCCTCCTCCTCCTCCTCCTCTTCCAGAAGTAAAATCCACACATACTACATGGGTGGAGAACCACTATAGTTAGTGCAGAAGGAGATAAACCTCGGGGTCACTATCAACAGTGACTTGAAACACACAAAACACTGAAAGTCCGCTTGTTCGGGTTCATAACAATATAACGAATATAAGACGCAGGGATTTATGTTATCTTTGTATAATTCGTTGGTAAGGCCCTACCTGGAATACGCCGTACAGTTCTGATCACCTAATTACAAGAAGGACATTAAGTTACTCGAGAGAGAGAGAGTACATCGACGCGCTACGAAAATGATACCGTCATTGTGGACTCAACCTTACGAAGAATGACTCAAGCGACTCAACCTCTTCACGTTGGAAAAAGAGACGATTGCCGGGAAACATGATACAGCTCTTCAAGTACTTGAACAATTTCAGCAATGTCGATCACTCCAAACTCTGCATACTACAAACTAACCCAAGAACAAGAAACAACGGTAAAATAATTCTAGCGAAGCGATGTAGTATTGATATCGGCAGGAGTTATTTCTCCAACAGAGTCGTCCGCCTCTGAAACAGCCTTAATTCTTGCAAAAGTAGTTACTGCGGAAACAATCAGTTTCATTAAGAATGGCATTGATCGTCACTTTGCTGTGTCAGGAGTTAACTAAACGTATCTCTTCCGCAGTCACTAGTGGCTGACGGATTGATTAAATTTTGAAAGCAGGCTGCCTCGCATGAGCCAACAGGCTTTCTGCAACCTGCTCGTCTATGTTTCCAAGTTTCCTCCTCCTCCTCCTCCTCCTCCTGCTTCACACCCCTGCACCCTCCATACCCCCTTAACTCGCAGTCCCAGCACATTCACGACCCCGTCAACAGAACATTATCACACAAATGGTTGAGTGTTGCAAGTTTGTTTATGTGACTCTTAAGCTGCTCCCGGAGTCCTTGTTTGCTTGAATCAGAGATTCATTAAAGGAGCTCATTTGGGGAAGTTTGATTGCCATTCTTAATTGATTGTGAGTTTTTGTTTTCTTCTCTGTCTGATTTAGGTGAGTTTTATTAGTGGTGTGTGTGTGTGTGTGTGTGTGTGTGTGTGTGTGTGTGTGTGTGTGTGTGAACTTAACATTATTTCATAGGAAAGAGTCATGAGCGTTACCTATAAATAGCAAGGCGTTGAAGGACAGCCGTGCGTTCACAGGCAGGGTGTTTACGCAGGTTTACATTAGCTGCTCCTCCTCAGCGTGGAATAAATTGCCTACATTTTCATGTCGAGGCTCAGGTTTCTGCACCATTGGGAAATTCAGATAGAATATATTGTCCATCGCCTTGCCTAGTTATTTGTGCTTCATGTTCTTCCAAGTATTTATTAGTTTATCGCCCTGCGCACCGATGTGTTTCTTCTTTGAAGCCGGAGAGAGGATAGTGTTTGGAGGAGAAGGAAAGAAATGGTACTGAGGTGTGTGTGTGTGTGTGTGTGTGTGTGTAATAATAATAATAATAATAATAATAATAATAATAATAATAATAATAATAAACGGGTTTTATAGTTCTGGCAGCCGTTTTACTGAAAATGTACATGTTATGGTTACATATTAAAAGTAAAATCGTACTTGATACAATTACAAGAAGGGGATAGGGAAGGGGGGCTTAACGAATTTGTGGGTAGGTTGGGGCGATGGTGCTTGGGGGAGTGGCCGCTGGGGTGGAGTGCAGGGGGTGGTGGTACCAGGAGCTGTGTGTGTGTGTGTGTGTGTGTGTGTGTGTGTGTGTGTGTGTGTGTTTGAGAGTGAGTGGATGTGGATGAATAACGGAGTAAAACAGGAAATAAACATATTTTAACTTATTTTCATCGTATTCTCTCTCTCTCTCTCTCTCTCTCTCTCTCTCTCTCTCTCTCTCTCTCTCTCTCTCTCTCTCTCTCTCTCTCTCTCTCTCTCTCTCTCTCTCTCTCTCTCTCGATATACATTCAAAGGAATAAGGAAGTTCAGTCAAGGCTGTCTATCAACATTCTTGTAATAGGCTTTTCTCCCTTCCTTCCAGAGTCCTGCGGGTGGCGTGGTGAGGCGCGGCGAGGTCCTCCAAGTAACCAGCAGCAACTTGGACCTTTAGCTACTCCCTGAAGGAGTAGAAAGTGTGTGGCTCTGAGGACGCCGCCACCTTCTCAAGAGCTTCCCTCGTTGAGCCGCTGGCTATCCCGTCCCTTTTTTGGCAACAGAAGGAAAAGAGAGAGCAGAGGAAACAGACTGAGAGACTGATTTTTTGACCGTTTTTCGTATTCTCTTTTAGGGGTGCAATCAGTCGTTGCTTTTGTGTGTACCATACACACCACCCCGGAGTAATCACCGCCGGGATTCCTTGTGTTGTGATCGACCGCCGTCTGTCATCGGTCCCGTAAAAGCAAACTATTTCATTTAAGATGCGCGGGAAGCATCCGGCCGCTCGAGTAATATAATCCTGTCTAATTAAGACAAATTAGGCCGGAAGCCTCTCCAAAGCCGCCTTATTGATCGCTGCTGCGGCGGAAACTTGACCGGAAAAAGGTTTTGTTGTCGGAAGAGTGAGGGAACGGACAACGCGAAACCCGTGTTTTTGCGTGGGCGCGTCGGGAATCAGTGGACGGGGCGGCACACAATACACAAAGGAGAGGAATCAATCCGTAACTCGTTAGGGACCGGCTTTAGGTCCCGCTATTGGCACGTCACACGCCCTGGCTCGTGGCCTCGGCAATATATCACCTCCACTTATTGCCCGACACCCCTGCCTTGACACTATCTGAAAGAGAAACAAAGTGGACATCAATACAGCTCATCCCCGAGACGATCCTCCCTCCACCACCACCACTGCCGGCATCACCCACCATCAACACCTCCACCTCAAACACTTAAGTGTGTTCCGCGGATCCAGCTGAGGGAAATCAGTGTATACTAATCATCTCGTTCTCGACACCCCCGCGCACACACACGCACACAAATATTCTACAGACTCAGGCGGGGAACATCAGCCATTATATACGCTATCTTGCTCGTGTCTCTCCCAAGGCAGAGCATAAATCTGGCTCACGTCCGAAGCAATATGGATGACGAGCCCTCGCGCCTCCAACCCCGCACGTAAAGAACTTGTCCGTATCTGTGAGGGTCTGTGAGTGCTTCCGCGACGTGTGCGACGTGTAACAGACGCACTCACTCAAGGTGGAGAGAAATAGGAAAATAGAGACAGGTAGTGAAGAAAGAGACGTGAAAGCGTGTGTTAGCGCCTCACCTGTGTTGTATTTGGGGGCGTGTTCCTGTGCATCGCCATCCGTTCACCGCCGCCACTACCATCACCACCACCACCAACAAGAATAACAACAACCACAACAACCACAATGCTGCCCTCGCCAGCACGCCTTCTCGCCCTCGCCTGCTGCCTCGGCGTCACCCTCACCCCCGCCGTAGCTTATCGTAAAGGTAAGTGCGTTACTCCCTCACCTAGTACCTACCTATAATAGTTACCCTCTACTAAGTATTTTTCGTCTATTACCTGTTTAATTCAATAATGGTATTTGTTCACATTTTTTTTTATAGTCATTGCATCCTTATTTATACTCTTAGCACACTTTGAAGGTCATTGGAGGCAGCAGGTGAGATTTAGTAGTGCCAAAATTTATTAAGTACCTTTGATCTCCCAAAGCACAAGATCATGTCAGCAAATAAGATAAGGTATTCTGAGTGGATTCGTCTAAGCCAGTATTTGATCCCTAAACATGACTTGCTGGCTCACCGGCTCCAACAGACAGATGAATTAATGCTGGATGAGAAGCCCCACGCTGTACGCATTGACATCACGAGGCTTGCCTTGTGTCATGAGTGATTGCATAAACCCGACAGGGTCCCATCAAGGAAAGTTTGAAGACCTTTTGTCCAAGGCAAACTCCGTCATGTCGTAGAGAATGCTTGTTGCATGCGCCACTCTTTGAAGAGTCACACCTGTAAAGAATAAATAAGGCATAGCGCCGGGGAGTGGTCGTCACCTAGGGCACGCCCATTAATCGGAGCAGGAATTGTAAAAAACCCCTGAGATTCGAGAGCCTTGCTATCTAGTGTGTATTCATGTCACGAGGCGCAGAAAGGTGCACTTTACGAGAAACGGCTCCCTTGCACGACGTAACAATGAACTGAAATGTATCACACATGCCACTGCTTGGATTTTACGGTCCTAGTGGTGATGTGAGTGAGAGCGTGTTGGTGGTGACTAATGTGACGAGAGGTGAGGCATGGCAGTGATATGAAGTGCCGTGGTTTGATCCTTGGTGTGTGGCGCAGTGTGGTGTGTGCTGCCTCGTGATGGAATGTGGTGAGGTGATGAAAGGTGCTATGTAGTAGTGCAATGTGGTGCGTTGTGATGCGCTCTTTTCATCACATCTCACCGCATGCTGCCTCCTTGATTTGGGACTGGTTAAATGGGTGGTTGCATGACTCGGATTGTCGATGCAACTTCTCCCGGCTGCTGGTGGTGGTGTCTGGTGATGGTGGTGGCGGTGTGTGATGGTGCTGAGCCACGTTATCACCACCGCCAGATGTTAGTTTTGTGAGTGCTGCTGCCGCTGATTATTTTTTTCCATTTTAGTTTCACTTGTCTCGTTACTCGGTGTCGTTACTCTGTCAACCTGTCTCCCCGTCTCTTTCCGAGTGTCTGCCTTTCTGACTAGCTGGCTCTATGTATATGTATGTGTGAACGGCGCTGTTTGGTTGTCTGTCTGTCTGTATGTATGTATGTATGAATGTATGTATGTCTGGTTGCTTGGTTGGTTGTATGTCTCTCTTGTTTGTTTGTCTATCTGTTTGCCTGTCTCTCTCTGCTCTTCCTTTCCGCCGGTGTTTGTGTCTCTCATGCCTGGGTCCGCCGGTACATGGGGATGCTGGCGGGGTGTTGTTGTGAAGGGCAGGCTACGAGGGGTGGAGGGACAACAAGAGGGGAGATAAGGGGAGATAAAATAGGTCCGTGACGGGAGTTTAATTAAGCCGTCATTACTTTACTAATTTTTTCTCATCATCCTTCATGTTCAAGTTTTTGGTTCTGTGCCTGAATGCTGAGTCAGTCTCTCTCTCTCTCTCTCTCTCTCTCTCTCTCTCTCTCTCTCTCTCTCTCTCTCTCTCTCTCTCTCTCTCTCTCTCTCTCTCTCTCTCTCTCTCTCTCTCTCTCTCTCTCTCTCTCTCTCTCTCTCTCTCTCTCTCTCTCTCTCTCTCTCTCTCTCTCTCTCTCTCTCTCTCTCTCTCTCTCTCTCTCTCTCTCTCTCTCTCTCTCTCTCTCTCTCTCTCTCTCTCTCTCTCTCTCTCTCTCTCTCTCTCACACCAGCGTACCTTTTGTTCGTTATATTTGTAAACATGACAATATTTTCCTTCTGCATTTTTCTCCGTTTTTTAGCTCACATTTTTGTTCTTGTATCCGTTCTTTATGTCCTGACGCTATTGTCTTTACTTCAAAGTCCTCCGTCTTTACACTTTTTCCCTTGCCCCACTCCCCCTCCCTTCCCCTCGCCCTACACTTTCCCTCCGCCCAAGCTTTCATCATATCAATTACCTCTCTTTTTTTTCTCACTTCCTCATCTTATGCCTTCGACCTCCTATTCACCTCCTTTGTTGTCTTCATTCATCTCTTCTCCTTTGCCAGTCCCATTATGATAAAGGGAGAGACAAAAGGGAGGCAGGGCATAAAAGAGAACAAAGAGGAGTAAAGAGGAGACAGGAGAAGTAGTAGTTACGAGTAAGGCCATAACATGTTCTTACTCTTGACTATATACTGCATTCTCCTCTCTCTAATATGCTTCCCCTTCCCTCTTTTTTTTCTCACGTCCCCCATCCCAAGTTCCCATTTTTCGTCATTTCTCACTTCCTCCCTCATCTCCTCTTTTCTCATCTTCCCTATTCGCCCTCAGCTTGTCCTACTCCTCTTTATTTTCTCTTGTGCTCTGCCTCCCTTCTGTCTCTTTCCCTCCCGTCCTCGTAAGCTCTCATTTTACTCCGCCTTACCTCGCCTCTTCTTCCCTCTTCTTGCTTCCATTCCCCATTCCATGCTCTCAGGTTTTCATTCCTCTCAGCCCTTTCTTCCCTAAAATGTTGTCTCTCCAAATACCGCCTTGCTCCTCCTCCGACTATTGTTCTCCTCCTCGCCTTCTCTCCCTGTTTTTTTCTCATCTTCGCCTCTGTTCTCGTTCTTCTTCTTCTTCCTCTTTTTCTTCTTCTTCTTCTTCTTTGCCTTCCTCTTCTTCTTCTCTTACTCCGACTACCTCCACCCCCTCTTCATCTCCCTCCTCCCTCTCCTCCACCCTCCCAAGGGTCCGGACGAGAGCCATGGCCCGCAAGGTTAGGTCGACCCCTCCCTCCTCTTCTTCTTCTTCTTCTTCTTCTTCTTTTTTCTTCTTCTTCTTCTTCTTCTTCTTCTTCTTCTTCTTCTTGTGCTACCGCCTCCACTGCGCGCCCATCCATCTCCTTCTCGTCCCCCCCCCGTCCTCCTTCTCCTCCTCCTCCCCCCCCTCCTCGTCGTCCCCCTCCCCCTCCTCCTCCTCCTCCTTGGATCTTGGAATCACTATATCAAGCGATTTAAAGCCCGGTCAGCATTGTTCAGAGGTAGTTAAAACTGTAAACAAATTGGTTGGCTTCATCGGACGAGTCTTTAATAATAAATCGGAAAAAGTAATATTAAAACTCTATAATTCGTTGGTTCGACCCCGTCTAGAGTACTGTGTACAGTTTTGGTCTCCCTACTACAGAAAATACATAGAAAAGTTGGAACGGGTCCAACGAAGAGTAACAAAGATGATTCCTAGGTTGAGAAATTTGTCATATGAACAAAGGCTTAAAGAAGTAAATTTATTCAGCCTATCAAAACGAAGAATGCGAGGCGATCTAATAGAAGTGTTTAAAATGTTCAAAGGATTCAGTGATATTAATGCGGAAGATTACTTTACAATTGATCGATCAAATAGAACAAGAAGAAATCACAATTTGAAGATAAGTGGTAAAAGATTCTCGTCGCACGAAGCTAAACACTTCTTCTTCAATCGAGTTGTTAATGTTTGGAACTCTCTACCTTGTGATGTCGTTGATAGTACAACAGTTACGGCCTTCAAGAATAGATTAGACAAGTGTTTTGAATCCAACCAGCAACTAAGATATACTCATTGTCGTAATAACGTTAAGTTCTTTCGAATACTGGTGTCCTTGTCCGCTTTTATCGCCCGGTTAGTGGTAGCAGTAATGGTATTTCTTTCCTCTTTCCTACATAAATTCCATGCAGTTTTTCCATGCTGCATGGTTCTTTTTCCTTTCCTGCCAGCTTTGGCTGGAGGGATGGGGGGGTGGGGAGGAGCCTTCGCCTTTGCTGTCCTTCATCTTCCACCTTTGATTAGATAGTTAGTGTAGCTTGTCACAAACAACCTCGTAAGGACCATCAGGTCTGCTGTTGTTTGTTCTTCCTTTGTGTTCATTTGTGTTCCTCCTCCTCCTCCTCCTCCTCTGCTTCTTCTTTTCCTTCTTCTTCTTCTTCTTCTTCTCCTTCTTCATCTTCTTCTTCTTCATCTTCTTCTACATCTTCTTCTTCTTTTACTTCCTCTTCACCTCCTTCTTCCTCCTCCTCCACCTCCGCCTCCTCCTCCTCCTCCTCCTCCCCTTCATCCTCCCCGTATTCTTTTTCACCCTCCTCCTCCTCCTCCTCCTCCTCCTCCACCTCCTCCTCCTCCTTCTCCTCCTTAGTTTGCAGACGAAGACGCAAGACCATACTCCCAGCCATCTCATGTGAAGACAGATCACACTTCCCTGGATCAAGGGTCAACACCAAGGCTAACATAAAACTGGTGGGTGACAGCATTGTTAGAGAACAATTGACTGAGTTCTGTGGACGGAGTATCAAGAACAGGAGACGCTACTGTATTCCTGGTGCAAAACTACATTATAAAGAAGAAGCGGCAGACTTCGTCTCAGACTGCACGGAACAGGACACACTCTTTGTTTAGCACGCTGGAACGAACAACGTTCAAACAATGTGCACGGAGGAAATTTTAGCTGACTACCGACGAGTAATCTGCCGCTACAAGAAAAAGTCACGCCACATCATTGTCTCCAGGATTCTTCCGAGAATCAACGCCTTCACAGGCTTCCACAGAAAGGCGTCAAACATCAACAACAGATTGAAGCACCTCTGTCAGGACGAGGAAGTTTTGTTCGCAAGTCTGTGGGATCATTTCTATGATAACCCCGACCTTTTCCGTCCTGACGGTCTTCACCTCAATGCGATTGGCTCAGCACGGCTTGGTAGGTTGCTGAACGAGGAGGTACTTTTGTACTAAAAAAACTCCGAGCGCGGGAGGATCACCAATGTACCGTAAACAACCGAACAGTAGAGACCGCCCATCATACATCAAGGCCTCCAACAGAAAACACACGCAGACACCAGACTACTGTGCCTCGAAACGTTGAAGGCAAGAAGGACATTTCTGTCCTATACACCAACGCGCGGAGCTTAATACCCAAACGGGATGAGTTACTTGCCTACGTTGACGTAGAAAAACCGGACGTGATTGCCATCATCGAAACGTGGGCCACCTCTGACCACCTAATGACCGAATTCTCAATTCCGGGATACGAGAGCTTCTACAAAAACAGACTCCACAAGAAAGGAGGAGGTGTTATATGTTACGTCAAGAACAAATACCCGGCCGTGAAACTCTCCAAAGAGGACTCAGAGAAATATGACACTGTATATGTTGAACTGGAGACTAGCAAGCACAACAAAATAACGATTGGAACCGTTTACAGACCTCCAAAGCAACAAGCAGCGGACGACGAAGCGCTGTACGAGGAAATTCACACCATAACACAAAACAAACAGTCAGTCATTATCGGGGACTTTAACTGTTCCAACATTGACTGGACCACGATGATTGGAGATCGGGAGGGTAACAGATTGCTCGAAATATTAGATGACACTTTTCTAACTCATTGTTACCCAACCGACACGGGAAAATAACTTACTAGACCTAGTACTCGTGAGTGATTCAGATCTCACACGTGAATGTCAGGTCGGCGAAAAACTAAGTGGTTGCGACCATCACCTAATTCGCCTAAAGATCAGAACAGACCATGAACTCACCGAAAACACGTCCAGGATTCCAGACTACAAAAGAGCCAATTTTAATCTCGCTCGTGAGCTGCTAACCCAGACAACTTGGGAACCCATGAACCTCACTCCTGTGGACGGCGCGTGGAACGGTTTCAAGAACAAACTCCTAGAGGTAGAGAGAACAACTGTTCCCATGGAGACTAGGAGAACAAATAATGCCACAAGCCCACCATGGATGACTACTCAAGTTCGACAGGCAATTAATTTAAAGAAGAGAAAATACAACTTGCTAAAGGAAAACAGCACTGACGAGGCTCGCGAACAGTACCATCAAAGCCTCAGAACTTGCAGGACTCTCATTCGCCAGCGTAAACGCGACTATGAAAAGCAGATTGCGCGCGAAACCAAGTCCAACCCGAAAAAGTTCTTCACGTATATAAGAACCAAAAAGAAGACAAAAAGCAATATCGGTCCCCTAAAAGACGAAAGTGACGTACTAACACAGGACAGCAGACAAATGGTCGAAATCCTAAACAGAAACTTCGCGTCTGTGTTCACGGTCGAGAACACCCAGTCCGTACCCGACAGCCCTACCCCACCGATGGGAATTACTCCCCTAGAACTTGGCACAATCGACGAACGGGATGTGAAAAAGTACCTAGACAAACTCGAGACAAACAAGTCCACCGGACCCGGCGACTTGTCACCCAGGCTACTCAAGGAACTCAAGCAGCAAATCCTCAAGCCACTCACCGCCATCTACAATCTGTCCCTACAACAAAACAAAGTCCCGAAAGACTGGAAACAAGCGAACGTAACACCGATCTACAAAAAGGGAGACAAAGGCGTGGCCCTAAACTACAGACCAATCAGCTTGACCTCAGTGGCGGGAAAAATCCTCGAGATCATCAGAGACAAACTCGTTAGGTTCCTTCAAGACAACAACATCATTTCCGATGCTCAGCACGGTTTCAGGAATAAGTGCTCATGCTTAACCAATTTACTGGACTTCTTCCAAGGTATCTTGAAAACTGGGATAATCATATCCCCAGTGATGTTATACATCTAGACTTTCAAAAAGCCTTTGACAAAGTGCCACACGAAAGCCTCGTCAAGAAACTCAAGTCGGCGGGGTTAGGCTACAATCTGACAGCGTGGATCATAGACTGGCTCACTGGAAGAAAACAACGAGTTGTACTCAACGGACAGGCCTCCGAGTGGCTCCCGGTTACAAGTGAAGTGCCACAGGGGTCAGTGCTGGGACCCATACTCTTCATCATATATATCAACGACCTAGAACTAGGATTAAAATCCAATCTTTCAAAATTTGCCGACGACACAAAGGTGGGTGGGAAGGCCGTCACGACGGCAGACTGCGAAATTATCCAGAGAGACCTGGCAGCCTAGTAATGAGCCAACAGGCTTTCTGCTGCCTGCTAGTCCATGTTTCCATGTTACAGCCTTTATTCTTGAATCCCTCTCTCTCGTGTCCTTTGTGTACTGACCTGCATACCACTTTTGCAATTACACTTCCTCTCTTCCTTTCCCCTAATCTACCTTACCCTTTATCGTCTCCCATTCCTACTAGTGCCTGGCCTTGACTCCTGTTTCATGTTTTGTAATCTCTGCCTTGACTCTCTTCCACACACGTACGTCTTGTTTTACCCAATCCACTTTTATTGTTTCTCCTCTCACCTTTCCTACCTCATTGTTATTCATTCCCACTTTTTGCCTCTACCCTCTATGTTTTTTTTATTTTTTTATTTCAGAGCACATTTTTCATGCATTATCGTTCCAACTTTATTTTTTTTTAATCCGCATGCACATTTTCTTCACCCTTTCCTGCATCATCATTTTCCCTTCGGTCGCGTGTCCCCTTCTCTCATTCATGTTACATCATCACCTCAACGTTTCCTTTCATCCACCCATTCGTAACTCTTTATCGCCCTGCGTGTCCCAGCCATTCCAAGAACTTATCGCCTGATCAACGTTCCCTCATTTCTCCTTATCTGCCAGTACCTTCCGTGCTCCCGCTGCCCCATTACCTTCTGTTTCAGTTTATCGTCGCTGTGCATCACGCACTTCTCTCCATGTGTCAGTCAAGTGTTCCAATCAATGAATCGGCAGACCTCAGTTTAAATCCTAATAGAGAGGTCAACGCACAGGCCACCGGATTATTCATGATAAATTAGAAGCGAGGGAGGCATTTCAAAGCTCAGTTGTGGTGCGTAGCTATGACAACAGACCTGGGTAGGCAGGGCCGGATGCAGACCCCAAATCTGACAGATGCCAATTTTGTCAGAATCTTGTTGCGGTTTATCGATCGCGCGCGCACAAAGCCAGCTGGGGGTCTTATTTTTTTGTGCACGTAGAGACAAATGGAGTGAATTGAGAAGGGGGTTAAAAATGAATTGTCAAGGAGTATGCTTTGACTAATAATGATTAAGTATTCAGTACACGTACGGCAGTAGAAGTAGTGACGCATTACCAGAGAATACGGGTATACCTATTATTATTATGTACTACGCACCATGGACTCAAAATATTACATCTTATTATACTAAATAATTTCGTGTTACCATTAATATATTTTTTATCGCTATAAAACATCCATTTTCTGCTTAACAGAATAATTTGCGGACCTGCTAGGCAAATTAAATCTGACCGATGCCCGCATCGGTAATCTCAGACTGGCCGATGCTATGGCATCCATGGCATCGGTCTGGATCCGGCCCAGTGGGTAGGGAAGTAGCGCACACCTTCCGGTCCATTCCCCTCTGTTGTGTTCACACACACACACACACACACACAAAAAAAAAAAAAAGAGTAACAGGGGAGCATTTGAAAGCTAAACTGCGGTTCGTAGCAATGAATCTGCAGACGCGGTTCGAGTCCTGTATGGAAGTCAGTTCAAGCCACCCGTTGTCCAGCCCCTCCTGTGGTGGCTTGGGAGGCGAGACGAGCGAGGGAAACTTTGGTGGGCTAAGTCATTGTGGTTACTGTGTCCTCTTAGTTGGTCCTCAGTCTCCGCGGTGAGGAATTCGTTCCCATCACAGACCGAAATGACAATGAAGCACTGACGCAACAGAGTTCACCGCGCACTTCACAGAATACATTGACCCTTCCTTTCCTCCTTTCTTCCCTCTACATATAAGAACATAAAAAGTCTGCAAGAGGCCGGTTGGCCTATACAAGGCTGTGTATTGTTATTCCTGTCCCCATCCCTTTCCATCATCATCCTCGTTAAAGGCAAGATTGACAAACACTGAAGCAACAAAGAGATTTGGGTGCACTTCAAAGGGTTTATTTGTTCTGTTCTCCCTTCCTGCTCTCCTGTCTTCCTCTGTTTCAGTATTTTTTTTTTTATTCCTCTCTTATATCATCTAGACCACCCCCTCACAATAATTGATTTTCCTGTGTTTCCCATATGATTCCTCCTCCTCCCCCTCCTCCTCCTCCTCCTCCTCCTCCTCCTCCCCCCCTTCGTCCTTACCCCGTTCCAACCATCTATCTCTGTTTCTCTTCCACCCCCCACCTCGAACCTATCTGCACCATTCTATGCAGTTATTCTCCTCTCCCATCCTCTTCCTCGTCCTCCTTCTTGTCTTCCTCCCTCTCTCCATAAAGGGCTGCGTGAACGACCTCGGAGCTGTAATCTTCATAAACATGATGGAGCAGTGAATCCCCGAAAATTGAAACGAAACCGCTCGGACATACTTCCCAAACAGCACATTGGGGGTCATTTATGTTATGGCTACCCTCGCCAAGAGGACGTCGAACAGAAGGACGATAGTAGAAGAGAGGTAGAAAGAGTAGGAGGAAGAGGAGGAGGAGACTTAAATTGGGAGGAGTCATACGGAACTGATCGCACGGCCACCGAGACTTGGCCTGATGGATGTGACGTCACAGCTGAGCGGAGGGCTTTGTCCCAGTGTTGCCAGTTCGGTGTTCTCTCGCTATCTGGACGTTCTTCGTAATATCTAGTGTGAATTAAGGTCATCTAGCGGCCAGTGGGAAATGCTAGCGGGATGGAGAGCTTGTCTGGTGGTTTTCTAGCGGGACGGCATATTGTATCCGAACATGGTAAAGGTAAAATGGTAAAGCACTAAGATGAAAACTATTTGGTCCTGTATAAAACAATATGTGCATATTATGGAGTGGTCACGTGATCCTGGTTTTGAAAACTGGGTGATATTAAACGAAAACGGCCAAGATGAAGGTGTTCCCTTCTGCATATTTTGCCCGAGCCTCATGGCTCCCGAGTTATGCGACCTTAAATCAAATGAGAACAAGAAAAAAATGCTGAACTATTTCCTGTTGCGTGACAGTCTGTTCTGCCTTTTCAGCCTGTGAGAAAAATATGAAAAACCGAAAAACTGTGGATTCAATCTGAAAGAGGTTTCAGTATATACCTGTATAACTCATTGTAGCGTCATAATTCGTGTTACTTTAGATACATAGCTAGTCGACAAGATAATATATAGTTCGTCAGACGCAGAATGTTTCAAAAGATAGCGGTTTTGCTGTTTAATCTTGTGGGTTTTTGAAGCTCATCTAACGAGATCGTAAAATTGTTTGGCACCACTGCTTTGTCGCCCCCATGCGTTCGCGAACTTCGCGTCAGTAAGATTCAGACCTCGATTAAGGTAACCCCGCGCCGGTGCTCTAAACTGTTTTGTCAGAAATACTTACCAGTGTGTGGAGTAACTATTGTATTGGCATCGTACACCTTCTTGAGAGGTGCCGTTCACGTGTGCTGTGCCCAGCTGCAAGGGACACAGCAAATATCGGCCGAAAATCCACGTGTTTTCCATCCCCAAGGACAACGAGCTCTCCCGGCAATCACTGACTGAGAGTCGTCACCAGGGACAAACACACACCCAGCAGGAACAGAAGAGTGAGTGCCTGACTGCTGCATTGTGTCTTCATTGTTAGATAGGCAAGTAAATAATGAATGAAAGACTTTATAACCACAAAGGAAGGATAACATAGGAGGTGGTGGAAGTAGTAGAAGTAGTAGTAGTATACTCTAGTAATTATTATAAGTAATATCGGGAAATTTTTATACCATTATGTGAGCTGACGGTAGTGACAACGGCGCATCGCAAAGCGTTTTATATATATCGTAAATAATTAAGCTTACAAATCAAACTAACAAACCTCTAACCATACCCATTCTTCAAATCTAACCAAGCCTAACCTGATCGCCCCCCCACACACACACACACGCCGCCTCGAAAATACGATGTACTAGGCTGTGCTCATAAACTTTTTGCATCATTATTTTGATGTTTCTTAATATTCCGGAGGCTGTTCGTTACTGCACTACATCCAGCGGTCACAGTTGAGAAAAAAATAAGAAAAATGCTGGATCTACCAATGCACTCTTGAATAGTTAGTTCTAGAGAACACAATAGTTATGTTTTGTTACGGTAATTGTGGAGAGTCACTCTGCGCCTCCAAAATACGATATTACGCCTCCAAAATACGATATTACGCCTCCGAAATACATGTCCCAAAACCATAATGTGAAGGCGCAAGTACTTAAAATTAAAGAAAATGGTCTAATCCCCGTCCCCCAACGATCTTGGGGACCCGTGGGAAATCGGAGTTTTTGGGTGGGGAGCATATTTAAATTACCCCAACCGAACTTTACATAACCAAACCTCTAACGGGGGGGACTTCGCCCCTTCGGTCCCCCTCCTCACTGCGCCCCCCTCTGCGCCCCCCTGGATTCCACCCACATAACGCCTTCCGCTCATGAACGTAAACAGATACAATCACTGATTGGCATTTATCAAAATGGCGCTCTTCCACAGCGCCGCCATCTGGTGATTTATTTAGAAATTATATATTTTCGCCGCAAGTAGAGCAAAGAAACGATTCATTTCAGGTAGACAGCATCCTTGCAATACCTTCTTTTACCCCACGATTTCCCTGGTCTTCATAGCCCTCCTCACTGCCAGGTGTTTTAAGTTTGTTGAAGTGGAGAGGAGTAATGTCTGTTGTTTCTAAGAGAAGTACAACAGTATGCGAGACCATGGAAGGGATATTCTCGTGGGGGTAATATTGGAGGCACGTAGTGACTCTCCATATTTACCTTTGTGACTTTCTCTTTATGCCTTATAAAGCTGAAGTCTTGTTCCGTGTCGTTCAGAGTACACCACCTTTATGTGCATGATGGGCAACGTATTCAGAGTGTGACGGAAGGAAGGTCTGGCGGGCGAGCGGCAAGCGTGAAGCACTACCCGCAAGCAAGAGTCACCAAGTGAGGGTCACGGCCTTCTTCCTGTGGCCGTAAAGGATTGCACGAGGGATAAAGTTGAGGCATAAATCCAAAAAATAGGACAAGTAAGAAGAGGAAAAATAGGAGCGGGAAGAAGAAAAATCTATGCATAGATTGGAAAGATCTTTTTTACTCGTCTCGTAAATGATATTCATGATGATCGGTCGCATATAATGTCTATTTTGGAGGTATCTTACGATTTATGGCAACAAGGAGCGACAGCCAGCCTGTGTGTGTGTGTGTGAGAGAGAGAGAGAGAGAGAGAGAGAGAGAGAGAGATTTGTCTTTCCTATGGTGATCGGATGTCTGCGATTGCATTTACATATACAGTGTTACAGTGTTCATATTCCCTTGCTACCTCTTTGTTCAGTAACGCTTTATTCTTTTTTGTTTGGGTGGTGATGGTGGTGGTGGTTGTCTGTGCTGCTGGTGGTGATAGGGTTGTTAGGTTCAAGAGGGGTAGTGCTTTTTTTTGGTTGATATTGTTGGTTTAGTTGTTATTGCCGTTGTGGTTTGGGATACTGGCAACAGTGATGAAAGCAGAACTGTGGATAACGATGGTGGTACTGTTAAGATGGTGGTGTTGGTGGTGTTAGTGGTGGTGGTTGGTGTGGCAGCTATTGCTTTGTTGCTAGTGGTGGATGCATACTAATAATTACCGGGCAGGTGTCGACTGCATGCTCACCTCTCATCTGCCACACGTTAATAAAATCATACATTCACGCCATGCATGATACGCTCACCCATCCCTTACCCCCACCGCCATTCACTACCCTAACCACCTTCACCACCACCACCACCACTCTAAAGGGGCTATTATACTGGGCAAATTTTCCGTGGATCTTCAATCAAACCACGATTTCCGATGGCGTGGTTCTCATTTGTTTCTTGTTATTGCTGCTGATGATGATGGAGAGTAATACCGTCGTCCTTCACTGAAATCTATCGTTGCTTTGGAAGATCGTGGACACGTCAGAAAACCACGGAAATATGAGAACCACGCCAGCAGAAATCGTGGTTTGACTGAAGATCCACGGAAAACTTGCCTCTTTACAATTCTCTACTACACACCCAAAACCTGCAGCACCACTCGCCTACCCAAAACCACCAGCCACCAACACTTTTCTCCATATGCTCCAACACCTATGCACTAAATCCTACCTACCGCAACTGGTCTTTATGTTCTTTCGTCCACCACTAACGCGCTGACAACACTCATGCACCCTAAAGTACCATCCACCCACTACCCACCAGCGCCCTGTTAAGTAATTGCCACTTTTCCTCTATGTCCTTCAAGACCTCTCCACCGAAACCTTCATTTCACCACCAGGTCTTTCTTGTTCCCTCCTTTTTATCCTTTCTAGCTTCACCTTGTCCACCAGCCACTAGCAAACCCTCTCCCTCTTCATCATAGCCACCAACGGCTTCCCATACAAAGTAGTTTTTTTGTGCGAGTGTCTTTTCCTTTCCTTTATACCAGCTCCCCTCCATGGTCATTCACCTGCGTAGTCCCCGTCTCCCCAGCCCCCTTCCTATCATAACCTTCCTCTTGCCCTTTATTTGTGTCGACTTAGCCGTCAACTAGTCAAACTTTCCCTTAACTTCTTAGTCTTTTTCCTTTGCCTTGTATTCTCTTTTGTCCCTTGCGACTCCTATACCATTTCCCATTCTTCTGTCTTGTTTTTTCTTCCCCCCGACACCCAAACCCCGTCTTTATTCCCAACAGCGCCACTACAGCCACCTTCTACTTCTCGTCAAACCTTTATCTCCTTTTGTTTTACCCAGTTTCTAGCTATTTTCTCCTTCTATTGTTGCACTTCCTCCCTAGATCTTAACTGTGAAGTAGAGGAGGACGAGGAGGGTGAAGAGGCGGGTGAGAGAGAGAGAGAGAGAGAGAGAGAGAGAGAGAGAGAGAATGGGTGTTGTTTCGGGGATTTATGGAGGACTAAGAGCTAAGACGAAATGGATGGAGAGGAGGTAAAAAAAAGGAGGAGGAGGAGGAGGAGGAGGAGGATGTTGTGATGGTGGTGGCGTCGGAAAGTGTGGAGATCTGAGAATAGCGTGGAGAGAAGGCAGAGGGAGGGAGGAAGGAAACGAGTATGGGAAATAGAGAAAAAAAAAAGAGCCAGGAAAAGGGGAAAGAAGGGTTAAGGAGAATGGGAAGCATGCACTTGTGTCTTTACGGGGGAAGCATGGCCGGGTTATGGGGGACAAGACGTGTGTGTGTGTGTGTGTGTGTGTGTGTGTGTGTGTGTTTGTAAAGATACAGACAACCCAACGGCAAATCAAACTGCTGGAAATAGAAAGCAAACACACACACACACACACACACACACACACACACACACACACACACACACACACACACAGTTTACTCCTTATTCATTAAGTCTGTTTTTCCGGTACAACCAGGCGAAAAGACGACATCCAAAAAAGGTCAACCAACGCTTCGTTCAGCGCCACAAGTTACCGCTCGCCTCCCGAACCTCATCTCATTGGAATTCAACGGCCAATTACAGGGCCGTAAAGAACGAACAAATACGCTTCCTAGTCTCATTATTTTTATGCCACTCGTAAAATGTTCAATGGATGTTCCTCCTCTCGTGTGTGTGTGTGTGTGTGTGTGTGACAATGTAATCGTTCGCCGCCTCTCTTTTGGGACTAACATTGCCTTGCCTTGCCCTCCTCTCCTTTCCCCTCCATGTGCCCCCCTCCTCCTTTCCTTCCCATGTCCACTCCCCACTTCGCCCCCCTCTCTCCCCTCTCCTTCCTTCTTCTCACATTTCTTCACCCCTCAAGATAAACTGTTATCTTTTACCTTTCATTTGCTTCCAATCAACTTGACTTCTGACTTTTTTCGGTTTCCTCTCTAGGTGGCGGAGGAGGAGGGAGTATTGTGTTAGCGTGGTGTTAAAGGAAGGAGGAAGAGGATGTAATAATTTGGTGTGATGCGCCTTTTTTTCATAATGCTGCCGTCTGCCTGAGAGGGGAAGGGGGGAGCAGGGGGGGAGGGGTGCCGCGCCCCCTCCCCGCCTGCCGCGCCTACTGACTCTGAAAATGTTAATGGCTCCTTGATGGTTGTGTAAGAGTACGCGGCCTTTGTGTGTGTTTGTTTGTCTTCTTGGACGCCCCTAGAAACGTATTTTTGTAACTTTAGATGGACGGGAGTGGTAAAATGGTCTTGGGTCCTTTTTTTTCCTAGTTTTACAAGAAAGCAAGCCGCTCAAGGGCAAAATAAAGAAAAAAAAATGGGTCGTCGTTGTATAAGAGTACGTTGGTATTGTGTATGGTGTTTGTTGAGTATTTTTTGTACGTCGTATTATCATATAGATGGAAGACCGATCATATTATTCAATGATGATATCTGTGTCTCCTTTTGTCATGTTTTTTTTTCTGCATTAAAGTACGATATTACTCTTTTTAGACACGTAACATACGCACATTTATTGAAGTATTATCATTCCATTTCCTTTCCTTCCTCCTCTCGTTTTTCTATTCCCTCCCACACTTCACACACGCTTGTTTTGCTTGTTGCCCAGACAACGGAAAACTTAAGATTCGAGCGCGACTTAAATAACTTTAGGCCACGTGATCTTGGCAACATATCACCTGTCAGCCTACGAAGGGACCAGGGAAAGGAAGACCCACCAACGCATATTTCCTCCTCCTCCTCCTCCTCCTCCTCCTCCTCCAATTTTTTTCTTCTTCCTGGCTTTTTTTTTTGTAGTTCCATCTCAGTTGAAATGTTCCTCTCTGAGAGTTGTCTGTTGCATTGTTTTCCTCTGTCTCAGGTTGTCGTGGACTGGACGCACATTAGATAATGCGTCTTTACATTTTGGCAGCGTCTGTTTGTTTCTTGTCTCAGGGGCCTGGTTTCCTTGTACGCTTTGAGGTTTGTTTTTCGCAACACAAAAATAGCTGCTGCTTTCACGCTCGACAGTGACAACATCCCTTAAGCCTCCTCCTCCTCCTCCTCCCCCCTTCTTCTCCTACTTATCTTTCCTTTATACCTTCCCTTTTTCATTCTTCTTTCCTTCATATATTAATTTTCTCCGTTCTCTCTTTTTCCACTACTTTGTTTACATCCTTTCCTCTCGTCCTACACCCCTTCGAATAATTCCCTCTTCCTCCCCTCCACGCCTCCTCCTCTCCCTCCAGTGTGGTACAGATCAGGCAGATAGAGCGGTCCTTCTCCCCTAACACCCTGACGCTACTCCCACCTCGCTTCTTCTAACTCCCTGCCTCTCCTCCCCCTCTCTTCAGGCTCCCTTCCTCTTTACTTCCTCAGCCCACGACTCACTCCCTCCCTCTTATCACCTATTTACATCCAAACCCTTGTTATCTGACTCTTATACTTGTTAATCTACATTTTTCTTTACCTTTCACATCCTATACATCCTCCATTTCGTGATGCCTTACTTCTCCTTAACCCCTTTACCTCATGACCAACCTGGTTTCTCCCTAATATTCCACCACATTTTCCCTTACCCCACCATCTTTCCCTACCCTGCTCTCCCGTCTCGCCCATCCCTTCAGTTTTCCTTAAAGCTCACCCCCTCCTCCATGCCTCTTACCTTTCCCCTCTCTCTCCTTTTCCTACCTCATCATCTAACCCACTCTTTCAACCTTTACCCCCCCCCCCTCTCTCTCTCTCTCTCTCTCTCTCTCTCTCTCTCTCTCTCTCTCTCTCTCTCTCTCTCTCTCTCTCTCTCTCTCTCTCTCTCTCTCTCTCTCTATCTCTCTCTCTCTCTCTCTCTCTCTCTCTCTCTCTCTCTCTCTCTCTCTCTCTCTCTCTCTCTCTCTCTCTCTCTCTCTCTCTCTCTCTCTCTCTCTCTCTCTCTCTCTCTCTCTCTCTCTCTCTCTCTCTCTCTCTCTCTCTCTCTCTCTCTCCTTTTCCTTTCCCCCACACTACTCTTTCCTTCCTGCTTCTTTCCCTCCCACTATCTTAAACTTCGTGATATATCTTTGTCTTCTCTCTCACCGCTGCATTTCCCTGCTTCTTCCCTCCTTCATCGTCTTAACCTCCTTACCTTTCATTTCCCCCATCACGGTGCTCTCTGTCTTTTACTTCTCCAGTGCTTTAAAAGCTTCAACTTACCATTCCCTTTGCCCATAGTCTTCTTTACCTCCCTTCCTCCCTATTCTAAGCCCCATGGCTTGGTTTCCTCCCGCTCACCAACCTCCTTTCCTTGCTGTCCTTACATTCCACCTTTGACATGCCTTCTCACACGTTATCCTAATCCACCCTGTCTATTTTCTCTTAAACCTTCTGAAACTCCTTGACTTTACATTCCCTCCCCTTCCCCTACTCTCCACCACCATACTGGAGCCCCTAGGTCTACTCTCCCCAACCCCAATGACCCCCTGGATGCCTCTTCCCTCATATCATAAATCCAAGACATATCCCTCTTCTCCCTTCCCCCCTCCCTTCTTGCCACCCCATGGACTTCCACCGCCCCCCTCCCACCCTAGTATCTCCTGCCCCCCCCCGAGTAGCTGGCAGCGGGCGAGGGGAGGGTCACCAGCTGACACGCCGTCGGGGGCCATGAATAGTGCTTTATGATGGCCATCTGTCTGCCGCACGGTAGCAAGGATTGGCGGGGATTGGTAAAGATGCGACACCGCCTCCGTCTGCAAGGCTTCTCGAGGTTATAAGGGGGGAAGGGGGCCATGGACTTCTTGATGAAGAAGGGGCTAGGAAAGGGGGAGGATGAGCTTTGTTAGGCGGAAAGTAGGAGGGAAGGGGGAGGATATGAGTCCACTGGGCTGCTCCTACTATATCCTGAATTGGAAAGCAGTAGTGGTGGTGGCAGCGGATACTGTAGTTGTGAAGAAGGAGAAGGAAAAGTACTGGCAAAAAAAAAAAATATTTTCAAAAGTTTTAAAACAAATGTATGAAGGAATAATAGAAGGAGGTAGGGGAGAAAGAGACTGATACAAGACAATAGGAAAATGTCGTATGATTAGGCGGTGAAGTGGAAGATGGAGTTCAATGTCGGGAAGTGCTGTAATCTGAGAGTAGGAAGGAATACCCCTCACATAAATATTGCTTAAATGACACTCCCCTAAAAAAAGTAGGTCTAGGTGTGAGAGTGATTTCGGGGTCTTAGTGGGCTCTGATCTCCGTCCAAGGGCACAGTGTATTCAGGCTAAAAATCGTTCAAATAGGATACTGGGATTCATTTCAAGGAGCGTGAGCAATAGAAGCGCTGAGGGCATCATCAAACTCTATGTAACATTAATTAGACTTCATCTCGATTATGCGGTTCTGTTCTGATCACCTTACTAAAATGGATATCAAGATGTTAGAATCGGTGTAGAAGAGGATGACAAAGATGAGTCATGGGTAATGAAACTTGCATATGAGGAAAGACTCATACAATTAAATTTTTAAACTTGCATTCTTAGAAAAACGAAGAGTACTAGGAGATTTAATCGAAGTTTATAAATGGTTGAAGGGCCTTAATAAGGGTGATATTCATAAGGTTATGATGGTGAGAGACCGGGTAGGACACGTAGTAATGGGTTTAAATTGGATAAATTTAGATTCAACAAGGACATGGGTAAGAATTGTTTCACCAACAGAGTGATGGATGAGTGTAATAGGCTTGGCAGTCATGTTGTGAGTGCCAATACGATAGTAACATAAAAAAAAAGATTAGATAAATTCATGGATAGTGATATTAGGTGGGGTTAGGTTCACAGGAGCTGCCTTGTATAGGCCTACCGGCCTCTTGCAGACTCCTTATGTTCTTACGTTATGTTACTGCAGTAGGAAGAGAAAGAAAGGGTAAAAGATGAAAATAAGAGGGGGGGAGGAGGAGGAGCAGGAGGAAGAGGAGGAGGAGGAGGAGGAGGAAGCAGATAGAAAAGAGCAAGGAGGAGGAAAAGTATGAAAGGGATTTTGTCTTTAAAGTCCCGGATTGGCGAGCGTCTGAAGCGCCTGGACTTGGCTGGGCGCTGGCTGGCTGCCGGAGTGGAGGATTTGACTGGCCGTTCAGGTACAGGAGAATGTGCTCTTGACGTTTTCTCTCGGGTGGGCAAAAAGATGCGGAAAGTAGAGCAAAGGGTTTAGACGAAGGGATTGGTTTTTGGATTGGAATGCGTTCCTACTGTACTTTTTTCGAGTGTTTATTTTTTAAAGATTATCTGTCTCTTTGTTTACTAAGCTTTTTGTCTTCTGAGTCATTGGGATTGGATTTCTTAATGTGTCTGTCTGTTTGTCTGTATATATTTCTGTATCACACGGTCATTAGTGCCATTGTTATTCGTTTTACAATGTGTTCGGAAACGTAGTGTGTGAGAGAGAGAGAGAGAGAGAGAGAGATGACGTTGCAGGATTTAAACATGAGACATCCATGAAAACGCTCATAAAAAAATGGACAACAAAGGAAACCTAGAGGTTCATCATAAATATAAAAGGAAAAGCATTAACTAGATAGAAACGAACCCAAAGAACCAAAATAAGAATGTAAAGTCGCGTACACATGAATGAACAGCAGCACGTCTTTAACACTCCGCTCACGACTTCACACACACACACACACACACACACACACACACACACACACACACACACACACACACACACACACACACACACACACAGAGCGGAACAGGGAAGGATTAGCAAGGAAACGATAAAAAAGGTGAAATGCGGAAATTGTTAATGATGTTAATAGATGAGACTGGTTGGAATAACACATCTTTGCACTTTGCGTCGTTCCAGGGAAGCATTAGTGTAAAAAGTGGCGGAGATTGGTGATAATGTGAAGTAGAATTGATTAGTTAATCCCGGCGGCATTTGAAACCAGGTGTGCGCATCCAGGTGGGCGGGTGGGCAGGTAGGTGGACGGAGGAAGGTGGGGCACGGTGCGAATCAGAAGCCTCGTGAATCTATAAACACACACACACACACACACACACACACACACACACACACACACACACAGCAATTGCCTTTAACACACTTCAACACTGTTTCTTCCCTGACTTCCTCCCTCCCTATTTACTTCCTTTTCTCCCGTTCTCTCCCTCCCCTCTGCCTCACCCACACAGCACCTCCCTCACCCCCCTCTCTCAACGTCCTTCCATGCAGTAGCTCCCTTGCGTCTCCATAGTATCATGACCTCCCGTCTCACGCACGCATACCCTCTCAATCCCCTTCATTCCTCTTCCCTCCCTTTTCTCTCTCTCTAAATCTCTCTTTTCATTTATCTTTGCATTCCCTTATATTCTGCTGCATGGCTTCTTCCCTCCTCTTCATGTTCGTCCTTTTCTTGTCCTTTGCATCCTCCCCGACTCAGATTCTCTCATTTTTTTATCTCCTCCTGGTACTCTCCTCCCGTCCCTCCTCCCACCGCCTTTTTTCCCATCCCTCCTTCCACCGTGTTTCTTACTTATTCTTATTCTTTAGTCTATAAAACTCGCCTGTTTCCTCATTTAAAAAGCACTATCTTCTCCTTTCTCTTATTTTTTTCATATTCTCCTCCTCCTGTACCTCTTCCTCTTCCTCCTCTTTCTCCTCCTCCGCCTCCGACTCCTTTCTCTTCCTCTTTTTTTCTCTGATTTTCCTTCGTATTCTCTTTGCAACTGGACAGCTCATCAAAATTTCAGACGCTATAAATTAGAATCCTCCTCCACCATACTGCCTTTTCCTACTTCGTCTCCTCTTTTCTTCCCTTTCCTCCTCCTCCTCCACCTTCTCCTCCTCGTCCTTCTCCTCCTGATACCTCCACTTCGTATTTCTTTGTTTTCTTCTACCCCTCCTCTTTTTACAACATTAACAGGTCACTGAGGATGAGAAAGAATAAAACATGAAAATGAACTGGCAAAGATTTATTCTCCTTCCCGTTTTCCAACATTTGCGTGTAATCTCAAACGCATTCCTGGTGCGAGGAAGAAATATTAATGTTTTTATTTCTCTCTCTCTCTCTCTCTCTCTCTCTCTCTCTCTCTCTCTCTCTCTCTCTCTCTCTCTCTCTCTCTCTCTCTCTCTCTCTCTCTCTCCTCCGTTATATTATGTAGCAGCGGTGCCATGTATCTCTTAGTCTTCAACTATCCATCATCATACCTCCTCCTCCTCCTCCCTCCACAATATTTTGACAAGGGTGCGGAGTCATGTAGACATTGCTATATGGAGAAGCGGATCTCAGATTTAGAGAGAAGTTTATCTGAGTGTCTTGCAGTCTTGAACCAACGCCCGCCTCTACCCGCCCCCGCCGCTTCTTCTTCTTCTTCTTCTTCTTCTTCTTCTTCTTCTTCTTCTTCTGCCTCCACCTCCTCTTCTTCTTCTTCCTCCTCCCTCTCCTCCACCCTCCCAAGTGTCAGGACACGAGCCATGGCCCGCTCAATCAAGGTTAGGTCGACCCCTTACTCTTGAGGGGCTTCCATCTGCTCAATAATATCGGTGCTTTCATCTGCTCACCAAGCCCCTTTCCATGTTTCTTCTTCTTCTTCTTCTTCTGCTACCGCTTCCACTGCCCGCCCATCCATCTCCTTCTCGTCCCCCTCGTCCTCCTCCTCCTCCTCCTCCTCCTCCTCCTCCTCTGCTTCTTCTTCATCATCATCATCATCATCATCTTCATCTTCATCTTCATCTTCATCATCATCATCATCATCATCATCATCATCATCATCATCATCATCATCTTCATCTTCATCTTCATCTTCATCTTCATCTTCATCTTCATCTTCTCCTTCATCTTCATTATCTTCATCTTCATCTTCATCTTCTCCTTCATCTTCATCATCATCATCTTCATCTTCATCTTCATCTTTTTCATCTTCATCTTTTTCATCTTCATCATCTTCTTCTTCATCTTCTCCTTCATCTTCATCATCATCATCTTCATCTTCATCATCATCTCCTTCATCTTCATCATCATCATCTTCATCATCATCATCTTCATCTTCTTCATCTTCATCTTCTTCTTCTTCATCTTCTTCTTCTTCTTCATCTTCTTCTTCTTCATCTTCTTCTTCTTCATCTTCTTCTTCTTCATCTTCTTCTTCATCATCTTCATCTTCTCTGCCTCTGCCTCTGCCTCTGCCTTTGCCTCCGCCTCCGCCTCTGCCTCTGCCTCTGCCTCCGCCTCCGCCTCCGCCTCCGCCTCGTCCTCCCCTTCCTCCTCCCCGTATTCTTCTTCATCCTCCTCGTCCTCCTCCTCCTCCTTAGCTTGCAGACGAAGACGCAAGACCATACTCCCAGCCATCTCCTGTGAAGACGGATCACACTTCCCTGGATCAAGGGTCAACACCAAGGTTAACATAAAACTGGTGGGTGACAGCATTGTTAGAGAACAATTGACTGAGTTCTGTGAACGGAGTATCAAGAACAGGAGACGCTACTGTATTCCTGGTGCAAAACTACATTATATAGAAGAAGCGGCAGACTTCGTCTCAGACCGCACGGAACAGGACACACTTTTTGTTTTGCACGCTGGAACGAACAACGTTCAAACAATGTGCACGGAGGAAATTTTAGCTGACTACCGACGAGTAATCCGCCGCTACAAGGAAAAGTCACGCCACATCATTGTCTCCGGGATTCTTCCGAGAATCAGCGCCTTCACAGGCTTCCACAGAAAGGCGTCAAACATCAACAACAGATTGAAGCACCTCTGTCAGGACGAGGAAGTTTCGTTCGCAAGTCTGTGGGATCATTTCTATGATAACCCCGACCTTTTCCGTCCTGACGGTCTTCACCTCAATGCGATTGGCTCAGCACGGCTTGGTAGGTTGCTGAACGAGGAGGTACTTTTGTACTAAAAAAACTCCGAGCGCGGGAGAGGCACCAATGTACCGTAAACAACCGAACAGTAGAGACCGCCCATCATACATCAAGGCCTCCAACAGAAAACACACGGAGACACCAGACTACTGTGCCTCGAAGCGTTGAAGTCAAAAAGGACATTTCTGTCCTATACACCAACGCGCGGAGCTTAATACCCAAACGGGATGAGTTACTTGCCTACGTTGACGTAGAAAGACCGGACGTGATTGCCATCACCGAAACGTGGGCCACCTCTGACCACCTAATGACCGAATTCTCAATTCCGTAATACGAGAGCTTCTACAAAAACAGACTTCACAAGAAAGGAGGAGGTGTTATATGTTACGTCAGGAACAAATACCCGGCCGTGAAAATATCCAAAGAGGACTCAGAGAAATATGACACTGTATATGTTGAACTAGAGACTAGCAAGCACAACAAAATAACGACTGGAACCGTTTACAGACCTCCAAAGCAACAAGCAGCGGACGACGCAGCGCTGTACGAGGAAACTCACACCATAACACAAAACAAACAGTCAGTCATTATCGGGGACTTTAACTGTTTCAACATTGACTGGACCACGATGATTGGAGATCGGGAGGGTAACAGATTGGTCGAAATGTTAGAGGACACTTTTCTAACTCAGATTGTTACCCAACCGACAAGGGAAAATAACTTATTAGACCTAGTACTCGTGAGTGATTCAGATATACGTGAATGTCAGGTCGGCGAAAAACTAAGTGGTTGCGACCATCACCTAATTCGCCTAAAGATCAGAACAGACCATGAACTCACCGAAAACACGTCCAGGATTCCAGACTACAAAAGAGCCAATTTTAATCTCGTTCATGAGCTGCTAACCCAGACAACTTGGGAACCCATGAACCTCACTTCTGTGGGCGGCGCGTGGAATGGTTTCAAGAACAAACTCCTAGAGGTAGAGAGAACAACTTTTCCCATGAAAACTAGGAGAACAATTAATTCCGCAAGCCCACCATGGATGACTACCCAAGTTCGACGGGCGATTAATTTAAAGAAGAGAAAATACAACTTGCTAAAGGAAAACAGCACTGCCGAGGCTCGCGAACAGTACCATCAAAGCCTCAGAGCTTGCAGAACTCTCATTCGCCAGCGTAAACACGACTATGAAAAGCAAATTGCACGCGAAGCCAAGTCCAACCCGAAAAAGTTCTTCACGTATATAAGAACCAAAAAGAAGACAAAAAGCAATATCGGTCCCCTTAAAGATGAAAGTGACGTACTAACACAGGACAGCAGATAAATTGTCGAAATCCTAAACAGAAACTTCGCGTCTGTGTTCACGGTCGAGAACACCCAGTCTGTACCCGACAGCCCTACCCCACCGATGGGAATCACTCTCCTAGAAATTGGCACAATCGACGAGTATGATGAGAAAAAGTATCTAGACAAACTCGAGACAAACAAGTCCACCGGACCCGACGACTTGTCACCCAGGCTGCTCAAGGAACTCAAGCAGCAAATCCTCAAGCCACTCACCGCCATGTACAATCTGTCATTACAACAAAACAAAGTCCCGAAAGACTGGAAACAAGCGAACGTAACACCGATCTTCAAAAAGGGAGACAAAAGCGTGGCCCTAAACTACAGACCAATCAGCTTGACCTCAGTGGCGGGAAAAATCCTCGAGAAGATCATCAGAGACAAACTCGTTAGGTTCCTTGAAGACAACAACTTCATTTCCGATGCTCAGCACAGTTTCAGGAATAAGCGCTGACAGCGTGGATCAAAGACTGGCTCACTGAAAAAAAAAAACGAGTTGTACTCAACGGACAGGCCTCCGAGTAGCTCCGGTTACAAGTGAAGTGCCACAGGGGTCAGTGCTGGGACCCATACTCTTCATCACATATATCAACGACCTAGAACTAGGATTAAAATCCAATCTTTCAAAATTTGCCGACGACACAAAGGTGGGTGAGAAGGCCCTCACGACGGCTGACTGCGAAATTATCCAGAGAGACCTAGACCAGCTCACTCGGTGGTCGGAAAAATGGCAGATGTCCTTCAACACTACCAAATGTAAAGTAATGCATATCGGATCCAGAAACAGCAAACACACATACCACATGGGTGGCGAACCACTACATGTAGTGCAAGAGGAAACAGACCTCGGGGTCACCATCAGCAGTGACTTGAAACAAACAAAACACTGCAAGTCCGCCTGTAAGAAAGCCAATACAATGCTTTGGTTCATAGCGAGGAACTTCGAATACAAGACGCCGGGAGTTATGTTATCCTTGTATAATTCTCTGGTAAGGCCCTACCTGGAATACGCCGTGCAATTCTGGTCTCCAAATTACAGGAAAGACATTGAATTACTTGAGAGAGTACAGCGCCGCGCCACGAAGATGATACCATCACTGAGGACGAAGCCCTATGAAGAGCGACTCGAGCGACTCAACCTCTTCACGTTGGAAAAGAGACGACTGCGGGGAGACACGATACAAGTCTATAAGTACCTGAACAAGCTCAGCAACGTTGATCACTCCAAGCTCTTCACGTTACAAACTAACCTGAGAACAAGAAACAACGGAAAAACAATTCAAGCAAAGCGATGCAATACCGACATCGGCAGGAGTTATTTCTCGAATAGAGTTGTTCGCCACTGGAACAGCCTCCCTGCAAAAGTGGTTAGCGCAGAGAGAATCAACTCCTTCAAGAAACGCATTGATCGCCACTTTGCTGCATCGGGAGTGAACTGAACGTATCCAAGAGTAGGTGCACAAGTGCTTTAATCCTTCCCTGCAAGCCACTCCTATGGCAAACGGATTGATTAAATCACTGAAAGCAGGCAACCTAGTAATGAGCCAACAGGCTTTCTGCTGCCTGCTAGTCCATTATGAGGGCAACTACCAACTTAGCAGGCGAACGACCGGGGCACTCCCGCCGCCCGCCCGCATCTTGCCGTTCGAAGCTGTTCAACTACCGAGGCGCAGCGGACCACCTGCTTCACTCCCGCTGTTCGTTCGCCTGAAGCCGTTCGACGCCTCGGTCGACTGAACCACCGAGGCTTCTCAACCCGCTATGGGAGGCGACTTGGTGACCGCCAGCGCCTTTATCGTCAGATAGCGGACGAACCTCGCTCTGAACACTTGATTCTACTAAAGCTCCAGCCCTGCTCTTACTCGGGCTAACTCAGTTACCGTGGGCTCGTTCTGGGTGCCTTACCTCTCCCCTCTCCATGCCCTGGACTCCCGTTACTGCTGTGAACCTGACGCCCCTTCTCCTCCTGCGCCTCTTTCGTCCATCACGTCTACACCTACTTCAAGGACGAAGCTGTGCTGCCTCGTCATTGCCCCTTAAAGGACGAGACGCCCAGAAGAGGAAGAAGCCGTGCAACGGGTCATTGCTGAGTCCGGCGTGCTGAAGCCTTCGTGTTTGAGACTTCAGATTGTGAGGCCTGTTTTGGGGTTTTCTACTTTTTTGAAAATAAACTGGTGTCTAACCATTTGTTATCCCTTCCGATTACAGCACTCGATACTGGAACCTTGACATCCATGTTTCCTCCTCCTCCTCCTCTTCCAGCACTCTCATCGTCGGCCCTTCACCAGGCTGAATATCTAAAGATCTTTACGCTCCTCTCCGCCGTGTTGCTGCAGCCGATTCCCACCTCGAGAAGACCCCGTGAGCCAATAACATTTTCACCCA
Organism: Eriocheir sinensis; assembly: GCF_024679095.1. Taxonomy (NCBI): domain Eukaryota; kingdom Metazoa; phylum Arthropoda; class Malacostraca; order Decapoda; family Varunidae; genus Eriocheir; species Eriocheir sinensis. The sequence goes on along the minus strand of NC_066512.1, from coordinate 14,938,050 downwards.
ACGAACCTCTCCTGCCTCCCTCCTCGCCTGCCTGCCTCCCTCCTCGCCTGCCTGCCTCCCTCCTCGCCTGCCTGCCGCCCTCCTCGCCTGCCTCCCTCCTTGCCGGCATCCTCCGCCCATCAAACGGCCACCAGATTCTCGACGCCGCCCCTTCCTTTTTTTCTTTTAAGTCTCTTCTATTTCCAGCAACCACAAAAATCGAGGTACTAAAAACAGCATTTTACTCTCTTCTTTTGTATCTTTCCTCCGTTCCTCCTTCTTACGCCATCCATCTCTTTCCCTCCATCCAGCTCTTCATTTACTCACTTCGCTCTGTTCTTTTTTTGTTGTCTTCTGTTTATCCTCCTTACTTATGTCTGTTTCGTTCGGAATGTTACGCCATCAGCCACGTCTTGCCCCAGCCACGCAGCCTTACTTCCAGCCTTCTCCGTAACCTTTTTTGTCTTTTCTTCCATGGTGTTTACTAGCCTTGTTTATCGTATACTCCCGTCACGTCCGCCTCGTTCAACCTCTAAGTATCCATCTCAAATTTTTCCTCCATTACTCCTCTTCCCGTCTTCCCTGCTATATCCACGTCTAGTGCTGCCGCGCCCGTTCACAGGAGCCAGTTTCGCTTCACCCCCGTCATTTTCTTCGTCCCGCCCGGCTCTCTTTCAAACGTGCCGTCTCACTAGAAGGAAAATAGGTGTGATTATTGATAGAAAGGTTACGACGAACATCAGGGAAAACCAAAACACCACCTGCACCAGCAGTAATACCAACGCCAGCGTTAGCAGGGGACAACAGTATATTAATAATTATATTAGGAAAGAAGAAAAGTTGACAGCAATAACAGCGTCAGGGACTAAAGTGGAAACATGATTCGACCTCTAAACCTACAATATGAATAGAAAAATATGGTAAGCAAATACCCAACAGTGTAGCCAGCAAACAAAGCAGCAGCGAAAACAACGGCGACACCAGTAAAGTGTTGCGTCCGTAACGCCGCGTTGTAAGTTGTTTTATGTTTTATCTATAATGGTCCGCGTCGACCTGGCTGTGAGAAGTCGACACTGAACAGTGACTTGGAGAGGCGTATCGATGCCCCTGGTGCAAAGTGCCTTCGCGGAATCATGGGATATCGCTGGAATGGCTTAGTGTCGAACCAGGGACTACGAGAAACTGAATCGAGGTCTGTTGCCAGCCTAGTTCACAGTGTGCCGACTCTAGGCCACGACAACCCAGCGACTCAGTGTACACGAGGTCTTGGGTGTGAAATGTTGATGCGAAAAGGTCGCACAAGGTTGGAAAGAGGTCTAGAAACAATCGCCTGATGCTGAGCCGGCACAGTGCATGCGAAGGGGCCCTAAGAGTTGCTGGGTTGTCGTAGTCCAGAGTCGGCGAAGGCCCCATCAGTCCGTGAACGCCAACTTCGGCTATATGAGCATGTGGTGCGTCTTCCGGACATGAATCCTGCTCACAGGCAAGTTAGCTGATCCTGCCGGAAGGGACTTGGGATGGACGGGGTAACTGCATGGAAGCTCGCTCGGGAGGACCGCCGTGAGTATGGAGGGCGAGTGAGTGAAGCGACGCTCCCCCGGGTGTATGCTGGTGAAGGTGAAGGTCGAGAATATTGTGCGAAGCAGACGTTCAGGACGAAGGGGTGAGAGAGAGTGTCCTTCATGTCTTCCTTTCCTCTGTTGCCCTGAACGCCTGGACCCTAGTGTGTGTGTGTGTGTGTGTGTGTGTGTGTGTGTGTGTGTGTACGGGAGTGGCACTCGGCCCCTTCCGTTCCTCCCACACTCGTGGACTCTGAACCTCAACTTTTCATTGTTTCATGTATTCACTGCCGCGTCTGCTGGAGTGTGCTAATAACAGTTACGTTGCGAAAATGATTCATGCGTGGCGGTATTTTGTCAAATATTTGTTTATTCATCCACATATAATATATCCACTAATATATTTCTGTAGTCACATGTAGTTCAGCATGATTTTTATCAACACAAAGGTCACTCAGAGGTAATTTATCAGACGAATTGTCGGATGCTGTGTGTGTGTGTGTGTGTGTGTGTGTGTGTGTGTGTGCGCGCATTTATGTGTGGGTCTTCACGTTCATAAAATAATCATCAGGAGCTGCCGTCACCTGCACCGCATTTCAGAGATGTGAACAGGTTGTCATCAAGAAAGGAAACATGACAGACATTCAGTTGCCTTGCCCCAAACTCTGCCATGACTCCTGCAGCACTGTTCCCCTCCCCCCCCCAACATATACACCACCAGCACCACCACCATCACCACCACCACCACCTCCCCGGGAACTCAGTGACCTACGCCACAACTGGGTTTAATCAAAGTTGAACTCGTGTTGTGTGTGTATCACCGGGGGACGCACTAGGGAGAGGAAGGGGGTAAGGGGAAGTATTATAGGGAGGTTTATACACGGAGGGAGAATAGGAGAACCAAAGCGTAACTTCATATAACTTAAAAATGACACTGTAAATAAAAGACAAACGTAGTATTGGATAACCCTCTCTACCTGGAAACACCTGAGCACACCGCAAATGCAACCAAGTAAGAAAAAGAGACAAAAAAATAAATAAGTAATCCAGCTCAAGAGTGATAGTGAATTACGTTAGCGGAACAAAGAAGGCGCTGGAGGGCCGCCAGTTTACCTGTTGCCTTTAGGGGTGGAATAAACAGAGCAAGACGAGGAGAGGGAGGGAGTGATGCAGAGCGTGTATTAATTAATACGGTTGTGCGAATAAGAAGAAGATTGGAGAGTAATGAGACGAGAAGTGAGGCAAACGATAACACCGAGGGAAGAGGAGAAAGAGGATGAGGAGGAAAGGGAAGAGGAGGAGGAGGAGGAGGAGGAGATTAATAATTTTAAAAGTTGAGTTTGAACACACACACACACACACACACACACACACACACACACACACACACACACACACACACACACACACACACACACACACACACACCACTCTCTCTCTCTCTCTCTCTCTCTCTCTCTCTCTCTCTCTCTCTCTCTCTCTCTCTCTCTCTCTCTCTCTCTCTCTCTCTCAGTGCATCTATGCGTGCATGCTTGCGCGCGCGCGCGCGTGTGTGTGTGTGTGTGTGTGTGTGTGTGTGTGTGTGTGTGTGTGTGTGTGTGTGTGCTCAATTCACGACGTCTTGATCACAAGCTGAACTCTATATCGCCAGGAAGTACCTCCCGATTAGCGCAAGCTTATTATAGTCGATCGCTGAGGCCTTCACATACCAAACATCCCATCCTTTTTACTCAAAGGGGGACAGTAACCGCTCCTTATTAACGAAATGATCTCTGCATGAGCGGGACTCGAACCTCAGCCTGCCAGACCGCGAAGCCTGGTAGGGCAGAGCCTTAATCCACTGAGGAATCGGAGCGAGAAGTGTGTGTGTGTGTGTGTGTGTGTGTGTGTGTGTGTGTGTGTGTGTGTGTGTGTGTGTGTGTGTGTGTGTGTGTGTATGTGCGCGCTCGCTCGCGCGCTCCCATGATGGTTCATAACCGTAATTTTATGTTATTATACGCAATTTTCACCAACTAAACGCATCTACCTAGGTTAACATATGCGCCGGCATTACACACACACACACACACACACACACACACACACACACACACACACACACACACACACACACACACACACACACATACACACACATACACACACACACACACACACACACACACACACACACACACACACACACGATATCTTTGAAATTACGTAATAATAAAAGGCAGTTTTCGTCACTGCTTAAAACATGCAAAAAGGAAAAACATGAGAGGCTGAGAAGGGAAAGGAAGAAAATGAGAAGGAAGAGGAGAAGGATAGTGGGAAGGAAGAATTAGAGGTGCATCAGCAGGAGGAGGAGGAGGAGAAAGAGGATAATGAGACAGAACATGTTTTCCTCCTTTAAACTTATGTGACTAACACTGAGGTCAGAAGGTTAGCTTATGGTGGTGGTGTTGGAGGAAGAGGCGGTGGTGATGTGTGGCGGTAAAGGTTGTGGCGGTGGTGGTGAGTGTGAGGTGTGGGCGAGAGGAGGGAAGTTTGGGAGGCGGACAAAGGACGCGGAGGGGAAAATGAAATAATGGAAATTGGAAGAAGAGAAGGAAACTGATACGCTGAAAAGAGAGAAAAGAAAAGTAGGCAGAAAAAATAGATCAGACAAGTAAAAAGAGAAATATAGAAACAATAAAAAAATAAGAAAAGGGAGATAGGTTTAGGGTGAGGAAAAAAGGTAGAAAGAAAGAGGAATGCAGATATAATATGGATGTGAAAACTAGAAATTATAAAGAAATAGTGATGAAAAAGCAAAAACAAAAGATGAAAGGAACAAAAACCAGATTTGAAGTATAAAATAATAAGAAAAGAAAAGGAGATAGAGAAAAAATGAAGAGATTAAGCACAGATGATGAGATTAAACTGGAAACTTCATATCTCCTATCTCGCTAAATCAGCTTCCGGACTTGACCTCACTTTTTGGCCTCTCGCTCTTTTTTCTTATGCTGGAGCAGCGTATAGCGGGCTTTTGTATTTTGCCATAGACCGACAGTTCTTCTGGTGTCTGTTCTCCCTATGTATTCCTATGTATTCCCTTGAGCTGCCTCCGTTACTGTAACACACACACACACACACACACACACACACACACACACACTCCTCGTAAAGGGACAATTGCCACATCAACTCATGGTGGTGGCGGCGTTTAGAATGAGTTGTTTTTTTCGTGCCGTTCGATTTTATTGTTTCCTCTGCTTAGCTTTGGCAAATTTTCATTCTAAATTTAAGATTTCTTTTTACATTTTCATGGGGGACAGATTTTGGCTGTTTGTGCTGGGTGCTGTTGTAGTGGTGGTCATGTATTATTGTTTTTGTTGCTGTTATTTTTGTCGTTGTTGCTGGTGGCGGTGGTGGTGCATAGCCTATCCTGGTGGAGCCGTGGGGTCTGTGTTGAGTTATGGCTGACCGAAATTTACGTCTTCCTCTCCTCCTCTCCTCTACCCTCCTCTTTTCTTCTCTCCTCTTCTCTCTCAGTACTATTTTCTTCTTTACTCCTCTCCGTCTTCCACCTCGTTCTGATCTTCATCCTCTGCTGTTCCTCCTCATCTTCCTTTAATTATGCCAACCACCAGCGGAGAGGAGGAAACTTTAGGGAAACAATCTTAATTGGCGGAAAGAGTGACGGATAAGCGATGGTTACTCACCCCTCGAGAGGTCCGGAGGGAAGGAGTAAAGGAGGTGGGGAAGGAAGGATGAAAAGACAAGAATACGTGACGTGGCTTTGGGCTGCAAGGAGAACACGAAGAGAGAGAGAGAGAGAGAGAGAGAACGGGGTGGGTGCGTTGAGATAAGATGAGAGTAGAGAGCCGTAAGGTATGATGCCAACTCAACCAGGATCCATCTTACACCTTGGTCGAGGAAGTTGACTCACATACCGGACTCACACGATTCTCTCTCTCTCTCTCTCTCTCTCTCTCTCTCTCTCTCTCTCTTATTTTGACAAAAACACTGAAGAGAAAGTGTAGAATGTATATATTTTTTCCATTAATTATATATTCTCATTTTTTTTGACATCATAGCCAAAATATCAGCTGTTGTCTTCTTTATCATCCCGCCTTTCCCTCTCTTTGTGTTCTCCCTTTTACAGCCTATCTTCCTCCTCTTCCTTCCTTTCCGCCTCCTCCTCCTCCTCCTCCTCCTCCTCTTTCTCCTTCTCCTTCTCTTCCTCCTCCTCTCCTCCTCCTCCGTCCCATCTCTTTGCTGAAACAATGAAATAAAAGGTCATATCACAGTACCTTTTCTTCTGCTTCGCTAACCTTTTTCCTTACCCTGAGTCGTCCCTTTCGGTAAATTAAATCTCCTCCTCCTCCTCCTCCTCCTCCTCTTCCTCCTCATCCGTCCTACCGCCAAGTTATTCGGCTTTACAAGACAAAGTCCCCTCACATCATTGTCTCTGGAATTCTACCTAGAATCGGCGCATTCGCCGGTTTCAACAGCAAAGCATGCAACATCAACACTAGTCTGAAGGAAATTTGTGACGATGAAGGCTTAGCGTTCACAAACGCCTGGCATCACTTCATTGAGCGCCCAGACTGGTTGGTTCGGCGCGTTTCGGGAGGCTTCTGGACGAGGCAATTGAAAGCCTTTTGAAAAGCCTTTCAAAAAACTGCAGGCGAGGGCGGGACAAAGGCAGCCCTTGATCAACCAACCCGTAGCGTCGGTGCGGCTTACAATAAACTGTGTAACTAACCACGCCTCCGACAAGCGAACTGATACAACTCGTTGCGCCCAAAACAGGAGTCACATTTCTGTTTTGTACACAAATGCACATAGTTTAATAACCAAAAAGGACGAAATTAGGGCGTATATTACAACAGAGAAACCAGACGTGGTAGCCATCACAGAGACTGGGGCCAACTCTGCACATCTAATATCCGAACTGTCATTCCCTGGGTACGAAAGCTTCTACAAAAGTCGAAAGCACAAGAAAGGAGGAGTAGTAGTTTGCTACGTAAAAAGTAAACTCCCTGCCATAAAAATAGACAAACATGACGCAGAGAAATAGATTACGTCTATGTGGAAATAACCACAAATAATAAGAAACTAACACCTGTAACCGTATACAGGCAGCCGACGACACTGCCGTATACGAAGAGATTCACTCTCTAGCACAAAGCAAGGAAGCAATAATAATTGGGGACCTTAATTGCCCTAACATTGATTGGGGACTGTTGACTGGAGACCAAGAGGGTAACAGGCTTTTAGAAAAGGTGGAGGATTCGTTCCTCACTCAAGTTGTAACTCAGCCGACATGAGAAAACAATCTGCTGGTATTAGTAAGCGACCCTGACCTCATTCGCGACTGTGAAGTTGGTGAGAAACTTAATGGTTGCGATCACCACTTAATCCGTTTTAATGTCAACATAAGTCACAAACTCGCAGATAATCCGTCAGTGATACCAAATTACAAAAAAAGCAAATTTCAACTTAGCCCGTGACCTGCTTCCCCCTGCTACCTGGGACCAACTTAACCTCACCGACAATACAATCGACAACGCGTGGTACGTCTTCAAAGATAAGCTTCTGGAGGTAGAGGAAGCTACAGTGCCTACAAAATCCAGGCGAGTAAATGGTGCCGTAGATTCACCGTGGATGACCAGAGAAATAAAAAGGGCAGTAAACCTAAAAAAAAAAAAGGAATATTAACCTAATGAAAGAGAATGACACGGCCGAAGCCCGTACACAGTACCACAACAGCGTCAGGGCTTGTCGCACCCTTAAGGCTGATTCACACTACACCAGCACGTTTACGGGGCGTGACCGTACCGTACCGCACCTTCACGGGCCGGCAACAGCATGTGTATTCACACTACACCAGCACGTATACGGCCCGGACTGCACGGGACCTGCTCACACCGTTTGGTAGCAGCTCGATCCTGTCTTTCATCCTGGAAATATCGCAGCTGGGGTAATCATGTTTACGAATGTTGCTGTCAATGACCTAGCCGTAATAGCACTTCTTCTAGAAGAGAAAAATGAAAGACTCGAAAAGATAAAACAAAAGACTTTGGGTATACAAATCTTTAAAGAAAAGGAAAACAGAAGAAGAATGTGTGACACCATATATAAAGAACTGCTGAACGATAAGCCAAAAATTCCATCAATATTTCTGGCTCAGAGAGAGAGAGAGAGAGAGAGAGAGAGAGAGAGAGAGAGAGAGAGAGAGAGAGAGAGAGAGAGAGAGAGAGAAAGAGAAAGAGAAAGAGAAAGAGAGAGAGAGAGAGAGAGAGAATATGAGGTGCCACGCTCCCCGAGGCCACGCCTGTCTGCTGTGCTGTTGCCGGTCGGTGACGGAAGCGTGTTCACACTATCCAACACTGACAGGCTCTGGACTGGGCCGTACCGGCGCGGACCTGCAAAATAATCTCACCAACAATCCTGACCGGCAGCTGCTGGTGACGGTCCGTGCGGGAGACGTGCAGGTCCGTAGCTGTGTGAATACAACAACGTGTTTCCCGTCGAAGAATATTTTGTCGGTCCGGAACGGTACGTTCCGTGCCGGTGACTTTACGTATAATGTGAATCATCCTTTATTCGGAGTAGTAAACGCAACTATGAAAAACAAATAGCGCGCGAAATCAAGACTAACAAAAAAAAATCTTCACATATATCAGATCGAAAAAGAAAGTAAAATCCAATATTGGTCCCCTGACAGAGGAGACGAGATCTGTAACCCAGGACAGTAAACACATGGCCAGAATCCTCAACAGTAACTTCGCATCCGTATTCACAGTCGAGGACATCGAAACCATTCCCGAGGGCCCTGACCCGCCGAGTGGAAATTGATTCAAAATGTGACCAAGAAGTGAAAAAGTACTTGGACAAACTCGACACGAACAAGTCAACGGGACCCGACAACTTGTACCCGCGGTTATTAAAAGAGCTTAAACAGCAAATACTTCAGCCACTCACTAACATATTTAACCGGTCAGTACAACTGAACAAGGTCCTAGAAGACTGGAAGATGGCTCGCGTAACACCGATTTTCAAAAAAGGAGAGAAGTGGCAGGAAAAATACTCGAGAAGATTATTAGAGACAAACTTGTCATAATATAATCTCTGACACCCAGCATGGCTTCAGAAGCAAGTGCTCCTGCTTAACGAATGTATTAGACTTCTTCCAAGGTATATATAAGAATTGGGATGACCATATCCCCAGTGATGTTATATACCTGGACTTTCAGAAAGCCTTCGACAAGGTATTGCACAAGCGACTCCTTAAGAAACTGCACTCGGCGGGCATGGAACCAATTTGATCGCCTGGATAAGAGATTGGCTTACCGACGGAAAACACCGAGTTCTACTCAACGGACAAACTAACGAGTGGCTTCCAATCACTAGTGGAGTGCCTCAAGTGTCAGTGCTGGGATCCATTCTCTTTATCATATATATCAACGACCTAGAATCAGGACTGAAATCCACAATATCGAACTTTGCTGATGACACCAAGGTGGGTGGAAAGGCCCTCACAAAGACCGACTGCGAAATCATTTAGAAAGATCTCAATCACATTATTCAATGGTCGGAAAAATGGCAAATGCCCTTTAATGTTGACAAGTGCAAAGTCATGCACATTGGATCCAGAAATAGTAACCACACATACATCATGAATGGGAAGCCTCTGCAGGCGATGCAGGAGGAAAAGGACCTAGGGATCACTATCAGCAGTGACCTGAAACACGCGAATCACTGTAAAAAAAAGCAAATAACAAAGCCAACACTATGCTCGGGTCCATAGCGAGGAACTTCGAGTGTAAAACGCCAGACATGATGCTATCCTTGTATAATGCCATGGTAAGACCGCATCTCGAGTATGCAGTACAGTTCTGGTCTCCTAATTACTGAAAGGACATTGATTTACTGGAAATAATTCAACGACGCTCCACAAAAATGATTCCAACCTTAATGAACCGTACGAAAAACGACTCAAGCGACTCAATCTCTTTACCCTGGCGAAAAGACGCCTACGAGGGGATATGATGCAAGTTTTCAAGTACCTGAAAAAGTTCAATAACGTCGATTACTCCAAACTCTTTGAACTGCAAAGCAACTCAAGAACTAGAAATAACGGTTTACCCATTCAGTCGAGTCGATGTAACACAGACATTGGAAGGCATTTCTTTTCAAACCGAGTCATCCGCCACTGGAACAATCTTCCCTCAGAAGTAGTAAATGCGAATACCATCAACTCTTTTAAAAATCGAATCGACCGTCATTTCGTTGCGTCAGGAGTAAGCTGAATACCGAGGTGCTTTCATCTGCTCCCCAGGCCCCAAGTGGCTGTCGAGCAGATAAAATCACCAAAGCGGGCAACCTCGTAATGAGCCAATAGGCTTTGTGTTGCCTGCATTTCCATGTTTCCATGTGTCCTCCTTCCCTTTTACCGTTCGTCTGTCTGCCCCCTTCATCCGTCCGCGAGTGGTCACCTTATCGGCCAATACGTTAATCTGTTATCTCTGTCGTCCACTCCTCCGCCTTCTTTTTACCTCTTCGTCATTCTCCTCCTCCTCCTCCTCCTCCTCCTCCTCCTAGCTCCTCCTGGCTCCTTCCGCCGTCGCCTTCCGTCGTCTCCACCGAACAGACATTTTATGTCACAAGTTACAACTTTATCTTAATCGAAAATAAAGCTTTACTTCGTGATGTGGTATAGAGCGTCTGCCTTCAGATTCCATCTGCTCCTTCTCCTCCTTTTCCTTCTCCTCCTCCTCCTCTTTCTCCTCCTCCTCCTCTTTCTCCTCTTCCTCCTCCTCCTCCTCCTCCTCCTCCTTCTCCTCCTCCTCCTCCTCCTCCTCCTCCTCCTCCTCCTCCTCCTCCTCTTCCTCCTCCTCCTCTTCCTCCATTCTCTGTCAATTCGTCCTGCACCAAGTCTTATAAAATTTGTTATTTTGCATTCCGTTACCATTTTTTATGCGAATCTCTCTCTCTCTCTCTCTCTCTCTCTCTCTCTCTCTCTCTCTCTCTCTCTCTCTCTCTCTCTCTCTCTCTCTCTCTCTCTCTCTCTCTCTCTCTCTCTCTCACACACACACACACACACACACACACACACACACACACACACACACACACCACCTTGTCTAAACATATTCTCAGATCTCTGCCCATCGCCCATACAAGAGAGACACGCCATTTTGCCTCCGCTGAAATTATCTCTCGGAAACTAAAACAAAGAACTATCCATTCCGCAAATTTAAACACTCTCCATTATTCGTCATCCGTACTTACACTCATCCCCCACGTCAGCGCTGCAGGATTACTGGTGCGGCGTCGACAGTGTACGTATTATCTTTTCGCCATCTTTATTTGCATCGTGTGCCGCGGGAAACTTGAAAACGGGGCCCAGGGCAACGTTGCCAGATTATCGTACTCAGAACCTCGTATTTACCGGTTTCTGAGCTGTAGCTAGCGCCAAAAAACACCAATAATTTACCATTTTAACGATAACTATAAATGAAGGCGAGTTATTGGGGTCGAGGAGGCAGTTTTGGGGTAGGATATCGGCAAACATAGGAGGCTGAGTACGACAATCTGGCAACGGTGGCCCAAGGTGCAATCAAAATCCGGAGCATCGACGGCGGCTCCAGCTATACGCGAGGCTGAACTGAGGGCGACTTTGAGCTTCCTGATTATTGGCGTGGAAGGGCCGAGTTTACTGAGTTCTTAGCAGTGCGCGGAGTGTTTCTCTTGGGCAGTCGGTGAGCGATGGGCGAGGAGGAGGAGGAGGAGGAAGGAAAGGAAAGAAGGGTAAGAGAAGGAAAGATAGAAGAAGGAAAAAGAAAAGAGAGAAAAAGGAAAGGCATTCGTATTGAAGTAGAGTAGGAGTAGGAGGAACATGAGAATTAGTAAAATATGAAGTAAGATCAGGAGGGAGTAAGCAGAAAGATGAAGGGGACCAAATAGAGAAAAAAAGGACTAGGAGGAGGAGGAAGAGGTGACTCAGTGCGAGGAATGATGAACTGGAGTATGAACAAGTGGCCATGGAAAAAAAGGGGAAGCGAGACGAAGGGAAGAGGAACGAGGATAAATGGGAGTACGAATAACCGGTGATGCAAATGGAGGAGGAAGTGGAGGATTATGGTGAATTATAAACAGGAAGAGAGGGACGAGAACAAGAAGGAGTGATATGAGGATGACAGGCATGAAGACAAGGAGGACGAACGAGGAGGATGGAGAGAGGAAGAGGAGAGGAGTAATGGAGGAAAACTCAGGAGGAGGAAGAAGGAGGCTATAAAGAGAGGGGAGAGGGAAAGGATGGAAGACCGACAGCGGTGACAGGAGGAGGAAGATATAGCAAGACGTAGGGGAGGAGAAAGAGGAAGAGGAGGAAGATGGACGGATGGATGCTGGGGAAGATTGAGAGAGCAAGGGAGGACGTGGAAAAATGGGATGAGTAGGAGGAGGCGGGAGGAAGGTGAGCAGTAGGCCATGAAGAAGGAAGAGGAGGGAAAATGGAACGGCAGAGAGAGAGAGAGAGAGAGAGAGAGAGAGAGAGAGAGAGAGAGAGAATACTGTTAGCAGATGCGAATGAGTCTCACCATTTTCGTGTTAATAAGAAAGAAGGGATGAGATGAAACAGAAAGATGGAAAGAAATAGAAGACTTATGTGGACGCCAGGAATTCGAGAAGGCACAGATGACAGAAAAAAAGGAAAGAGAAGGGAAGGAGGGAAGAAAGGAAAACGGGAATCCGAACCAAGTCAAGGGAAGAGAATAGTTAGACGTCGAGTGGAAAATGGACGAAAAGCACGGGGACTATACTGTTTTCTCTTAGTTTTCGTTCCCCATTATAACTCCCATACCACTATCTCTCTCTCTCTCTCTCTCTCTCTCTCTCTCTCTTGAGGGGAGGAGGGTCAGTGGTCTTTTTTTATCACATTTTTGGTTAATATATTTGCTGTGCGTTTCTGGAAGACGTGAACCGAGAACGGAAACCCGCAGTCCATCCTCTTTCCTCCCTTTTTGCACCTCCTTTGTCTTTCTTTTCTTTATTCCTTGGCTCCTCCTCCTCCTCCTCCTCCTCCTCTTCCTCTTCCTCCTCCTCTTTCTCCTCCTCCTCCTCCTCTTCTTCCTCTTCCTCCTCCTTCTCTTCCTCTCCCTCCTCCTCCTCCGATCCATTTCCTTTGCTCGCTCATTCTTTCCCTCTCCCTCCATTACTCGTTCCCTTCCTCCCTCCCTCCCCAGTGGCTGTTTCTATTTCCTCCCGTGGTCAGCGGTGCCCCTCGGCGAACCTCTTTTGTTCGGGAGGAGAATTTTGACCCTTCAGAGGATTTTGATAAACTTCAACTTCCCCCCTCCGTCTCTCTCTCTCTCTCTCTCTCTCTCTCACACACCACACATCACACACACATACCACACATCACACACACTCCACACATCACACACACTCCACACATCACACACACACCACACACACACACACACACACACTCCACACATCACACACACTCCACACATCACACACACACCACACACACACACACCACACACACACACACACACACACACACACACACACACACACACACACACACACACACACACCGTTATCTTCATGCTGCCTTTGGTCAAGACAAAATCTGGCTCGTGAAATACTTAGGTTTTAAGCTCATGTCGTATTTTTCACACTTTTGCCTCCTCTTCCGCCGCCTCCTATCTTAAAAGACCTCTTATTGCACCTCCCTCCTTCTCTCAATCATTCTTTTTCTCCTTATCCTCTACCTCTTTACCCCATCCCTTTTTCTTCTTGCTTGCCTCTCCCTCCTTCCATGGCTAGGTTGGGAGGGGATGAGAGGAACAGGTGAAACAGGTAAAGAGGTTCACCTGACCTCCTTTTCCCAGGAACCGTTATTGCTTGGCAGGTAAAAGTATCGGCCAGGGAAAGCAGCCTCGTTCAGTGGGAGGGGGGAGGGGAGGGGGCGGAGGGGACGGTCACCAGTATCGTGTATTTTCGTTTCCTTTTATTCTAAGTGAACCTATATGTACTTTTTTTTATGTATGTGTACCTTTTTTTTCTGTATTGTCAGTAGCGTGTCATCAATATTGACATTTTTTGTACTACTGAAATATTATTTTAGTCACTATTATATTTTTTATTACAAACTCATTATTGTTAAGTGAATTGCTACCTGCTATAATATATTATGTTTATTCTTTCTGCAGCATTATTTTTTTCATGAGGAATGTACTTTCCACTCTTTAAGGCTGAATTTATATTCTAGACTTTCTTATATTTTTATATTCTTATATTCGTGCTTTTTGTCTCCGTGATTTGTGGCGGCGGGCCTCCCGAGTACATGAGCTTCCTCTCCGCTGAGCCCTTCCTGTGCTGCCTCCCTCCCTCGCGGCGGGGGAGTGCTGGAGCGGCTTTCGGTGTATGCTTTGTTTATTGGTAAAGCCGAACACAGTAAACCAGAGTAACACGGCCTAGCTTTCTCTCGTTGCATAATAAACCAATTCTCTGTCCGAGCCCTGTATTAACATCGCCTCTTCTCCTCGTGCAGGCGTGTGGCGGCGCGTGGAGGCCGTGGCAGGGCGCGAGGCGGTGCTGCCCTGCGAGGTGGGTAACGTCGAGGCGTCAGACATGGTGTACGTGGTGCTGTGGTACAGGAACGGCGACAAGGAGCCCATTTACAGGTAAGGCGGGGCGGGGCGGGGCGGACGGGACGACAGGTGTGGGGGCGGAGAGGTTATCGTAGAAGTGATGGCAATGGTGTTACAATTCATGTTGTATTTGTACATTAATTACCTGATATCATTCCCTAAGGCTGAGTGTCTCCCATACCGGCCCATAGATCCGATCTATACATATTACAGAGTTATTTGATGACAGTATTGGCTTTACAAATCTAATGGCTGTTGTTCATATTGTCGAAGTAGTAGTAGGAGTAATAGGAATAGCAGTAGTAGTAGTAGTAGTAATAGTAGCAGTATTGTTTGTAGTAGTAGTAGTAGTAGTTGTAACGGTGTAACGCTTGGTTGCGGGGACTTGTGGCGTAAGGGAAACACTTGCTGCCTTAGAAGAAATATATTCTTAACCTAAGATACAGCGTAGCGTTGGTGAGAGAGACGAGACGATACGTGTGTGTCGGACGAGCTCTCTCGAAGGAGTGACGAATTACAGATTGGAAAATAATGAAGTTACAATTGGTCACGTATGTCAAGGTGACCTCTAAGCTTGATGAAATGCTTTGTATACAAACTGAGACGGTAAACACTGACAGCTGACATTCCTACAAGGTGGCGTGATCTATCTGTCGTGTTTTTTTCCATTGATATTGCAGTAAGTATAATAAGTAATAAGTATGATAAGTAATAATAATAATAATACACTGATATACTACAGTTACTATAACATAGTAAGTAGTAGTAGTAGTAGTAGTAGTTCAGTTCAGTTCAGTATTCTTTATTCACATAAATATGTATATTAGATTGGAAAAGTGTATAAAAGATATTCAATTATATAAAATAATTAGATATAGAGACAGCAGCTTACATACTTTGGGAAGGCACTCTATTCAGTGCACAGTACATTGATCATTATCTTTATTTCATTTTCAGATAATATTATGTTATCTTTGGTGTCTCTCATATAGCATATTTCTCTGATCAAAGCACCATCTTGCCTAATATGACATTCTTCATTCTGTATATTTCCCCAAGAGTTATGAACTACATTACAATTCATGTTGTATTTGTACATTAAGTACCTGATATCATTCCCTAAGGCTGAGTGTCTCCCATACCGGCCCATAGATCCGATCGTACGTATCACAGAGTTATTTGATGACAGTATTTGCTTTACAAATTTAATGGAACGTTTAGCGAACCGCACCATGGGCAGTGTTGTTAGGTGGGGTTAGGTTCACAGGAGCTTAGGTTCACAGGTGCTGCCTTGTACAGGCCTACCGGCCTCTTGCAGACTTCTTACGTTCTTATGTTCTTAAGTCCGGAGGCATCACGTCAGCTATGTACGTTAGTATTAGTAGTATTAGTATTAGTAGTATTAGTAGTAATAGTAGAAAAAATGGTATTATGACCAATAAGTTTTCATCACTAGTAGTGTAAATCGCTGATTGGCTGTTATTATTTTTTTATGTTGGTGTTGTACTTTTGTTCTGTTGTTTACTGTGGCTAATTAATCTTTCTGCAGTGGTTTTATTAACACTGAAACACGTATAATGGAAACTGAGAACAATTCCTATTTAATGCTAGCGATTGTGGCCGTGTTTTGATACACACACACACACACACACACACACACACACACACACACACACACACACACACACACACACACACACACACACACACACACACACACACACACACACACACACACACACAGACATATATATATATATATATATATATATATACATATATATATATATATATATATATATATATATATATATATATATATATATATATATATATATATATATATATATATATATATATATATATATATATATATATATATATATATATATATATATATATATATTTATATGCAAAGGCTAAGAAATGTTTAGCTGTTTGGAAGCAACTGCCACCGAGAAAACAGCGGCCCGCTGCTCCCTCCCGGCTCGAACAGAAATAGAAGACACCCGGAAAGGCTACGGAACTCTGAGGTCATGGCCTCCAACGCTTTCCCTTGTAAGACAATACAGCCACTCAGGTGAACGCGGAGCAACGAGGTCGTGTGTCTGTTGAGCATGTTGGGGTGTGTTGTCCCGGAGCAAAAGATAAATATGAATGAAGAATACTTCGATGAACGGTTTAGGTTACTCGTGTGACCTCCATCCCCGCCAGACCTTGTGTGAACGGCTCAGTCTGCCTGTCTTGCCTTAATCACCGGAATTTTTTAAGGTTTTCACCGAAGGGAATGTGGCGTACCCGGCGGTGTGCTGCACGACACTAAGGCACACTTTTCATGCCTTGGAAGGATTCTGTCTTTTCATATTCCGAGGGAGAAACACAATATGATTACCACCACTGCAAACACCAACGACATCAACAAGAAAACTCGATACAAGGTCGTTGACCAATATTTTCTCGAGTAATAATTTGTGTGTGCAGTCGATGAAACATTTTCCTTCCTTATCCACTTAGGAAGAGATAAGACAGTCGCCGCCAGTGATGATAAGTATTACTGAATGAGGTCAAGAGTCTGTAGGTTTTATGGTTCCATTTTACTTGAAGTTTAAGAGAAGGCCACAGTTTCGACCATAAACCATTCTCTCTCTCTCTCTCTCTCTCTCTCTCTCTCTCTCTCTCTCTCTCTCTCTCTCTCTCTCTCTCTCTCTCTCTCTCTCTCTCTCTCTCTCTCTCTCTCTCTCTCTCTCTCTCTCTCTCTCTCTCTCTCTCTCTCTCTCTCTCTCTCTCTCTCTCTCTCTCTCTCTCTCTCTCTCTTTCTCTTTTGTTTGTTTATTCTCATTGCTGATCAACTTAGATTTTCTATGGTCTTTTCTTTCATATCTTCAGCTTTTTCGTCTTTATCTAACATTTCCTTGTCACAATTCTCTATTATTTCCAATCCTCCTCCTCCTCCTCTTCCTCCTCCTCCTTTTCCTCCTCCTCTTCCTCCTCCTCCTTTTCCTCCTCTTCCTCCTCCTCCTTTTCCTCCTCCTCCTAACTTCTCTTCTTTCTTCCTTCTTTCATTTTCTTATATTTTGATCTATCATATTTTTTTATTCATGTACTTTTGTCTGCGTTTTTCTAATCAGCCTTTCCAGTTATATATTTTTTTCCGAATATTTACACGGTGCTTCTGTTTCACTCTCCGTTTTTTTTTTTCACACAATATATACCTATCTTCCATTTTCCCTCACTTTATCTTTTATCTATCTATCTATTTATCCATCTATCTCAGTCACATCTTTGCTTTTCTCTTCACCTTTCTGTCCCTTCTCAACCCCCTTTTTTTCCTTCCCTCCTTCTTTCTCAAAGCCACCACCACAAAGACACATTTACCTCCCACACGCTATCCCAATCACCACCAACACTACCACCACCACCACCAAATCTTCTTCACGCTCCTTTCTCCCCTCAACTGGAAACTCCATATCTCCTCTCTCACTAAATCAGCTACCTCGAGGTTCGGCGTTCTGTATCGTCTCCTCCAGTTTTTCTCCCCCGCACAGATGCTGTCCATATACAGAGGCATCGTCCGCCCTCGTATGGAGTATGCGTCACGTGTGTGGGGGGGCTCCACTCACACAGCTCTCGTGGACAGAGTAGAGTCAAAGGAACTTCGTCTTATCAACTCCCCTCATCTTACTGACAGTCTTCTACCTCTTAAATTCCGCCGCCATATTGCCTCTCTTTCTATCTTCTATCGATATTTTCATGCTGACTACTCTTCTGAACTTGCTAACTGCATGTCTCCCCTCCTCCCGCGGCCCCGCTGCACTCGACTTTCTACTCTAGCTCATCCCTGTACTGTCCAAACCCCTTATGCAAGAGTTAACCAACATCTTCACTCTTTCATCCCTTACACTGGTAAACACTGGAACAGCCTTCCTTCGTCTATATTTCCTCCTGCCTATGACTTGACCTCTTTCAAGAAAAGGTTATCAAGACACCTCTCCACCCAAAATTGACCTCTCCTTTGGCCACTCTTTACTTTTGTCTGTTGTGCGAGCGGTGAGTAGCGGGCTTTTTTTTCTACACTTTTTGTTGCCCTTGAGCTGTCTCCTTTGTTGTAAAAAAAAAAATATCTACTTAATCTTTACACGTGACTTTCGAGGCTTCGCGGATCAGAAATTCTTGCAGGAAGCAGCTCGCAATCACCCCTTTGCTGATACCGCTAATGGTCGCGCGCCACCAGTGGGGAAGAGAGCCACAAATCCGGCATGTTCGAGATGTGAAACTTTTCCTGTATATCGAAAAGCACATGGCGGTAGTTTGCCAAGATGCTGCGTTACTCGCCTGTTTTAAGGAGGGAGTTTAGTTAATCGGAAGGTGTTTGGAGAGGCTTGGTGAGGATCCGAGGCGAAAGGATAGGGTAGAGAGAAGAGGAAAGTGTAGGAAGTGTCGGGCCATAGTTATGTGTTAATGGGAAGCTGTGGAGAGAGGAGAGAAGAGTATGTGATAGAAGGAAAAAGCTGGAATAAGCCGAAAACAAAGGATGCTTTAAGGATAGAGAAAAGAGAAAGAAGATAAGACGAAGAGGAGGGGAAGGAAGAGGATATGGATATATTGTCTAATGAGAAAGGAGGTGGTAAGAGAAAGTAGTGATATCAACGAGAGAGAGAGAGAGAGAGAGAGAGAGAGAGAGAGAGAGAGAGAGAGAGAGAGAGAGAGAGAGAGAGAGAGAGAGAGAGAGAGAGAGAGATTGATTGATTGATTGATTGATTGATTGATTGATTGGCCTCAAGGTAGTTACATAGATTATTTTACACATTGTCTTTAAAAGCCACTAGTCCATTGAGCCGTAGCTCTCTTATGGACTACATGTTATATATATTTATATATAAGTGAGCATAACAGGTGCGACAAGGTCTCTCAAAAATATATTAAAGAGTGCAAAAAAATTAAGTATGGCTAACTCAGAATGCATACTATATACATGTGCACCCATGTGCACCCCAATACAAAATTAATGAAAATAGGCTTTTGTTCCTGATTAATAGAACAAAGTGATAATACTACTACTAATAATAACAATAACAATAGCAACAAAAATACTACTACTAATAATAATAGTTTCATAACAATATTACTAATAATAATGATAATGACAATAAAAAAAAAATAATGACAGACATGATAATAATGAGACATGATAATAGTGATAGACATAATAATGATAGACATGATAATAATGATAAACATGATAATAGTGACAGTAGTAACGCATAATAATAATAATAATAATAATAATAATAATAATAATAATAATAATAATAATAATAATAATAATATAAATAATAATAGTGATAATAAAATTATAATAGTGATACTGATCCTGAACATTACTATTACATATTCTAATAGTAGTAGTAGTAGTATTAGTAGTAGTAGTAGTAGTAGTAGCAGTAGTAGTAGCAGTGGTAGTAGCAGTAGTAGTAGCAGTAGAGAAGGGAGGGAAAGGGGGAAGGAGAAGGATAGGTGGAAAGCATAGCAAGCACTCTTTAACATGCCTTAATGTGAGCAAGTTAAGGTATATATTTCACTGAAAAATATTAAGTATAATTACCATGTAACAATGAAAATAAATTTCTTTTAAATGAGACTAGATTATCATTATTTAGAAGGGACTGAGGCAAGTTATTCCAGTTTTTTGATCCCCGTGACATAACACTCTGCTGGGCGTGTGTGCTCCTGCATAACGGTAGACGCAATTGATGAGTTCTACGGGTCACAGAGTGGGGCATCACAGTAAAGCCAGGGTATACAGGGAAAGAGTGAAGAGCTTTGTGTACAAATAAGTTAGTTTGAAGGTATATAATATCGAGAGAGAGAGAGAGAGAGAGAGAGAGAGAGAGAGAGAGAGAGAGAGAGAGAGAGAGAGAGAGAGCAGCGGAGAAGGGTAGAGTAGAAATGTGTAAAGAGAAGGAATAGCTGAAAAAAACAGGACATTGGTGGGTTTCATAGGATAGAAGAAAGAAAGGAAACGAAAAAAGGGATAAGGGGAGTATTTTTTTTATTTTCCCTTTCAAAGGTACGATAAGTGTGAGTCGTCTCGTGGCGGTATGTAATAACTTGTAGCTTTGGGAGACTAAACCATCATACATATTCTTATTACTGTTGTACCCTAAGAGATGACGAAGTGGAAGGTGAAAATAACATCAGTAAAGATATCTGTCGCTCCTGTAAAACATGTCAAGATAAGAAGTTGAAAAAGAAAGAATCTCAGAGTTTGCAACATGTAAATTTGAAAAAGAAAATTACAATGCTGAATTAATCCTTCGGGAGTCAGTAAGAAAAACGAAAAACCAAGGGTATGAATGTGTAGCCTCTGGTGCTGGAAGTTCTGTGGCATAAAAGTGAAATCTTGAAAATTAAATTGAAGGTAGTGAGCAGTGAGGAAAAAGGACAAGTTGACTCTGATGATAAAGATGAAGAAAGTAAAGGGAAATATTGTAGCCGTAGAAGTATTAAATAAAAAAAAAAACATATAGCTTGCAGTAGTTACTCACAAACACAAAGCCGTACAACCAAAGAAAGTACTGAGAAATAAAGAGAAAGACAATAAATGCCGTAGAAATGAAAAAAAATGAAGACAAAAGATAGAGGGTAAAGAAACCGACACTGCAGTAGAGAAGAAAAAATGGGACAAAGAAAAAAATGCTACGATGCTCAGTACAAAAGCTGAAGAGCAAAATAGGAAAAGAGCAAATATAAACAAGAATACACTGCAACAGAGAAGAAAATGACTTAAAATTCAAGAGAATAAAAAAAGAAAAAGGAAAAGCTAACGGAATTTATAGAGGGGTAAATAATCGGAGTAGACGCGAATATGCAAAAGTAAAAAGTGATAAGAATGAAAACAAGAATACTAAAGGAAAAAAAATGTTTGTGGAGAAGAAAAAGAGCCTAAGGAATAAGATACCAGAAAAAAATAATGAATGTCCACTATTAGAGACAAGGAAGAAACGAACGAAGATGAAAGAAAATGCAGCAACAGAGATGATACTAAAAATGCACAACTTGAGGAATACAGGACACAAACAAAGCAATGAGAAGACATAATAATAGAAATTAAAGGGGATAAAACTCATCAGATAAAACAGCATCGGGAATCCAGTGTAGCGAAAATATAGTGTGAAAGAATACACCAATAATAAACAGGAGAAGCAACAGTGAATGAGAGGATAGACCAACAAAGAGGATGAAGAAAAGAACTAAAAAGATCGGAGGGACTTTTGTGTATTTACAATGCAGCCAATTTGGCCTTTAAATCAGCCTCTTTATGACATTACCGTGAACACACACACACACACACACACACACACACACACACACACACACACACACACACACACACACACACACACACACACACACACACACACAGACACACACATACATATATATCGGGTGACACAACAGGAGCAACCCTCTTAATGGTGCCTCCTTAAGAGTTGTATTAAGTGATGGTTGTATGTAGTTCGGGGAGTGTGTGTGTAGTGGGGTGTTGAGGTGGGGCTGTTTGTACTGGTGGTGTGAGGATGGTGTAGGGTCTGGTAGGGGTTGTGGAATGTTTTGGTTGTATGTGTGTTGACGGAGGTGCCAAGTGCTGTATGTGATATAAGAACATAAGAACATAAGAACGAAGGAGTCTGCAAGAGGCCGGTAGGCCTGTACAAGGCAGCTCCTTTGAACCTAAGCTCCCGTGTATCTAACCCCACCTAATATCACTGTCCATGAATTTACCCAATCTATTTTTTAATGTGACAATTGTATTGGCACTCACCATGTGACTGCTAAGCCTATTCCACTCATCCATCACTGTTAGTTAACCAATTTTTGCCTATGTCCCTGTTGAATCTGAATTTGTCCAGTTTAAACCCATTACTTCGTGTCCTACCCGGTTCTCTTACCAACAAAACCTTATGAATATCCCCCATTTTAAAGCCCTTCATCCATTTATAAACCTCGATCATGTCTCCACGCACCCTAGTCAAGATGAGGTCTAACTAATGCTAAATATAGTTTGAGGAAGACTTCGGCGCTTCTGTTGCTTATGATCCTTGAAATAAATCCCAGTACCCTATTTGCTCGATTTCTAGCTTGAATGCATTGCCCCCTTGGACGGAGATCAGAGCTCACTAAGACCCCTAAATCCCTCTCGCACCCAGACCTGCTTATGGGAGCGTCATTTAAGCAATAGTTATGTGAGGGGTTGTTCCTACCTACACTCAGAATACTGCACTTTCCTACATTGAACTCCATTTGCCATTTATCCGCTCAGTCATACAATCTGTTTAGTTCATCCTGGAGAATACTAGCGTCCTGATCTGACTCAATTACTCTACCGATCTTGGTATCATCTGCAAACTTGCTGACATCACTACTAATTACTGTATCTAAGTCATTGATATAAATAATAAACAAAAGTGGACCTAATACCGAACCTTGTGGGACCCCACTCGTAACACATCCCCAGTCAGATCTTTTACCATTGATTTGCACTCTTTGCTTCCTATTGGAAAGCCACGCCGTGACACAGTTCAAAACTTTACCCTCTACTCCGTGAGACTGTAATTTGAGCAATAGTCGTTGGTGAGGAACTTTGTCAAACGCTTTACTTAAAATCAAGATAGATTACATCATAATTTTCATCTCTGTCTACCGCCTCAAATACTTTATTGTAGAAGGACAAGAGATTGGTGAGGCATGACCTACCTTTCGTGAACCCATGCTGCGAGTCGTGAATTAAGCTATATTTCTCTAGATGCTCCCGAATGTTCCTGGCTATTATGGACTCCTGCATCTTGCCTATAACCGATGTTAAGCTAATTGGGCGATAGTTTGAAGCAGCTGACCTGTCCCCCTTTTTGAAAATCGGCGTCACATTAGATCCTTTTCATAGGCTGGGCACATAACAAGTATTTACCGACATCTTAAAGATGTCGGTTAGTGGGTCACTGAGTACATTACTAAATTCCTTTAATACCCTCGGAAATATCCCGTCAGGACCTGGCGACTTATTCTTCTTAAGCTTATCTATCTCATCCTGAACTACTTGCCTGGTAATGATTATATCCCTCAATTTATCGCCATCCCCGCCCTCGTACACCTGAACCCTTTCCGGAATAGTCATTCGATCCTCTTGTGTGAATACTGAAAGGAAGTAGTCATTCAACAATGTGGTCATATTTTCGTAATTTTCTACTAGCTCGCCTGTGTTTAGTTTCAGCGGTCCAATTTTCTCCCTTGTTTTTGTTCTATACATCTGAAAGAAGCCCCTAGGATTACTTTTTGCCTCATTTGCTACTTTGATCTCATAGTTCCTTTTTGCTATCCTGGTGTTTTCTTCACTAATCTAGATAGTTCGACATACCGGCTCCTGAGATGTTTCACCATTCTTTATTTTCTGATAAATTCCCTTCTTTAACCCTATCTGGTGTTTTAGTCCACGAGTCATCCACTTAGGGTCATTGTTTTCTTTTCTAAGTGTTCGCTGTGGTATATGCTGTCCTTGCCCCTCTACTATTACTCTAACTAAATTATTGTAAGACATTTCTACCTGGTTCTCCTGGCTCTCCAACCCACAGTTTTGGCCCTCATGAATCACTAAATTATCCTAGTTTACTCCTTCAAGATGTCTTCGAAGCCCCTCGTAATTTGCTCTTCTAAAATCTGGCACTAACACTGGGTTTGGCTCGCGGGTTACCGCCCAGTCTAAGCTAAAACGAACCGTTCTGTGGTCACTATTTCCTAACTCTCCGCCCACCTCCAACTCACGTAGCAAGTTTCCATTATTAGTTAGGACTAAGTCTAATATGTTACCTCCTCTGGTAGGCTCAGTAACTACCTGCTTAAGGAAATTATCTTGTATAACTTCAAGAAAATCCTCGGCTTCCATGTCACCCACTAGGTCTTCCCAGTCTATATTTCTATAATTAAAGTCCCCCATTATGCAGACATTTTTACTCCTACTCGCCCTGCCAGTCTCCTGTAGTAATATACTCGTGACCTGCCTGTTAAGGTTGGGTACTTTATGGGGCCGGATGAGGCCATGTTGATAATCTTAACAAGTAAACAGAAGCAGAAAATGTAGAAAAACGAAAACTATATATATATATATATATATATATATATATATATATATATATATATATATATATATATATATATATATATATACATATATACATATATATATATATATATATATATATATATATATATATATATATATATATATATATATATATATATATATATATATATATATATATATATATATATATATATATATATATATATATATATATATATATATAATTATTAAAAAAAAAAAACAGAATGCATCATAACCTCCATGGAATAAAAAAATAAAATAAAGAAATAAAAAAACTCGGGGCTCTAAAAGTCTACCCGGTAGTGAAATATTGACACCCGACAACTATAAAGAATAAAATAGAAAAAGATGCAAGCGCTTTTTTTTTTTCTACGAACCTGGACAAGATAATGTATAAAGAAAAGATAAATGCATCTTGCACAACAATACTCGATTGACAAGAATCCCCTTACTTTATTTTTTTGCTCCAACCCTCTCCTCCTCTTTCCTGTTTTTTCTTTTCCCCTCACCGCCACGGCGATTTAAGTGAAGTCATGCTCACGCCCCAGACGAGCGGGGAATAATAAAGTTTGCACGGAGGTTAGCCGAGACTAAATGAACCTTGCCGTGGAGTGAGTTAAAGGTAAGTTATCTGGCAGCGTTAGGGAGTTAGTGGGGTGTGCAGCGGTGGTGGTGGTGGTTGTGATAGGATTAAAGGGTCTTGGTGATTAGGCGATAGGATGCTGGTGGTGCTGATTGGCTTTCTTTGGTTTTGGGGATGAAGGTCAGGTATTCAGTCAATCAGTCTGTTATTCTGTCAGTCAGTCAGGCAAAATGCCAAACGATCACTCACTAAGTCTCTTCCTTAATAAGTCACGCAGGCAGGCGGTAGTTCACGTGCTTGACATGCCAATTAGTTAGTCACTGATTCAGCTTTTCATTATCAGTGCCACTTAAAAGTTGTCAAGTACATCGCAAATATATACTTTGTCACTGATAAAAAAAGAATCTGCTTTTTCCTTTTCCGAACTCCTGATATTCTGTTCTCACCATTCCTGTTAATGCTCAGGGCACACTGCAATAGGTAGCTTCGGTCCTGTAAAAAATGCATGAGTCCTTGACAGGGAAAATAAAGAGTATAGACAATGTTTGGTAGGAAGCGGAAAAAAAAACATACCTTCTATTTCATTACATTTACATTAAAGCTTTGTCGAAAAGTCTAGATTGCATAAGAACGTCATGCATGTGATGGGTCATACAAATCGATGAACGCATTTATACTCATTGCACTTGTGAAGAACTCAAGCGAGATCCTGAACTAATGGAGGCATATCGTTCATTGGTGCGGGCACACACACACACACACACACACACACACACACCCGCGCGCGCGCGTCCATGTACGTGTTATTCTGTTTGCATTTTTATCATGTGCTCTTTAACATTTTTTGTTTCTGCATGCTTGCGCGCCCGGGCTTAGAAAAAAGTAAGTGTCTCGCGGTCCCACAGCAGCCTCCTAACATCATCCGCGAAGAAAAGTATCGTTTACATAAATAAGAATATCGATCTATAAAACGGTTCCCGCGGCTGTGTTATATATTCTGTTTGGATTTTGGTTCCTCGGGCAGCCATGTCAATCTAATCATGTGTAATAGGAATGACAGGTTTAATTTCATTTTACAAACGAGTGATGGAATGACTGAAAATATTCTGCGAATGTGTTTTTGGTGCCAGTCATGAAAACAAACTGACATCCATTTAATTTAATTATATGAACGATTACCATGATTGTTTTATTTGCCGTGGCTCTTCGTAATCATGAGCTCCGTTTATAAAGGTAGTGAGAAACGCTTCACCCTGTCTCGAAATAGTTTTTAAACTTTCTGAACCTTGTGTGCTCTCATCCACAATGTTGTTATAACGTGTATTAAAGCTGTTAGTAAAAAGCTTGCCCTATGCAGTACAATACGTTAGGTATTGCACCCGAACTGAAAAAGGTGTTGGATTGTCTGAAGCTGTCTACAAGTGGGGACAGGGATCAAAGGATGCGAAATGCTGCTCTACACCTACAATTGCACCCACCAAGTGGTTTCTTTATTAATTGTACCCCGAAACGCGGCGGGGTCTTGTGCCACGCATTGTGAGTTTTAGGTATTATTTGCTATCCTAAGACTCTCTGGTTTGAATGTAAGTTTAGTGAAG
>NC_066512.1:14904037-14909037 GCF_024679095.1 Eriocheir sinensis | reverse complement strand
TATCCCCGGCCTCCTCATCTTGTCATCTCCCTCTCCCTCCTCATCTTGTCATCTCCCTCTCCCTCTTCCTCCTCATCTTGTCATCTCCCTCTCCCTCTCCCTCTCCCTCCTCATTTTGTCATCTCCCTCTCCCTCTTCCTCCTCATCTTGTCATCTTTTCCCTCTTCCTCCTCATCTTGTCATCTCCCTCTCCCTCTTCCTCCTCATCTTGTCATCTTCTCCCTCTTCCTCCTCATCTTGTCATCTCCCTCTCCCTCTTCCTCCTCATCTTGTCATCTCCCTCTCCCTCTTCCTCCTCATCTTGTCATCTCCCTCTCCCTCTTCCTCCTCATCTTGTCATCTCCCTCTCCCTCTTCCTCCTCATCTTGTCATCTCCCTCTCCCTCTTCCTCCTCATCTTGTCATCTCCCTCTCCCTCTTCCTCCTCATCTTGTCATCTCCCTCTCCCTCTTCCTCCTCTTCTTGTTTCTCTTCCTCTTTCCCCTCCACTACTTCTTGTTTCTTTTCCTCTTTTTCCTCCTCCTCTTCTTGTTCCTATTCCTCTCCCTCACCTCCTCTTCTTATTGTTGCTCTTCTCCTTTTCCTCTTTCTCTTCCTTTCGTTTTTCCTCCTCTTCCTCTTCCTTTTCCTCTTCCTTCCCCTTCTTTCCTCCTCAATCCCAGCCTTATTCTTCGTAATCTCCATTCTCCTTTTTCTTCCTCACCAAAGTCTCATCTTCATTCTTATACCTAAGCTCCTCCTCCTCCTCCTCCTCCTCCTCCTCCTCCTCCTCCTCCGCCTCCTCCTCCTCCTACGCCTTCTCCTTCTCCTTTTCCTCCTTACCCCACCCGTCCAGCTCCTCCTCCGGTATGCGGGTGAAGTGTTTTCACCTCAGGGAACTAGACGCCCCTGCCTTGCATAGTTTCAGGTCACCCTTGGACAAGGTGTAATACCTGATCTGTTTCCTGTGCCAGGGTCGTGGTGAAGCCTCTGGGCAGCAGCAGTGATGTATTGGACTGCAGGCAGAGGATCTCTTTATGAGACAATGGTTGTAGTTCAAGGGTCCTAGTTAGCTGGACCGTGCCCTAATTATTTAAGCCTGCGGCGTAGAGGAGTGTGGCGACCTCTACACTGAAAAGCCTCCCTAGGAACCAATTGTCGGTGTGAGCCCCCCGTCCCTCCCCTCTAACGACGGTACTCTCATCTCTTTTCTGCATAACAGTTGGTTCTTGTTCTTTTCTCCTGAAAGAGATGTCTTCCGTGGGTCATTTGAGGTTATACCTCCTGGCCTCTAGGTGGAGTTTCTGATGTTTTTTTTATACTCAAGGAATATTTCAGCTTTTTGATCTCTCTGGAAGGGCGTCTGATACTCTCTAGAGTTGGTAGAAAACATCTGGTGACAGGTGCCACTGGCTAGGCCTTGCAAGGGTCGCGGAGTTGTGTCAGACGATTCGGAAAGTGGGAAAGAATTGCTGGTTCCTCTCCTCCCTTGCCAGCTTTGCTCTGGGTGACTACGCCGGCCCCGTTCTTTGGGACAAAACTACGAGGAAAATAGCTGAAAAGCGCCGGGTTGTGAAAGTCTCTCGTGACCGAGGCTCAGGACAAGCGATTGGTCTATGAGGCGTTTTCAAGACCCTGTAGGAGCGAACTCCCAGTGTTGGAGGCATCTAACACAGTAGTATCTAATTTCCATGAACATTCTTTATCCAGTTCAATATATGGTCACACTTTAAGTTATTTCGAGAACGCTGTTTGATATTTACCCAAATTGTGAACCTGCTTAAATTTCTAACAATGTCTTCGAGACTCAGTAAGTGTGACGTCTGTCCCGGACGTTTTGCGGCTCAGTACTTCCAGCTGAGTAGAACTTGTCGCCTCTGTGTTCAAAGATTAAAACTTAAGAAGGCTGTGACCGAATGGAGGAACAAACACCATGATCTTGAAAAGAAATTTGAAGGCCTTCAGGAATTTGTTGCAGTGTGGCAGTGACTCCACCATCGATGGTGGAGAGGCCCTCCACCGAGACTGTGCCCCCTTCAGACGACCCTCCTGCTTCACGGGAGGACGCGTTACCTGCCTCACA
Source organism: Eriocheir sinensis (assembly GCF_024679095.1). Lineage (NCBI taxonomy): Eukaryota > Metazoa > Arthropoda > Malacostraca > Decapoda > Varunidae > Eriocheir > Eriocheir sinensis. Next base: position 14,906,976 of record NC_066512.1, on the reverse strand, counting down.
GTTTAACCCCCAGCCTGCCTCACAGGCTAACCCCCAGCCTATCTCACAGGCTAACCCCCAGCCTGCCCCACATAACGCTTCTCTTCCTGCCTCACAGGATGTCGGGCTACAACCTGTAAGGAATGGTGCCAAACCAAAGCAGGCAACGAAACATTTACTGACTCCACTGCCTTCAATAGGTTCCAGGTGCTGACAGACACCATGGAGGATGAGTTTGAGACTCGCCAGTTGGGGACTACATAGTGCGTGGCCAGCTGATTGAGTCCTGTGGTCGTTCATCAAACGGCCATGGAAAACGTTAATGTTACCCAGGTGCCAGACTGGACGACATCACCGCAGCGTGCGATGATGTCACGAGTAATGCCAACCGAAACACCCTCTTTGTCATTCACGCGGGCACAAATGACGCAAAGACAACCCGTTCTGAGGAACTGCTTGAAAAATACCGCCACATGATCAAGCAATATAAGCGAAAAACGAATCCTCCCGAGGGTCGGTGCCGAATCTAGATTTTACAGTAAGGCCTTCAGCACGAACAACAGACTTCAGTCCCTTTGCTCACAAGAAAACGCCCAGTTCGCTAACTTGTTTTTACTACGATTCGGACTTGTTCCTTGCCGATGGCATCCACTTAAACCCTGCTGGAGAAGCCCGTTTCGGGAGGCTGCTCTGTGCAGGAGATTAGAAGGACCGAAAAAAATTTAAATGGCGTGCTCATCGTAGAAAGTGACATATTGCGCACAATTGAAAAGATTAAAGTAAGCAAATCAAACATCAAATTTGTAAACCACTCTCTATCTTATTCAATAAATCTTTAACAGCTGGAAAAGTTCCGTCGGATTGGAAACTAGCAAATGTCACACCAATTTTCAAAAAGGGGGACATCGATTGTTTGTAAGTTAATGGAGACTATCATTCGCGATAATATGGTGAAATTCTTCGAAGAAAATAATATAATAGATAATTCGCAACATGGTTTCCGTAGTAAACGTTCGTGTTTAACTAACTTACTTATTTTTTTTTCAATATAGTTTTGAGGTGTTCAATGAAAGCAGATCAGTAGATATCGTATATCTGGATTTTCAAAAGGCATTTGATAAGGTCTCCCACAAACGATTGCTCAGTAAACTATTGGCGCACGGTATCTCGGGTAACATTCACAACTGGCTTGTGGACTGGCTTCCTGAGCGGAAACAGAGAGTAAGTAGTTCTAAACGGTGTTTCGCTCTAACTGGCTCGATGTCAGAAGCGGCGTACCTCAAGGATCAGTGCTTGGCCCCATGTTCTTAATTTATGTTAATGATATCGATGATGGGCTCACTTGTAAAATATCAAAATTTGCTGATGACACAAAAATCGCTTGTAAAGTAACTACGACACTCGACGAAGAAGCATTACAATCAGATCTTGATCGACTTGCACTTTGGGCCAATCAATGGCAAATGAAATTTAACGTTGACAAATGTAAAGTGTTACACATCGGAAACAATTACAATCGCGTTCATTACGTAACGAATGGCCAACAACTTTCTGTAGTAAGTAAAGGAAAGGATCTTGTAATCACTATATCAAGCGATTTAAAGCCCAGTCAGCATTGTTCAGAGGTAGTTAAAACCGCACATAAATTGGTTGGCTTCACCGGACGAGTCTTTAATAATAAATCGGAAAAAAAGTAATATTAAAACTGTATAATTCGCTGGTTCGACCCCATCTAGAGTACTGTGTACAGTTTGGGTATTCTTATTACAGAAAAGGCGTTAAAAAGTTAGAACGGGTTCAACGGAGAGTAACAAAAATGATTCCTAGGTTGAGAAATTTATCTTATGAACGAAGGTTTAAAGAAGTAAATTTATTCAGCCTGCCAAAACGAAGACTGCGAGGCGATCTAATAGAAGTTTTTTAAATGTTTAAAGGATTCAGTGATATTAATGCGGAAGATTACAATTGATAGATCAAATAGAACAAGAAGAAATCACAAACAATTTCAAGATAAGTGGTAAAAGATTCTCGTCGCACGAAGCCAAACACTTTTTCAATCGAGTCGTTAATGTTTGGAATTCTCTACCCTGCGACGTCGTTGATAGTACAACAGTTACTGCCTTCAAGAATAGATTAGACAAGTATTTTGAATCCAACCAGCAACTAAGATATTACTCATTGTCGTAATAACGTTAAGTTCTTTCGAATACTGGTGTCCTTGTCCGTTTTTTATCGCCCGGATTAGTGGTAGTAGTAATGGTAGTTTTCCTACATAATTTCCATGCAGTTTTTCCATGCTGCATGGTTCTTTTTCCTTTCCTGCCAGCCTTTGCTGTCCTTCATCTTCCACCTTTGATTAGATAGTTAGTGTAGCTTGTCACAAACAGCCTCGTAAGGACCATCAGGTCTGCTGTTGTTTTTTCTTCCTTTGTGTTACTTTGTGTCCCCATTTCTTTATGCATCTCGTGTCCCGCCATGTGAACTATTTTTTATCTTATTTTCTTTCTTCCTTCTATTTTCTCTTTCTCGTCTCCTTTTAATCGTTTTTTTTTTTATCAGTGATTTCTGTCTTGTATCACTCATGTTTCCCTCTTTGTTTTTGGTTCGGTAACTGATTCCTTTCTCTCCGGTTAATGATCTTTTGTGACTCGTTATTCACCTCTTTTTTTCATATTTGAACTTATCTACGTTTTTTTCTAGTGTGATTCCGTCGTGTGATTCTTCTCTTGTAACTTTTGTTCCTTATTTTCTTTTTTCTCTTATTCTCTTTCCTTTAATATTGGCGTGTATCCGTTCAGAGCCAAGCATTTGTGTATTTATGTGCGTGTATTTTTGTAAGTATGTGTGTTGTTCATGAATGGATAAGAATGCGACCTCTACGTTCTTGAATAAAGTTTGTCTAACCTTGGCCAAGAGAACCGACAGGGAGAGGTAACAGAAGAGGCGGAGGAGGAGGAAGT
>NC_066512.1:14856537-14896537 GCF_024679095.1 Eriocheir sinensis | reverse complement strand
ACCCTGACAGTGCCTTGACGTAGCCTTCCTCTCTCCCCGCGTCCCACAGGTCCTGGACTCCACGTCGGAGTCGCGGTCCCCGGCACTCACGGTCAACCAGCTCAGCATCCTGCGGCTCACGCGGGTCTACCACAACGCCAGACTAACCTGCCTCGCCTCCAACAACAACGTCACCAGCTCCGCCAGAGCCTCCGTCACCGTCAAGATGAACCGTGAGTAGCTGGTGTGTGTTGGTGCGTAGTGGTGTGTGTTTGTGGGTGGTGTGATAGGAGTGGGCGTACAAAAATAGATAAAATGCCAGCATTGTCGTGTTTCAGCCATAAGCATTTGTTAGGAAGATGGAGAGATGGAGAGGCGAAGAGTGAGTAACATGTCTTTTACAGGAACATAAATAATTATTTTGCCTTTTTTTAAGACCTGCCTATAGCGCAATAGGCTCTCTTGAGGGGCCTCTTGGAAGACCCATGCCCGTTAGTGGCGCAGGTTAATTTTATCTATAGTGGCTGCCGTGATGTTTGGCTCTTGCTTGGCCCATGCTAACCCCAGTACTTCACTTGGCCGAAATTCCTGAAGATAGTGTTGACTGAAGACCTGAGCAGCACTCGGCGATGGTTGAAAAGTGTCAGCGTCTTTCGGTGAAATCGAATCTCGGGATATCCACGTGCTCACTGTGACCGCTCGGCCACCGCCTCCCCATCTGTTTCATTTTTTTTTTTCTCACTTCCTCGCCCACACGTGTCTTCCTCATCCAGCGCCACTGCCACCACCATCGTTAATGCCTTTCAAAACTAATATAGATGAAGTCAACACCAGAATAGAAAAACAAGTATCGGCAAATTAAAAAAAAAAAACTTATTTTAATAAGAATCTCGTGGTTATTGTGTGTGTGTGTGTGTGTGTGTGTGTGTGTGTGTGTGTGTGTGTGTGTGTGTGTGTGTGTTGCTGCAGGGTGTTGCAGGAGTGTGCCGGCCACGTGGATGCATAATGGATGTCCGGGACGCACCCCAAAGGCCCCCGCGTGGATCAAAGCCGCGCCACACTCTGGAAAACACAATACTAACGTAAGGTAGATGCAGTGTGTGTGTGTGTGTGTGTGTGTGTGTGTGTGTGTGTGTGTGTGTGTGTTCTATTAAGGATTACTGCAAATAACTAATACCACGCAAAATGGGTGCTGTTTTGCCGGAAACTCGACTGCCATCAGATTCAAGATAAATTATCTGTTAAAAGGTTGTGAGAGTCGCGAATGAAAAGGGAGAGTGATATTAATTAATGTAATGTTAGAGTCGCTGGCGCGTGGGCACGTTGGCTGCATGAATGATGATAAAGAAGAAAATAATAATAAAACCTTCAAACTTAAATATGGCGTAATAGCGCAGCAAAAAAAAAAAAAAAGTACTTCTCGTTGCCATCAACTATTTTTTCTCGTTATTCTATTCCCGACAATCTGACTCAACCACTCTTCCTCACTCCTTCCTTCCGTCCCTCTTGTGTTGGTATAAAAAGGAGTAGAAAAATAATGTGTGCATCGACCACTTAACCCCCCACCCCCCCCGTTTTATCATCTCTACGGCTAACAGCGAATTTTCTGTTCATCTACGCCTCATTTTGAAGTTTTCCGCGCCGCCGACCTCCAGAGGGACATTTCACTGACGCTGCTTTCCTGCTAAAACTTGCGTAGGTGTAAGAAAAGACTCGCACGATGAGCTGGATGGAACAATGTTACTTCTGGCACAGAAGAAGGTGGAGGTAGGGAGGCCGGGATGAGGGCGTGTTGATGTCTGTGGAGTGTCTATGTAAGGGAAGGAGAGTGTGGTAATGGGGTGTGTGGGTCAAGGGAGGTCATTGTGAATTGGGTTAATGTTTGTAAAAGTGTTTATCGGAGAAAGTTGGAGGTACTGAAGTGCAGTGTGAGTGCTCCGGTAGTGTTCAGGGCGTGCATGAAGACTTTCCGGATAACCTACTCTCTGAAGGTTAAGTATTTACTCCTGGAAGCTTTTACAATGATGCGTAGGTGAGGCCAGAGCGTGCACGCCAGGTCATAGCAAGTGCTTCTAAGGCCCTTACACGCAGGCGGTTTTTGCCGCTCCGGCACATGCCGCGCGGCTTAGTTTTACATTGACTCTTATGGATGCATTCACACGAGGCCTGAGCGGCAGTCTTGCCGCTCCGGCAGCCGCACCCTGTCATACTACCAGCAAGACCGCAGCGGTAGAAATGCCGCACAACGGTTTCGGTGGTCATGTGTTGCTATGGGCGCCTTCACACATCCGGTGTTTGCCGCGTGCGGCAAGGGATAGTTGTCTGTCAACACTGGGAGAAAGGGCACGCGACCACTTTGTCTGCATCATTGGAAAAGCTGGTATGCACTATATTTTCCACCTTATGAACTTTCAATTAATGTATATTGAAAATGTAAGTGTCTTACATATTATTTCTGTATACCTCTGTACAACAAACATCTGCAATTAAATTTCAGGGTTATGGCTAATTTAAATTATCATGACACGGAACTGTTGATCTCCGAGATTGAAAGATGGCCTTGCTTGTGGGATCCCTCAAGAGAAGATTACAAATATGACTGAAGGAGAGCCCGAAGCGGATGCGGCAGACGCCGCACTTGACCGTGGATGTCCAGTTGCCATGCGGCTGCCGTCCGGCATGTGCCGGAGCGGCAAAAACCGCTCGTGTGAAAGGGGCCTTAGGGCCATCCCTCCCCACCAAACCTCTAGGCCAGGACACACAGGCTGTAAACGAGACCCTGGAGGCGGGGTGGTAAGGATGACCCGACCACCCGACCCACCTCTGTTCCAGCAACGACATGACAATTTGATGACCAAAGGAGGCCGGGTCGTTTTGAAATCATCGGAAACGAACGATGTGTCATGCAGTTCTCGACCGTCACAATTTCAGTTTCTCGAGGAATGGATTAAAAAGAAGACAGGTCCTCCTTTACCTCCCTGACGCGAATTGAATTGAAGGCCGCGTGTTTATTTTTCTCTTCAGCGAAGCGACGGGAATTAAAGAAGGTGAATTAGATGAGATGAGTTGGACATGTTCTTAGGTAATATTTTCATGAGAGAGAGAGAGAGAGAGAGAGAGAGAATCTTCCCTGTAATTAAGGCTCCTTCGTCAAGTTGGAGCAAAAGCTGACATTGGTCGGGAGTCAGGATTATACTTCTCCTGAGACACTGAGGCTCTAATAAACCCTCCCTCCACTTTTTCTTTTCCCCCCTGATCCTTTATTTCTTTCTAAATAGAACTGCTCTTCCTACTTGCGCAAACTCTTCATTCCATTTTCCCTCTTACTTCCCTGCTTCTCATCCGTCACACAATCTTTCATCATTCCTCTTGCCTCTCCTCCTTTATATCCTTTCACTCTCCCATTTATATATGTACGTTCCTGTTACGCTCTTCCCTCTTGCCCCTCAGAACCTAAGAACATAAGGTGCGTTGAAGCGTACACATGGCAGCTCATTTTAAGCTGTCACCTTTGATTCTCCACATTCTTGAGTGGAGCCTGCCATCGCTGTTTTTTTTTTTTTAAACATTTCGGACAATGGCACCGATAGGCTTTTTTGATGAGGCCTGGTGGTCGGCCCCAGCCCGTTGTGACGACACTGCCCCGTTTATTGCTATAGTGGTATCAACACTCCAAAATCCTTCTCTCAATACCAGCAATATTAGTAATAACCAAACAGTTATTTGGTTTATCCGCGGTATTACCAATCCTCCAAGCATCCTGTTCCGATTTATACATTGTTACCAATATCTCAAACAGCTTTTCTACATTTTTACACGGTTATCAACGCCTAAACAGTGTCTTTCTATCAGGGTAGGGTTACCTACACTCTAACTTAGTTGTCGTACTTGCATGCTTTTACCAGTCTTAAACATCTTTCCATCACTCCTCACCAGTGCGGCCCTCATTGACGAAGATATATTGTTATCGACACGCCAAGCAGCATGTTCTGATTTCTACTTTGTTACCACTATCCCTGCATTGTTGCCAACACTCCAGGCCCCTCAGTTCCACCCCCTCCTCCTCCTCAGTGCGGCCCCTGGTAACGAGGATAGAGGCCCCGCCCAAGTGGCTTCGGGTGGGCCGCGAGATCGAGATCTCGTGCGTCGTGGCGGGCAGCAGACCACACCCCAACGTGACCTGGACACTCGGCACGCTCACCAGCCTCACGCCCCTGCCGGCCAAGGTAAGCTTGCCTCCCTGCACCGCTGCTTGTCCTTCCACGCCCCTGCTGGCCGAAGTAAACACGCCCTTCCCTGCCTTTCTGCTTGTCCTGCCCACGCCCCTGTTGACTGGTGTGTGCCTCATTCTCTCCCGACTCCGCTACTTGATTTACTCACGCCCCTGCTGGCCGAGGTAAGCATGCCTGGCTACCTGTATCAGTATGTGTTTAAGGTCCTGTCTTGCTGAGGTAAGGCTGTTGTAACTACCTACTTCATGCATCCCCCTCTCCCTCCCTTTAAGTGAGGGAACTACGTGCTTCAGCAACTCTCTCGTCAGTTGAGAGAAGCCTGCTAAACTACCCTCCTCCTTTCCTGGATCACTAGAGCCTATCGCTATCCCTAATCAGCCTGTTTACCTCCCAGCTCTCTCTCTCTCTCTCTCTCTCTCTCTCTCTCTCTCTCTCTCTCTCTCTCTCTCTCTCTCTCTCTCTCTCTCTCTCTCTCTCTCTCTCTCTCTCTCTCTCTCTCTCTCTCTCTCTCTCTCTCTCTCTCTCTCTCTCTCTCTCTCTCTCTCTCTCTCTCTCTCTCTCTCTCTCTCTCTCTCTCTCTCTCTCTCGTGTTTTTTTTTTCACTACGCGATTTTTGTTTCCTTTTCTTCCTTTCCTCTTTTTCTTTGTCTTTCTCATGTTTCACTTTCTTCCTTCCTTCCTTTAGCCCTCCTTGTATCTCTCCCCCACACCTCTTCCCTTCCCTCCCTTTCCCCAGTCACACCCCTTTTTCTCCCCTCGCTTGAAAATAATAAACGGGAAAAAGTGAAATAAATTGAGCATATTGGCCTATATAAATTGCTTATTAATTTTCCTTTACGGATCTCATTATAGTCTTAATTTTTGGCATTTTTTAATGAGCATATATTTTCACATTTCCTCTCGTAGCGAAGGAAAATGTAGACTCTTGTTAAATGCTTGTGTTCTCAGTATTGCACTTGTGTTTAAACCTCCATGAATGTAGAGCTTCACATGTTTATTGTTTACCGGCAACAATATATCCGTGGAGTGCGACAACGGTTTTCTTTTTCCAGATCGTAATTGTTTTTCTTCACATTTAATTTTCCTCGTCACTCAACGCCCACGTAAATTTCCCATTGTTCATTAAGGTGTTCTGCAGGTGCGCGCCGCTCCTCGCCCACACACCTGCCCTGAACGGAATGGAAGGAACAGGGAACGGAACACACAACCATTGCAGTGAGGGGTTACGCGGATATATTTTGTGCCCAAATTATTATACATTATTCTATTCGTATCAAAGCCTGGCGTTCGTGTGTGTGTGTGTGTGTGTGTGTGTGTGTGTTTGTGTCAAGAAGGGAACGAGGGAATGAGTGATTGTAGGGAATAATGAAGAATGATGAGTATGAATCAGGAATACGTGGAAACAGTCAAAAGTTGTAAAGAAAGAAGAGAGAAAGAATTAAGATGAAAAACCGGAAACTGAGGAAGATAATTAGAACGAGAGAGAGAGAGAGAGAGAGAGAGAGAGAGAGAGAGAGAGAGAGAGAGAGAGAGAGAGAGAGAGAGAGAGAGAGAGAGAGAGAGAGAGAGAGAGAGAGAGAGAGAGAGAGAGAGAGAGAGAGAGAGAGAGAGAGAGAGAGAGGAGGATGAGGGGAAGTAAAATGAGGATTATCTTATACATCGTTGTCTGGAACATAATGCCATAACAAAGACTTCAAACAGATGACCGAGAAAACAAAACAAAAAATTATGTAAACGGTAAAGTACATTTGTGTGACTGGATGTAGCTTCGTCGTGATAAACAGTTGGACGAAACAGCGTATTGTCGCCCCGCCGGGAAAGCCTCAGCACGTAGGTAATGTGAATAAATGTATAGAAAATTAGGTAGATGAACACACACTGATAGACGAAGCCTCTAAACACCAGCACCAGTAACGCCGCCCCCTGTGAAAGACTTATGTCCCGCTTACGCCGTGCCCATAAGCCTTGCCGACACAGTGCTTCAAATACGCAGTCACACCTACGCAGCCACTCTTGTGCCGCCACACCTACACAGCCAGACCTGTACTGAGTGACACATGTGTTCAAAGCTACACTTACGTATGCCTGCGAATAAGTGTAGGTAGATGTGAAATAATATATGTGTTGTGAGTGACTATTTCGGTACAATGAATTACGGCACTTGATTTGTCTGTTGAACACACACACACACACACACACACACACACACACACACACACACACACACACACACACACACACACACACACACACACACACACACACATCTCAGGTCATCAGGATCAAGTTTATTTTGACCGGCGGTAAGAGTCGTCTCGGGAATCAGTACTGAAGCTCACCCGGTCAGCGCGTTTTGTTCACCACTCAGGTAAACGTTTTTGAAGAGAAGTACAGAAAGCCGAGGTTGGTGAGGAGTTAATTAATCCACACTCGGGCACAATGCTTAGTCAGAACCTCCGTTATCCCCTCGTGACGCCGTGAAATAGGCGGAAGGTGAGGACAATGTGTGCTGCCCCACCAATCCAGCGATGTAGCAGCGCATGACTAATGGACGACGAACGTGTGAGAAATCACGACAGTGGATGGTTCGTGAAATAGAAGGAAAGTGGAATTAATGCATGTTTCCTCACTTATCTAGCGAGGTGGTTCTGCATGGTGAGTGTATGAGGAATGAATGACTCTGGGTACAATAAGGAATAGGAGGAAATGAGCCATAAATCATGCCCCCCAGCTACCTAGCGATGAAGCAATGCGTGACTAATAATGCATAATGAACGTATGAGCCTATGAGCGGCGCGTGGCGGCGGGCACAATGGAGGAGCGGCGCCGGGTGATGCAAGGCTTGGATAGGTGTGACGCAGATTCATAACACCACAAGCTCCTTGACGCCAAGTCTCGCTTTAGTTCGTCCGGGTGTTGTACACTCTGTAAAAATATACTATCGGTGCACAGTTTGACAAAAATATTATCACACAGCGGCTAAACTTATAGCTACCCACCAATGTTATGGAAGCAGCAGCCATGGCAGACAGAGAACCAGGTGGAAAGATTGAATTAGAACGTTTGCCGCGGCAGGAGGGAGTAAACCTATCAGAGAAAAATGAACACGTTGAGAAAAGTTTTCATCTTGCACCGACTATTAATAACACAATGATGGGGAAATGACCACTATAAGGTAAGTGCGTAAATAAGGGTGACATCCATAATATATATATATATATATATATATATATATATATATATATATATATATATATATATATATATATATATATATATATATATATATATATATATATATACCCTTTTCTTCCTTCGGTACCACTCTATCGTGCCACTCCTCCTCCTCCTCCTCCTCCTAATCATCATTATCAAAATCATCATCATTATCATCATCATCAGCAGCAGCATTATCACTACCACCCTCCTCCTCCTCCTCTTCTTCTTCCTCATGCCCCTCCTCCCCCTACAGACGGAGCACGGGGTCAACGTGAGCACTTCATGCGTCAAGGTGGTCGCCTCCCGCCGCCACCACGGCCAGCGCCTCACCTGCACCGCCGTCAACCCGCTCTTCCCCGGCGCCAGACTCTCCGACTCCACGCTGCTCAACGTCACCTGTGAGTCCCTGCACACCTGTTGTGCCTCTTTGCCTGTTGCGTCTGACTTTTTTTCTGTGTGTGCTTGTGTTTACGGCCCTATTCTCAGTATTCTCAGTTCATCGAACTAGTTCGAAAGGTCGTAGTCCTGTATTCCGAGCCGTTGATATTATTGGAACCTTGGATACACATCATCGCTAGTCCAGATCATGTGAAGGTTATCTTATAAAAAAAACATCAAAAAATATATCGATGAAAATATCCACGAAATGTGTTACACATCAAATTTATGACAGTATTTTTTTTTGATTGATGCTCTCATGCTAGTGACTACATAGAGGAAGGTTTGGTGAGACGTTCATAATCTGAGTATTATGGGGAACTTTCCTTGTCCCCAGATGTTTCCAGCAAAAACGTCTTCCTATTCATAGAGCATGAAGTAATTCTTATTTAAAGCATCCCTGAATATATTTTGTTTTTACTTGCTAAAGGTCATGTTTTTAAACATTATTGAGAAATATCCATGCAAGACCCTCATCCCTTCACTGTGAACGTGGCGCTTCAACGACTCTGGTCATGGATGCAGGACTTGGTGTGATGTAAAATTGTGAGTTACCTTGAAAGCCACTCATTAATTAAGGATTCTCAGCATGGCTTCCGTAACAAGATATCTTGCTTATCGAACCTACTGATCTTTTATACAGACCTCTTTACAGTTTGGACTCAGTTATCTCATTAGTAAATTTGCTGACGGCAGAAAGATTGGTAATTCGGTCCTCACTGACGAAGACAGACAAATCCTCGAAGAAGTTTTGCATAAAATTTCAGCTTGGTCCGATAGATGGGAGAGGTCCTTATATATTGATAAGTGCCATGTTCTTCAAATTGGTACAAAAATATGAGAGGTTCGATTGTGAAATGCGTGGCGTGAAACTGAAAAGCGTCCAGTGTGCCAAGGACCTGGGTGTCAAAATCGCGTCGAACCTCAAAATCTCAAAGTAATGCATTGATGCAGCAAACAAAGCGAACAGAATGCTGGGCTTCATTAAGAGAAACTTTTGATTCATGAATAAAGATGTAATACCTCCACTTTACAACAGTTTAGTCAGATCTCATTTAGAATATGCGGTACAGATTTGGTCTCCCCATCACTCGAAGGACATTGCAATCTTAGAAGGTCTGCAACATAGGGCAACAAAGATGATCTCTTCCCCCGAGGAAACTAATCGTATGTTTCAAAATACTCAATGGTTTTACATATGTGGACAATTCCAATTTGTTTTTTATATGTAAATTTCAACCCTTTAACTAGTATACTCCGGAATAGCTGTACGTCCAATTTATTTTCTCCTTTCCCTGATGATTTTCTTTCGTGATTACGAGAAGTAATTGCACAAAATCTAAGTGTAAACAAATAAATTCAGACTGTACCAAATTATTTTTCTTCACCAATCTTGTAGCGCGAGAATGAGATAAACTCCCACCTTCAGTGGTCCAGTTCAGTACGATTAATTTATTAAAAAACAAGCTCGATCGCCACGTTCTTCAACTTTATAGACACTAAAGTCGCAATGCAAAGTCTTGGTGACAGTAAACATTAAATTTAATAGGATTTCACTTAGGTTCAAGGACAGATCACCTAATCTGGACCATGGGGTCTGTGTAGTCCATATATCTGTGTAAATTTCGTCCCTTTTACTAGTATACTCCGGAATAGCTTTCGTCTAATTTACTTTCTCCTTCCCCTGAGGTGATTTTCTTACGAGATGAATATCCAGACACGTCTTGAACATTAATTGATCACACTTTTTGGTTTCTCTTTAACCATTTGTAGGAAAAGCATGTTAAGGGCCTTACTTTTTATATTATTTTACCTTTGGCTTACATGCCAGGTCTCCCAACAAAAAGAAAGAAAACTATTTGTATTTATCAGCAGCTGTAGGCATTTTTAGTCTTTTTACGTGTTTTATGAAAAGCCTACTTTCTGCCTTTCATGGAACTTTGTTCAGGGCCTGCCTCTCTATACGCCTATGTACTCCTGCCTTTGCTGATCTTTGCATCTCGACGTTCCTCTGTAGTGGCTGTGTGTGTGTGTGTGTGTGTGTGTGTGTGTGTGTGTGTGTGTCCTTGAGCTGCGAACTCCTACTTCCTAACATATTTACAGCACGTGTTTCCTTCATACAGGTGTGTAAAGTTTAGACAGTTGTTGGCTACCTGGCGCGTGTGTCTAATTGGCGCTTCTCGTGTCGGCTGTGTCTGAGAGAAGCGTGTTTGCCCGGCCATGTTTGACTCGTGTATAATTACTTGTGTTGCCAGTGTGTGTGTGTGTGTGTGTGTGTGTGTGTGTGTGTGTGTGTGTGTGTGTGTGTGTTTAGCTATTTTTCCACTGCAGTGTTATTTTTTTAAAGTTTCGGCTTTTCTCTTAAAATAATATGTCAACTTCTTTACCAATTATCCATATCAGATCATATACCGTTTTCGATATATATATATATATATATATATATATATATATATATATATATATATATATATATATATATATATATATATATATATATATATATACCGTTTTTTCTCAAATATCTTTCAAACGAAGACTCGGATCAGCATGGTGCTTTGGCACATTGTTTCACACACTCCGCTAATTTTCGACGCTATTGTGCATTGCCAGATGCGGTTAATTATGGCGTTTACTCATGAATGTGATGGCAAAAACCTGCGTGAGCCACTTACATATTCGAACAGGTGAGGCGTGACGTATTTGTGACGTGTATCAACCAACTACCTCCATCCCTGGCTTCCCCTACTCCCATCCCTCTCAGACCAAAACTCACTGTTTGTCATCCATATCGGAACAAACGACGTAAAGGCAAATCGCTCAGAAGAATTAATGGAAAAGTATCGTAGACTGATCCGACAATTCAAGGAAAAAAACTAACATTATAATGATATCTGGTATCCTCCCGCGGATGAGAGAACGTAACGCTTTTTACAGTAAAGCCTTCAGCACTACCAACCGACTAAAGTCATTATGTGGTCAAGAAAATGTCGAGTTTTTGAACTTTTGGAATAACTTTTGTAGTGCAAATGACTTGTACGAACGCAATGGTGTAGCTACACCTAAATCCCGCCGGGGCGGCTAGACTTGGAAGACTTCTTAGTGAGCAGGTGTCACTTTTCAGAAAAAAAACAAAAAAAACCCGGCGAGCCCCGACAGAGAACGCCACGTAGACAATCAAAGGACCACCAACCAATCCCACCATGACCATATAAACGCATGTTATGTAAATGCCCGCAGCATTCGAAATAAATTCATAGACCTGGAAGAACCTGCTGTGACGGAAAACTTCCACATTATCGCCGTCGCGGAGTCATGGTTGAATACAAATAACAGAGATTTTATTGCCGAATTTAACTTACCCGGTTATTCAATTTTTCTTTGTGACAGAGAAAACAGAGTTGGTGGCGTCGTTTTATATATTCGAGCTGGTTTAAATCCGTGTGTTATCAAAGTAGAAAGAATAAATAATATGGACACCGTTTTTTGTTGAAATTAAAAACCGTTCAAGTAAATTAATTATTGGCATTGTTTATAGACCTCCAAACCAAGAAATTGAAATAGACAGAAAACTGTTCGAACAAATTTCTAACATATGCAATCAATTTGAAGCTGTAAATATGGGAGACTTTAACTTACCAGTAACGAGTTGGGGAGACACGTTAAATATACACTCAGGTCACGATCTATACAGTAACTTATTAGAAAGTAACATAAAGTAACATAAAGTGAGTACATAAACCAACTCGCGAAAATAACATACTCGATCTTGTTCTCACAACTAAAGACAGCCTAGTTAATGATCTCATTGTTGGTACAGAATTCAGGGACAGCGATCATCAAATTATTACGTTTAAAATAAAAATAAAAGGGGACATGAAAACGAGTGAATGGAGAATACCTGATTACCGACGTGCGGATTTTGACAAACTAAAAAATTTACTAGGGAATGCAGACTGGAGCGAAATTTCTGCAGCCTCAGATATAAATAAAGCTTGGGAAACATTCACAGACACTTTAAGTAGAGCCGTGAACTTATGCGTACCATTCCGTAGAAGACGACCAACAGCCAGCTGGAAGCCTAAGTGGTGGAACAATCAACTCAAACGCCAAATTGATAATAAAGATCGAGCGCGTCGCAAATACTTAATTACAAATAATGAAACTGACAAAATTGAATTCCAAAGATTACGCCGAGAAACGAAAGGAATCATACGTCTCAATAAAAGAAACATAGAGCTTCATATTGCAAGCGCCAGCAAAACACATCCTAAAGAATTTTTTGCCTACGTAAGAAATAAAAAAAAGCTCTCACCCCCAATATTGGCCCAATAGCTATTGTAAATGGTGAGTCCACAAATGATGATAAGGAAATCGCTAATGTACTGAATGAAAGAAATCTTATCCGATAGGCAACCGTAAGCCCAAAGATATATTGATGACATATCCTTGAGTAGTATTACCGACATTGTAGAAAGTGATATAGTACAAATTATTGATAATATTTAAATAAACAAAACGCCAGGCCCAGATAAAATATCCCCGCGTATTCTTAAAGAGGCAAAACATCAGATCAGCAAGACCCTCTTGATCATATTCTCAAAGTCGCTAAACACAGGAAAAGTACCACTAGAATGGAAACTCGCTATCGTAACTCCTATCTTTAAAAAAGGCAACAAGTCACAACCAAGTAATTATCGACCGATCAGTCTGACGTCAATCGTGTGCAAAATTTTGGAGACGATCATTCGCGAAAAAATGGTAGTTTTTTTTTAAGATAACAGACTAATTAAGGATTCGCAACATGGTTTTCGAAACAAACATTCCTGTTTGACTAACCTCGATTTCTTCAGCTACATCTTTAATGTATACGATGAAGTAAATCAGTAGACATTATATATTTGGACTTTCATAAAGCATTTGACAAAGTCCCTCACAATCGCCTCCTTAGTAAATTGCAAGCTCACGGTATAACGGGTAATATCCATAATAAGTAGCTCAAAGACTGGCTTACCGACCGTAAACAGAGAGTTGTTATGAATGATATATCATCTGACTGGCGAGATGTCAAGCGGTGTTCCACAGGGGTCGGTGTTGGGACCTGTTCTGTTTTTAGTGTACGTAAATGACATTGACGAGGGGCTATCGTGTAAAATATCGAAATTTGCAGACGACACAAAAATAGCCAGCAGAGTCACTACAACAAATGATAAAGAACACTTTCATGCTGATCTCGAACGTTTAAGTAGTTGGGCATGAACATGGCAAATGGATTTCAATTTTGAAAAGTGCAAGGTTATACATATCGGAATCAACAACGATCGTATTCATTATCAAATTAACGGAGTGCGACTTTCTGAAGCCAGCAAAAAAAAAAGATCTTGGAGAATAATAATTTCGAACGATCTTAAACCGAGTCAACATTGCACAGAAATAGTAAAAACTGCCAACAAACTGATCGGATTTATTGGTCGTACATTTGAACATAAATCAGAAAAAAGTAATATTGACACTGTACCATTCGTTAGTTCGCCCACATCTTGGGTACTGCGTTCAGTTTTGGTCTCCCTATTACAGAAAAGAAATAGATAAACTCGAGAGGATGCAGCGTCGAGCTACAAAATGATCCTTAGACTGCGAAATAAGCCGTACGAAGACAGACTTAAAGAACTGAACTTATTCATCTTATCAAAGCGCAGGCTAAGAAGTGACCTTATCGAAGTGTTTAAGATGTTCAAGGGATTCGACAACGTTAATGTTCATGATTATTTTACAGTCTCTCAATCAAGCGTAACAAGAAACAATGGATACAAAATAAAGAGAAAGCGTTTCATTCAAAAATTCTGAAGCACTTCTTTCTCCGTGTCATCAATGTATGGAATGGTCCGCCTCAAAAAAAACGTCCAAAGCGGGAACTATTTGCACGTTCAAAAAATAGAGACAACAATTTAATGAAGCGAACAACCGTTATTTTTATCGGTCTAACAGAGTAGAAGAAAGTAGTGTCGTCGTAGTCGATCTGATCTTCCTTCTCCAAAATAAAAATTGTAGTTTTCTTTTACTACATGGTATTCTTCCTTTTCTTGCCAGCTTTGGCTGGAGGGACTGGTGGGAGGGGAGGAGCCTTCGTCTTTGCTGTCCTGTGTCTCTGATTGAGTAGAGTAGATGGTAGCAAGAACAAACAGGCTAGTTACGACCAAGAGGTCTGTTGCTGTTTGCTTTTCCTTTGTACTCCTTTGTACTCCTCTTCCTCCATAACGTTTTGTTAGTCGTCGAAACAAATTTTTTTTCACCTTAGTTTCAATGCGCGTAGCCTAAGAAACAAATTTGATGAACTGAGATGTCTTGCTCTAACAGAAAATTTTGACATAATTGCTATAACCGAAACATTTATCGACGCCACAAATATTGATTTAAGTTCCGAATGCAACATAGATAGCTACAGACTCTTCAACAAAGATCGTGTAAACCGTAGAGGCGGTGGCGTCGCCCTTTATGTCAAAAGCTATTTGTAACCCACTGACAAAACACCGGGAAACAGTAACGTTGAACATTTGTGCGTGCGAGTAAACATTGCAAAAGTCAATTTAAATATATTTGTCACCTATAGACCTCCCGGGGAATCACTCGATGACGACCTTGAAATGTACAGCGTCTTAAGGCAGTCACTTAATAACAACGACTCATTGATATTAGGAGACTTTAACCTCCCCCATATCGACTGGGCGACACTGTCAGGTACAGAAGGCGAGTCACATAGAATGATCGAATTTCTAGAAGAAAATTATCTAAGCCAAATGGTTTCTGAGCCAACTCGACAAAATAATATACTCGACCTTGTTATAACGACCCAAGATAACCTAGTCAGTAGTGTCACGGTAGGAGAACACCTCGGTTCTTGCGACCATAAATTAGTGCGCGTCGACATTAGAGCTCAATCATCAGTGACTGAAAATAAAGTAAAGGTGCCCAATTTCAAAAGAGCTAACTTCGTAGAAATCCGACAAAAACTAACAGAAATACAACTATCAGATGACGGCAACGTAGATGAAGCCTGGCTAAACCTTAAAAATCACTTACTCAGCAGAACACATACGTCCCCTTGTGCGAGAAGCGAATTAACACTAATAAAAGCCCACCGTGGTTTAATAGCGAAATTAAACAATCTGTCAATGAGAGAAAATTGTTTTACAGGTTAAAGAAAGAACAAAGCACGCCCGAAAACATTAGACTTTATAATGATGCCAGGCGACGAGTAAAAAGACTAGTAGGTCAGGCAACGCGTAGATATGAAGAAAATATTGCAGCCAACTGTAAAAATAATCCGAAATCTTTCTTCAGTTACATAAACAACAGAAAGGCGATCAAAAGTGGTATTGGACCTTTAACAAACAGCGACGGTGCACTAGTGACTGACAGCCAACACATTGCAAACCTCTTAAACAATTACTTTTCCTCGGTGTTTAATACTAACAGTCTTCCTCTCGCTACCAACAACACCAGTACTATTGTAAATCTCGAGCATGCATTGCCTAATTTTGAAATAACAACCGATGAAGTCCTTAAAGCTCTCCATTCATTAAAACAAATAAAAGTCCCGGACCCGACAAAGTATATCCTATACTGCTTTAAGAAACAAAGAGCGAAATACTCTCCTCCCTCACTACCGTATTCAATATGTCCTTGCGACAAGGCATCGTCCCTTCGGATTGGAAAAAGGCTAACGTGACACCGATTTTTAAGAAAGGAGACAAAAAAATACCAGGTAACTACCGACCCATTAGTCTAACTTCAATTGTAGGTAAGCTACTCGAGAGCATAATTAGAGACAAAATTGTGAGTTAACCTCGAAAGCCACTCATTAATTGGGGATTCACAACATGGCTTCCGTAACAAAAGATCCTGCCTGTCAAACCTACTGACCTTTTATAACGATCTCTTCTCAATTTATGACGTAAACAAATCAGCGGACGTAGTCTATCTTGATTTCCAGAAAGCGTTTGATAAAGTCCCACATCATAAATTACTTTATAAATTAAAGCAAATGGGCATTGACGGTCAAGTAAACCAATGGATCGCGAATTGGTTGAGCAACAGACAACAAAGAGTAGTGATTGACGGATTTAACTCAGAGTGGGCGCCGGTCACTAGTGGCGTCCCTCAGGGCTCGGTTCTTGGCCCAGTGCCCTTCATTATTTACATCAACGACGTGGATGTTGGACTCAATAATCGCATTAGTAAATTTGCAGACGACACAACGATTGGTAACTCGGTTCTCATTGACGAAGACAGGCAAAGCCTCCAAGAGGATTTGCACAAAATTTCAGCTTGGTCCGATAAATGGGAGATGCCCTTTAACGTAGACAAGTGCCAGGTTCTTCAAGTTGGAACAAAAAATAAGAAGTTCGATTACGAAATACGCGGCGTTAAACTCACAAGCGTTCAATGCGTTAAGGACCTGGGGATTAAAATCGCGTCAAACCTCAAATTCTCACATCAATGCATCGATGCAGCAAATAAAGCGAGCAGAATGTTGGGCTTCATTAAAAGAAACTTTTTATTCAAGAATAAAGATGTAATACTTCCGCTCTACAATAGTTTAGTCAGACCCCACTTGGAATATGCGGTACAGTTTTGGTCTCCCCACCATGCAAAGGACATTGCTAAACTAGAAGGTGTTCAGCGTCGAGCAACAAAAATGATCCCTTCCTTGCGCAACAAATCCTACGAAGAAAGGCTTTCCACCCTTAACATGTTCTCTCTTGAGAAACGTCGCCTCCGAGGAAAACTGATCGAATGTTTTAAAATACTTAATGGCTTCACGAATGTAGACAGAACAAAATTGTGTATGATCGATGACACTGCGAACGAGGAACAATGGCACAAAACTCAAATGTAGACAAGTAAATTCAGACTGCACCAAATTTTTCTTCACCAACGTTGTAGTGCGAGAATGGAATAAGATTCCTCCATCAGTGGTCCAGTGTAACACGATTGACTCCTTTAAAAACAAGCTCGACCGTCACTTCCTTGAACTTAATATTAACTAGAGTAGAAAAGCGACGTTTTGGAGCCATCTGATTAATGTAAGATCACTTAGGTTTAAGGACAGACCACCTAGTCTGGACCATGGGGTCTGTGTGGTCTGATTTTCTATGTAAATCTCTCTCTCTCTCTCTCTCTCTCTCTCTCTCTCTCTCTCTCTCTCTCTCTCTCTTGTTCTGCTTTTCTTCCTGTTGATACCTTTAGGCTTTACTGTTTTTTCCCTTTTTCCTGCTTATATTGTACAGCTTCATGGTGCTTCATTTCCCTCCCGCCACAGACCCACCCGTGGCCACGATGGAGCTTGGTCGCGGCGTGTCCTCGATCGTGAAGGAGGGCGAGGACGTCTACTTCAACTGTAATGTGGATTCCAACCCGCCGACCTACAAGATTTCGTGGTTCAGGAGAGTGAGTGTCCACCAGTCATGGGTTTTCTGCTTCACCCTTGCCTTTTATATCTTCAGGTTTCCATTTTTTGACTTTAGACTGCAGCTGCGTTTGTGTGGGTTCTGGTCCGAGGGCGTATATTTCTTCTTAATAAAAATTCCTGGCTTGACTTGCATAGCGTAAGGACCTGGCCACACGGAGCGAGAAAGCGGGCGAGAGCGAGAAACTTTAATACATAATAAGCAATTGAGGTGGCCACAATGGCAGCGAGCAGGTAATGGTGAGAAAGCGAGCTGATAAGCGAGAAAGCAGGAAGAGTTGATGATTAACTTTTCTCGCTTTTCTCGCGCGAAATTGCTCGGTCAGAAGGAGTGACATCACAGACATGCTTCTCTATTATTTGCCGTAACTCAACTCATACACCAAATAGGACATTTTGGTTAACACCGTTAAACGTAGCAGTGATTGCAGAACTCGAATATGTTTGTGACAAATCAATAAAACAGAAACTAAATAAATTGTGACGAGTTGAAGTTAAAGAATCACTCCCTAACGTTTATAACACATTTTACATATAGCTACCATTTGCAGCGGCTATAAAATGAATACTAAAATAAACAATTCAGTCTTATAAAGAAAAGCCTCCTGAACACGATTGTGAATACAGATTTTTTTCATAAAACGCCAAATAAGTGAAGCACGATACTATTTATAAAAAAAAACATTTCACCTCATCCCTCGTTTGGGCCGACGCGCCGATGGGGGTGGGTGCAAGGCTATACTGCTCTGCGGGCCTCATTGCCTTGACAACCCTTGCCTCGCCTCGCTAATCGTGTGGCCACAGAAACTCGCCTTGCCGCTCTCGCTCGCTTTCTCGCTCCCCGTGTAGCCGCGGCCTAAGGCGGTCTCTCTCTCTCTCTCTCTCTCTCTCTCTCTCTCTCTCTCTCTCTCTCTCTCTCTCTCTCTCTCTCTCTCTCTCTCTCCCACCCCACCCCGCGTCTCAGGTGTGCCAGGTAACTATGACCTTCCCTTAGCTCATGTTATTGACAACACTGACGGTACCTGAGCTAACCATTCCGTCTGCTGCTCTCGATTGTATTTGGATAAGGTCCGATCAAAGGGTAGGAGTTGAAACCGTCAATTGAAGTCCCTCTATGAAAATAATAAATAAAAAAATCCCGCTAATTTGTTACTCCTGGAAAGTAAACATGAGTGGCCATATGGGATGTCTTGATACTTCCCTTTTCAAAAGATTTGAAGCCGTAGGTAGGAGAAAACAGGAGACAAAAGTACAAATGGATAAAATCGTAGGAGGATAGTTTATACAGCAAAGATTTATATTTGAATGTCAAAAGCCTCCGAAATGTGTACGGCAACAGCAAAGGTTTCACCGAAACGGCTGAGAGAGAATAATAAAGAATCAGTAAGGAAGGCAAGATCATCGTTAGAACACATTGTGCGGAATTCGTATTGATGATCAGAAAGAAAGTTGAGATAGATGCTCAAGAACTTTCCTGTTAAGTGTCGTTTCAAAAGCTTTAGAAAGACATGAAAGCAAAGCTATTGGTTGGTAGCTCGAGGAATTAGAGCGGTCACCCTTCTAAGGCACAAGCTGTATGTAGGCGTACTTCCAGCAGGAAGGAATGTTAGATGGTGAAAGTCGGCGACGAAAGAGTTTGACTAGGCAGGGTGTCAGCACGAAAGCACAGTTCTCTAAAACAATGGGAGGCACTCCATCGGGTCAATAAGCCAATGACAAGCCAAGATGACAGGCATAAGCATGTTATGTATTTATGAGGTGGACCATAGCGTGGTAGGCTTTCTTGGAACACGCTGGTGGTCGGTCATAGCCCATTGGTGGATTTTATATTATAGTGGTCGCGTGACTCCTGTACCATTTGTTTTTTTTATCACATATCATGGATCAAGAGAACGCAGTAAAAAGAATTCCAGTACATTAGCCAGTAGAGTTTAAGAACCATTGTCCAATTAGATTAGATGTCATTTTAAAGCTAATGCACACCTTCGCAATTACAATCTTTTTCTTTATTTGATTCCGCCTTTGTATAACTTCATCTTCTGTTGACCTCCTTTCTTTCCGCCTCCCAAGAGCCAGGCCATCCTGCATCGCCCCGCACAAGGCATCCTGCTCAGCGGCAACAGTCTGGCCCTGCGCGGCATCACCAGGCACCAGGCGGGGCCCTACACTTGCTCCGCCTCCAACGTCGAGGGGGACGCCCACAGCCCCCCGCTCACCCTCCACGTCAACTGTGAGTATTGAGGAGGGTATCCAGAGGGAGGCAGGGAGGGAGGGATGGTGAAGTGAGATGAGCATGGGGATAATGGAAGGTTAAGATATGTGTTTAAGAGAAGATTATTAGTGTAGACCTTTGTTTATGGCAAAGGGGGGGGGGGAGAGAGAGAGAGAGAGAGAGAGAGAGAGAGAGAGAGAGAGAGAGAGAGAGAGAGAGAGAGAGAGAGAGAGAGAGAGAGAGAGAGAGAGAGAGAGAGAGCATGTTGGAAGAGAAAAATCATAAGTAATTATTGCTGTATTTTTTTTATATAATCTCATTACGATCCAACGCATCAACACTTATAATAGAAGAAAAAAGTTGCGGAGAAAATGAGCTCTACTTTTTTAAATATCGCATTTTTAACAAACAAAACCGGCATATGGTGGAAGGGAAATGTCCAGCTATCCTATGGCCTATATTCATTTTTTTTAACACCGTGTCCCTCGTAGAAAACAGGCTGTGGAAATTTTATAGGAAAAAAAATATGGGAAGATTATCCTAGACTAACTACATCCGGCTTAACCTATGCGGTCGGATTATATTTGAAAATTGAACCGGTGTTGCTGTGCAATTTCTTAATCTGAAAGAAACGGAAAAAGAAGTCCGTAAAAAACTGTTTCCATGAGGTACCCATCTAATGCTGACTTGAAACTGTATTTACTTTTTCAATTCCATAACTACTGAGGGAGGGAGTTTGTTCCAGTGGTCGACAACTCGGATACTGAAATAGCTTCTTCGTGCTAGTGTGTTGCATCTTTGTTCTTTTAGTTTCATTCCGTCACCAAGTGTTACTCTTTAATGATTTATTAAGAATAGGCTCTCTGGATCTATAGTGTCGAATCTATTTATTATTTTAAAAACTGACCAAGTTCCCTCTATTCCTCCGCTTATTGAGATATAAGATAACTACTCACCTTGATCTTCATACGATAAGTTACGCAACGCTGGGATTCGCCTACTATTTGCTTAGGAGAACACCATCCTAAACTACACTGCAGCTGGCCAAAGCTATGGGGGAAATTCATATGAGAACTGAATCGGTGCTACTGCTCAGCTTATTTACATGAAAGATACATAAAAACTTCGATAAAAACCTCTTTCCCTGCATTACTTATTCAATGAACTTCTTGAAGTGTATAACTATAAAGCCTGAAGTCAGTCCCCTCTAGTCCTCTGTTTATATAGAGAGAACATATCAAACCACCTTAGTCTTTTGTCACACAACATTGGGATTTGCGTACTCGCTCGTCTCTGTATTCTCTCCTATAAGTTTTGATCCTTAACGTAATTCGGTGACCAGCATTGAATGGTATAATCTAGGTATAGCCCTAAAAATGCCCTGTATAGCCTTTTTTTTACGTCTGTGATCGAAGTTTATTGAATTTAGCCTAACAACATGTTGGCTTTTCCACAGCGCTGTATATTGAGCGCTCATTTTAAGATTGCTATTTGTGATGACGTCGAAGTCTTTCCTGGTTAACATTCAAGAGCACTCGATCGTTCATTTTGTATTGAAAACAAAGATTTTTCTCATGTGCATGACCTTATATATTTTTCAATGTTAAAACACATTAGGCACTTGACGCTCCGTTTATTGGCCTTGAACTGAATTTTATTGCAATCCGCAGCTCATGTTACTTTGCCTCCTAATATGGTGTCATCTGCGAATTCGGTTACTTTTGAGAAGACGTAATTTTTCAGGTTCCGGTCCTAGAGGCACGCCACTCTTTACTCTAGTTCTGTCGGATACCTCGCCGTTCATAACCACTCGTCGTTGCTGGTCTGTGAGCCATTCTTTGGTCCACAAGATCCGCGCCTATTCCGTGAGAGCGCAGTTTTGAAATAAGCCTTATATGAGAAATTTTGTCGAACGCTTTTTGAAAATCTAAAAAATTATGCCATAGTGTCTTCCGGTACTCAGGATAGGAAGGGAGCCGACATGGAGACTTGCACGAGGATACCAAGGTTTGGCATCGTAGTGTGGGCGAGGCAATGCGTCCTCCGGCGTATGCCAATTGGTTGATTTTTTTTTTTTTTTACAGCAAGGGAGACAGCTCAAGGGCAATAAAAAAAAAGCAACAAAAAAGCCCACTACGGGCTGCTTCAATAAAAGTGACCCAAATAAGAGGCCTAAAGAGAGGTCAGTTTCTGGAGAAGAGGTGTCTGACACTCCTCTCTTGAAAGAGGTCAAGTCATAGGCAGGAGGAAATACAGACAAAGGAAGGCTGTTCTAGAGTTTACCAGCAGAAGGGATAAAAGAATGAAGTTGCTGGTTAACTTTTGCATAAGAGATTTGGACAGTATAGGGGTGAGTAAGAGTAGAATGTCGAGTGCACCGGGGTCACAGGAGGAGGGGAGGCATGCAGTTAGCAAGTTCAGAAGAGCAGTCAACATGGAAATATCGGTAAAAGATGGAAAGAGATGCAACATTGCGGCGGAATTTAAGAGGTAGGAGACTGTCAGTAAGATGAGAGGAGCTGATGAGACGAAGAGCCTTAGAATTCCACTCTGTCCAAGAGAGCTGTGCGTGTGGAGCACCCCCAAACGTGAGATGCATACTTCATACGAGGGCGGACAGGGCACTTGTATATGGAGAGCACCTGTGCGGAGGAAAAGAAATGGCGCAGACGATACAGAACGCCGAACCTCGAGGAAGCTGATTTAGTAAGAGAGGAGATGTGAAGTCTCCAGTTAAGATTTTGAGTTAAGGATAGGCAGAGGGTGTATATTGTAGAAGGTGACAGCTGAGTGTTGTCGAAGAAGGGGATAGGTGTTTGGAAGATTGTGTCGAGTTGATAGGTGGAGAAATTGAGTTTTTGAAGCGTTGAAGGACACCAGGTTCCTCCTACCCCAATCTGAAATGATAGCAAGGTCTGAGGTTAAGCATTCTGCAGCCTCCACTCTGGAGTGTTGTAATTTCATGTTAGAAGGGTCTTCTGTTGAAAGAAGTTGAATAATGCAAAGTAGAGTCTTCAGCGTACGAGTGGATAAGACCGTTTGTTGTGGAAAGATCATTGATGAATAATAGAAAAAGAGTGGGAGATAGGACAGAGATCTGTGGAACACCACTGTTGATAGGTTTAGGGGAAGAACAGTGACCGTCTACCGCTAGCAGATAGAACGACCGGAAAGAAAACTGAAGATAAAGGTACAAAGAGAGGGATAAAATCCGTAGGAGTAGTTCAGAAAGGAAAGATTTGTGCCAGACTCTGTCGATGCTTTCGAAATGTCTAAGGCAACTGTGTAAGTTTCACCGAAATGGCTGAGAGGATGACTAGGAGTCAGTTAAGAGAGCAAGAAGATCACCAGTTGAACGACCATTGCGGAACCCGTACTAGCGATCAGATAGAAGGTCAGAAGTGGTTAAATGCTTATGAATCTTTCGGTTAATGATTGATTCAAAAGCTTTAGAAAGACGGGAAAGTAAAGTTATAGGACGGTATTTTGAGGGATTGGAACGGTCACCCCTTTTAGGCACAGGCTGTATGTAAGCTGTATGTAGAAATTGTAGATGTTGAAAGGCAGAGGCGAAAGAGTTTGACCAGGCAGGGTGTCAGCACGGAAGCACAGATTTTAAAGACAATAGGAGGCACTCCATCTGGTCCATAAGCCTCCTGAGGATTGAGGCCAGAGAGGGCATAGAAAACATCATTTTTAGTTATCTTAATAAGAGGCATAATGGAGCCAGTGGGGGGATGAGTAGGAGGAATATGCCTAGAAACGTCCAGAGTGGAGTTTTTACAGAAAATTTGAGCAAAGAGTTCAGCCTTAGAGATAGATGTGACGGCGGTACTGCCGTCAGGATTAAGGAGAGGAGGGAAAGATGACGTGAAATTGAAGATATTTTTGGCTTGGTGCCGGAAGTCTCTGGAGAAAGAACGTGGAATGTGTGCCTCCATACTAGAGACAATCAACTCAGTGATGCGCTGGGCACACACAGAAGTGTATCTCTCCTGGAAGCAGCAATCATTCCAAGGGAAATTGGAAAAGTACATCCTCAGGTCATTCCACCGAGCTGAAGCAAAATTCCTGAAGCACCGCCTCTTCGGAGGGTCCTGAGGCTGTACAGGAGCGATAGGACAGAATACAGAAATAATGTTGTGATCGGAGGATCCCAACGAAAAGAAAAGTTTAACAGAGTAAGCAGAAGGGTTAGAGGTTAGGAAAAGATCAAGAATGTTGGGCGTGTCTCCAAGGTGGTCGGGAATACGTGTAGGGTGCCGAACCACCTTCTCTAGATCATTAAAGAGAGCAAAGTTGTAGGCTTGTTCACCAGGCTGGTCAGTGAAAGAGGATGAAAGCCAAAGCTGGTGGTGAACATTGAAATTTCCTAAGATGGAGATTTCAGTAAATAGACAGTGAGTCAAGATGTACTCCACTTTAAAAGTTTAGATAGCAAAGAATTTTACATAGTTGGTAGAGTTAGGTGAGAGATAAACAGCACAGACGTATTTAGTAAGAGAGTGACAATTAAATCTTATCCTGATGGTGTAAAATTCAAAAGTGTCAAGGTCGTGGGCACGAGAGCAAGTGATGTCGTTGCATACTTAGACGCAACATTTAGCTCTTGATTGAAATTTAGGATAGAGATAGTAGGAGGGAACAGAGTAGAGATTATTGTCAGTAGTTTCAAACCTGTGTTTCGGTGAGGAAGAGAAGGTGAGCTTCAGAGGAGAGGTGGTGTTCCACAGGTTGAAAATTGGAACGAAGACCGCGAATGTTGCAGAAGTTAATAAAGAAAAAGTTTGAGGAGCTATCAAGACACCTCTTAGGTCAAGAGCCAGAGGGGGAGTCCGCTCTGGGGGCATTTATGGTCACCCCTCCCAGACGGGGACTCCAAGGCAATGCGTGACTTAGCCATTTTGAATTTTGAAAAATTTGGGGGACATGGTGTGTGTGTTGCATGTACGTATGTAGAGTGGTGTGGAAAGTAAGAGGATTTGTCTTTAGAGAGCATGCTGAGCTGCTCTCTGGTGTTAATGAGACAATATAGAGACGGAAAGTGAGGACACGGGAAGGGTTTTTGGTGGGCTTGCATCACCCTCTTCGCTTCCCCTATATACCTCACCGGGAGTGGCTTACGCCCGTTTCAGTAGGTGTCTTCCTACTTACTCCCATAATTGATTGGATGCTCAGGCATCCCAATGGACGCACCCATTATCACCACACGAGGGGTACAAGCTTGGTGGAGAGACTGTTTTTGTGTCTCAGCGAGGGTAGTGGGCATAAACAGTAGCCTATTTTGATTTTTGGTTATATATGTATGGCCAACGAAACGTTATAGGGTTAAATCAGAGGATGTGCTTATCTTTATATCCATTCATATACACTCTGGTAATATTTCTATGGTTTCTGACACATAATCGAGTGAAACTCTAATGTAATAAACACAAAATCTGTCTTTAGTAAAATTGAAAGTAATAATGTAAGCTATGCATCCACGAAATATACGGAAATAGATATATATGAAACCTCACGAAAATCGGATTAAGTGTCATCACCTGCTTTGCGTAGTAAAAATATGCTTAATAAGGAGTCTGATACCCGCTACATGGCGCGGCTGCTGCCAGACGTACTGAAACATCACGTGACTTAGCGAAGGGATTTTGAATGTAAAATGCTAATACGAAGAACATACCTGCACATATATGTGCTCTTGCAGACTGTAAGTCTTACTCATGTAACAAACTAGACAGATACTCGTGTATGAAAAGGCTGAAGGACAGGGCAACACTTCCATCCCAGAAAAAAACAGCCATGGAGGCGAATATCATGTGAAAGGAATGTAAAAAGAGGTGTGGGATGGAGAGGAACAAAACCTTCACGAGTCTGCTCCAAACATTTCAAGTAATGGCCCTTCCCAAGCACACCCAGACCCAAAATACTTTGCTTACAATGACTGGGGAAGATCATCCATACCCAAAATGAAAAGTGACATTCAAATCAGGCTTTCAACCACTGGTGTAGGTACAGTCGCGATATGAAGTGATGTCGCCGTGTACGTTTATTTTCGATCACGCAAGTATCGTTATATATTTTCAAGAGTACCATTATTTTCCTGTATCTTCATCATAACTTAACTAAATATATTTTACAAGCTAGAAAAAAAAATAGAAAAGAAATATTCAATGATGTCTTACGAAGACTTGTCGAAATATTTTGACACAAAGTGTTTTCGTTCACCAAGGAAAGAGTCAAATGAAGTCCAAATATCGACATATTACTCAAACAGAAAGTAAAATTATCTTTTCATGATCATTGTTGACAACAATAAATCTAACATATGCACAATATATGGGACATGCATAATTAGTCGATATCCTAAACTAGGATGGCGTAATTTATTTAATTTATACTCTCGTTTGATAATGACGTCATCATCTACGCACCATACCTATTATTCAGCCCTGACTCACTCTTTGCCTTTCGTGGTCAACATAACGATAACAAAAGCTTTCAGTGGACTTCTAATGCATGATAGTGATCAAGGGAAGATGCCCACAGCCTATAACTACCGAGGGATAGTCGGAGATGGAAAAATAAGAATATATAGCTTCATAATAGTCGTGTTTTGTAACTCACTCTTTGCCGCCGATCGCAAACATCATTGCCTTTCTTGGTCAATATAACGATGACAAAAGCTTCATGTAGACTTCTAATGCTTGGAGGTGATCAGTGGAACATGTCCACAGCTTATAAGTGCCATAGAATAATCGAGGAAGGTGGGGAAATAAGAATATATGGCTTTGAAATGGAGGTGGTGGTGCAGGCGGGTAGGCTAATCGCAGCGTTGCCAAACATTAGGCTATGGTCCAGTGTTCGTGGAGGCGTCCGGAATTTTGATAGTTCAGATAATTATGGCAACCCTACCTATGAAGGCATTCTTCATTCATCATCGTTACTGAGCAATGTTACTATATATTTCAGTGCCCATGATTATGACAAGAAGCCATCATAGTGAATAAAATGTGTTTAATGTGAAACCTTATTATTTGATCGTTTCTTAATCAATAAAACGCAAAGTAATGCCTAACTGTCCATTCCCTTCGTGTCATACTGTGCGTGTGTATTAATAACTGCAGAAGACAGTTCATGGTATGACCCAGAATATATATATATATATATATATATATATATATATATATATATATATATATATATATATATATATATATATATATATATAGCCTAAATCTGAACAACGTATAACAACTGTTTTGCAAAGATAAGCACACGACGTGAGCTAAATCATTTCAGGGTTGTCTTCAGTACTGAAGACAACACATGACATTCACAGTCGCATTTTTTAAAACAAATTAATGTATAATTGTAATTCAGGTACTACTATGTTATTTTACCGTGTTTTACATCACAACGTATTATAGATTATCATTAAAAGGGAACATTATAACATAAATAATAAATACACATCACTTCCGTTACCTTCAAATGTTCCCGTACGAAACATTTTGAGAGCGGCGACATCACTTCATATCGCGACTGTACAGTCGACGATAGAGAGTAGTGTCACGGTTTTCAGAATGTTTAGCCTGGTGGCGGTATATGGCAACTATACCACGGTGGCGCATTCACTGGCGATGTTAGTGACACGTATCAGGGTGTACAGTGTGTGTGTGACCGTAAAATTATAATGTTGTATAATATTATATTATAATATAATGTGGTTAGAAATATACCAAATTACATGAATTCAATTTAGAAATGCGATAACGAATGTCTTCTACATGATGATGATGATGATGACGAGGTAAAACATCACGAACAGTCTGAAACATTTTTCTTATTAAACTTTGAAAATACCGTGTGCAATGCTGTCCTCCACAGAGGCAGGCAGTGACTAATGCTCCTTACCATCAAACAGCAAATAGGCTTGAGGGTCTGTTTAACTCGCAGCCTTAATTCCCGTCACTATAAAGCCTCAAAGACAATTCAGATCATAAAAAATCTAAAATAATTTTTCCGTGAAGATTACGTAATATCTAAGTATAAATACGTGTGTGTGTGTGTGTGTGTGTGTGTGTGTGTGTGTGTGTTGAGTGCGAGGGTAGAAAAGCCCGCGGTCGACGACGCCATCATGTGAACGTACATAGCCTATTATTACGTATATATATTTTTTTTAATAAAGAACAAGATCTTGGCTGTCAGGGATTTATTTTTAAGTCAAAAGGCATAACAATCTCCCTTAATAAGTGCAGTATATTTTTAAATGTATCATAGTTTGATAAACAACTTAGAGTTGCTCTTGACTAAATTTGAACGAAACTAAAAGCTCGTGTCAAAATTTAGCGACAGAGCCTAAAGAAAAAATATTTATTAAGCGTTAGCGACGGGCACTTTTGATAAATATCTATCTTAAAATTATGTAGAGTGCACCTGTGACCACCGATCACCACAACAGTACGATTTCGATAGGATATAATAATTTTCATGTCGCGTGGAGGGGTTGCCAGATGTTGCTTTCTGAACGAAACTTACTGGACAGTGTGTCACTACTCTCTATAGCCGACTGTACATACCCGATGTTGTTTTGGTGCCCGCTTCTCGCGCATGGCTGCTGTTGTCGTAGAAAATATGAACGTATTTTCATGTTCTGATTCTGTTGTTTATTCAGTGTTTTGTACACGAAACGGAATACTAAAACTATTAGTGACTTTTTGGAATTAAATATTCTTTACGAAACACAATGATTGCATTACCTCCTACTGATTGAGAAACGTACTGAATCCACGTCCTGTGTGGAAAAGTTGGGCGCGCGCATTTGCAGGAAATCATTATAAAAGGTCAATAGAATTATTAGACAAGATCTTTTGCCACGTTACCAATGCTGATTTTCAGTCATCGAAATAGTGGCGTCAAGGAAGGCAGCCACTTTGTCCGATATTATTTTCGAAAAGTTTAATTAGGACTTGCGTAAAGCTAATTGGACGGTAATTTATAGCAATTTTTAGTCTCCTTTTCTGAAAGTTGGGGCATACACTATATAGATGCGCGTGGCCTCGGTGCTCATCTTCATCTCAGCAGCCCTTAGGCTTGTGGCCCAGGGACACAGGGCTAGTGTGACACCCGGGTTACCACAGTTTATTTTCTCCAGGTTTCTCAATTTACCCATTTATCGACCACCCTGAAAGGAAGGATGACCAACTGGATGAGCTGCACGCTGACTGCCCGGGCCGGGATTCGAATCTGGGCCCGCAGAGTCGTAGATAGGCACGCTAACCAATGTTCCGCGGAAGCGCCTTTCTCCACGGATATGCCTTTGAAGATCATGGTAATTTTTTCCACGCAAGGGGTACTGTGGCTCGAGCAAGCAATCTGTTGAATAACAAGGCTATAGGAGTTTCCAGTTGGGCGCTACACTCCTTCAGTACACGCGGGATAAGTCGTCGAGGGAAGGAGACTTATTTGGATTTTTTTTTGTTTTTTTGTGAGAACTTCAGGACCTTGCTCGCATCTATTTGGGAAATCGCCAGTTGTTGTTTTTCAGGACCTTGGAATATTCTCGTTGGAATAAAGACTTGTAAAGTGTCTTCATAGTGAATACTTAGCTGACTGTTGAGTTAAGGATCGAAGCCATACCAGTCTTATGGTTAAACAGCATTCCCTTGTTTATTTACAGCCCAAAATACTTTA
Source organism: Eriocheir sinensis (assembly GCF_024679095.1). Lineage (NCBI taxonomy): Eukaryota > Metazoa > Arthropoda > Malacostraca > Decapoda > Varunidae > Eriocheir > Eriocheir sinensis. The sequence goes on along the minus strand of NC_066512.1, from coordinate 14,867,295 downwards.
ACATTTATTTTTACTCTTTTCTAAGAAAAAATACGCTTTTGTAAAAACATTTTGGGGTCATCCTTGGCTTCGTTTGAGATTTTTATCTCGTACTCGCGCTTCTGTTTTTTAATGTTTTTTTTTCAATCTTTTGATGACAATTATTAAGTCCATGGGATGCCTGCGTTAGCTATCCTTATTGTAAACTCCTCGTCATATTTTTTTTTCTGTTAAAGCAATTTAAGGCTAAAAGCCTTTGTTTAATAATGCTTGTTCTCGTGCATTCATAGATAGAGAGGCAGCTCACAAAAGGTACCAGAACCTTCGCACTCCCTGGTATCCATGACCTTTATATTTCAGCCCGGAATCGTGCCAAATCTATTCTTCGACTTACCAAAACATCTTTCATAATTAGAAAATGTCAAAACCTTGCTTTTTCTAACTCTTCCCGTGACTTTTGGCACCTAGCCAAAAATATCTCCTCCAATTTCACTTCTACATCTTTCCCTCCTCTCCTTAACCCTGACGGCAGCACCGCTGTCTCATCTATCTCTAAGGCTGAACTCTTCCCTCAGACTTCCTGTAATAACTCCATTCTGGTCGATTCTTGGCATATTCCTCCTATTCATCCCCCTCTGACTCTTTTATGCCTGTTATTGAAATCTTAAGAGTAATGTTTTCTATGCCCTCTCTGGCTTCAACTCTCAGAAGGCTTATGGACCTGATGAAGTGCCTCCTATTGTACTTACAAACTGCGCCTCCGTGCTGACACCTTGCCTGGTCAAACTCTTTCGCCTCTGCCTGTCAACATCTACCTTTCCTTCCTGCTGGAAGTATGCCTTCATACTGCCTGTGCCTAAGAAGGATGACCGATCCAATCCCTCAAATTACCGCTCTATAGCTTTACTTTTCTGCCTATCTAAAGCATTTGAATCAATCCTTAACCGGAAGACTCAAAAGCACCTATCCACTTCTGACTTTCTATCTGATCGCCAGTATGGGTTCCGCAATGGTCGTTCTACCGGCGATCTTCTTGCTCTCTTAACTGACACGTGGTTATCCTCTCTTAGCCGTTTCGGTGAAACTTTCTCAGTTGCGCTAGACATATTGAAAGCTTTCGATTGAGTCTGGCACAGGTCCTTGCTTTCTAAACTGCCCTCTTTCGGATTCTATCCATCTCTCTGTTCCTTTATCCCCAGTTTCCATTCCGACCGTTCTATCTCTGCTGTGGTAGACGGTCACTGTTCTTCCCCTAAACCTATCAACAGTGGTGTTCCACAGGGCTCTGTCCTATCACCCACTCTCTTCCTGTTATTCATCAATGATCTTCTTTCCATAACAAACTGTCCTATCCACTCATACGCTGATGACTCCACTCTGCATTATTCAACTTCTTTCAACAGAAGACCCTCTCAACAGGAATTACAAGACTCCAGACTGGAGGCTGCAGAACGCTTAACCTCAGACCTTGCTATCATTTCCGATTGGGGTAAAAGGAACCTTGTGTCCTTCAATGCCTCAAAAACCCAGTTTCTCCACCTATCAACTCGACACAATCTTCCAAACACCTATCCCCTATTCTTCGACAACACCCAGCTGTCACCTTCTTCAACACTAAATATCCTCGGTCTATCCTTAGCTCAAAATCTCAACTGGAAACTTCACATCTCCTCTCTTACTAAATCAGCTTCCTCGAGGTTGGGCGTTCTGTATCGTCTCCGCCAGTTCTTCTCCCCCGCACAGATGCTTTCCATATATAGGGGCCTTGTCCGCCCTCGTATGGAGTATGCATCTCACGTGTGGGGGGGCTCCACTCACACAGCTCTTCTGGACAGAGTGGAGTCTAAGGCTCTTCGTCTCATCAGCTCTCCTCCTCTTACTGACAGCCTTCTACCTCTTAAATTCCGCCGCCATGTTGCTTCTCTTTCTATCTTCTATCGATATTTTCATGCTGACTGCTCTTCTGAACTTGCTAACTGCATGCTCCCCCCCCCCCTCCCGCGGCCCCGCTGCACACGACTTTCTACTCATGCTCATCCCTATACTGTCCAAACCCATTATGCAAGAGTTAACCAGCATCTCCATTCTTTCATCCCATTCACTGGTTAACTTTGGAACAGTCTTCCTTCGTCTGTATTTCTTTCTGCCTATGACTTGACCTCTTTCAAGAAGAGTGTATCAAGACATCTCTCCACTCAGAATTGACCTCTCTTTTGGCAACTCTTTACTTTTTACTTTTGTGGGAGCGGCGAGTAGCGGCTTTTTTTGTACTCTTTTTGTTACCCTTGAGTCGCATCCTTTAATGTGAAAAAAAAAAAAAAAATCATGCATAGCGGTTTGAAGTTAAATGTGCGCCGTGGTTTTCATAGGATATATATTTATTTACATGATGTAATATGGGTCGTTAAGGAGGAGGAGGAAGAGGAGGAGAAAAAGGAAGGAAAGAAGAGGAAAAGAAGAAGAGGAGGAGGAGAAGGAGGAGAAGGAGGAGGAGGAGGAGGAGGAGGAGGAAATACAGGTAGTTAAAAAGGGTACATGTAAAAGTAGGAGAACGAAGTAAAAGGTACCTAAAGAAGAGGAAGAGGAATACAAGTTGCCTCAGCTGCAATGGATTTCCGAAGGGTTAATGAAGGTGATGAGGACATGGGCCTGAGGAGTGTGTGTGTGTAATTCACCTCTTGGTCTGCTGTAGGTCTCTCTTGAGACAGCCAGCCGTTCCCCTACGAAAGAGCACAGAGCTCACAGTACCGATCTTTGGGTAAGACTGAGACCACTCACACACAACACACCACGACAACGAGGTCACAACTCCTTGCCTTACGTCGCGTACCTACTCACTGCTAGGTAAACAGGGGCTACACGTGAAAGAAGATAAACCCAACTTATCCTCACCCGGCCGGGGAATCGAACCCCGGTCCTTCTGATTGTGAGGCAGACGCTCTATCCACTGAGCTACCGTGTGTGTGTGTGTGTGTGTGTGTGTTTTCTCGTATTGGCTGAAGTGAATGGCCTTGACTTGCCTCATCTCAGGCCTGCATGTAGTACATTTCTCATCTTGATATGTAAATAAAAATCTTTTATGTTATACCTTTACGAAATTCATCAAAGCTTTTTTTTTCTTCTATTTTTCTTTTCAAATATACATGAAATGCCTGTCAGTTGATCTCATAAATTGTTGTGATTGTCTTTTCTTTCCAGACATGTAATGAAGTAATATCAAGTAGTAAAAAAAGTGAAATACTATATAGCGTACTTCAACTATAGAAGAAAAACCTTTTGGATAGTTGAACCCTTCAATTGACTTGGCATGACTTTTCTACGCTGATATGTATGTGCTAGAATATGAAGAAAAAATAAAGCAAAACTTGCGTTTCTAAGAAATTCTAAAAAATATTGCTTGCAGAGGGATGGCCGGCTAATTTGTGCCCCAGCTGTGTCGTGACGGGCGTCCAGTAAGTCTTGAGGCAATATCTGCAGAGCCTCCAGATCGCACGTCTTTGATCCGGAGTACAAAGTTCATCACCGTTAACGAGCAAACATGCGTCTCTACGCTGCAGCGTTTTCAGAGTTTAACCGACGAGATTTTATTGAAAACCGACGAGAGAAGAGGCGGCGAAAAAAACGACCGTATGGCTGAGGGCAACGCCAGAAAATAGTTTTTATCCGTTATTTTTTTATGTAATGTATCTGTGTTGTGATGCAAGATGTGAAGCCACGGTCTATTGCGAAGGGAAGGGAAGGGCAGCGAAGGGCGATTGAAGGACACGAGGGAAGCTAATAGGGAAGAGAGGGTAGATAGGGATGGGGTGGGACGGTTCTCTTTTGACGTGGCAGTATATTTTTTCTTCTTTTCCTTCTCTTAATGTTGTACCATGGTATACAATTTTCTCTATTTTTTACTCCTTTTCCTGGTCATTGATCATGTGTTGTAATTTTTAAAAATCCTCATGAGATGCCATGTAATTACTTTTTATTTACTTTTATTATTTTTTCCTTGTACATGTCACTTTCTTTTTTTTTTTCATTTTTCACTTCTTTCCTTTCTTGCTCTCTGTTCTTGATATTGTCTTCATGCTGTCAGGCTTCAATTCTCTTCTTCCCTCCGGCTTCAATCCTCTTTTACGTACTTCTTTCCTCCTGCTCTCCTTTTCTTCCTCCCTCCCTCATCCTCTCCGTCTATTGCTTGGCTATTTACCTGTTGGCAAAGTTTCAAGCCTTCACTCTCCTGCACATTAAACTTAATAACCAAGTGTTCATTAGCGCGCGCGTTTGTGTGCATGTGTGTGTGTGTGTGTGTGTGTGTGTGTGTGTGTGTGTGTGTGTGTGTGTGTGTGTGTGTGTGTGTGTGTGTGTGTGTGTGTGTGTGTGTGTGTGTGTGTGTGAAAAATAAGGGTCTTCTACAAACACCTTGATCATATATTAAAGTCACTTGATCCTCTCCTTCATGGACCAGCATTATAGTCTGATTTAATCCAAAGAGAGAATGAAATAATGTACTAGATAATAGTACCATAAACAACCAGTGTGCTAGTCTGCTATGTCAGCGTGCATGAGTTAGAGGAAGGATGTAGCTGTAAAATTTTTAAAAAAAAAACTACCGTCGCCACCTCCACCACTACCACCACTACCACCTCCACCACTACCACCTCCACCACTACCACCACTACCACCACCAACAACAACAACGCATTATAGTCTGATTTAATCCAAGAGAATCATATAACTAGATAATAGTACCCACCAAATGCCAGCACTACAGATGCTATGGTGCAGAAGAAGGATGTAGTAAAAAAAAAAAAAAAAAAAAAAACTACATCGCCACCACCACACCACCACCACTACCCACCACCACCACTGCCGCCACGTTCCCTCACCAGGCCCTTCTTTCTCCACCAGATGCCCCGGTGTGCGCGGCGGGCGGGGCGGGGCAGGTGCTGGCGGCGGGGCTGGGGCAGCAGGTGAACGTGACCTGCCAGGTGGAAGCGGCACCGTCCGCGGTGAGGTACTCCTGGGTGTTCAACAGTTCGCTCACCTCACACCGGCTGCCCGGCGACCAGGTCTTCATCACGCCAGGTATGTGTATGTGTTCGTGTGTGGGTAATAATAATAATAATAATAATAATAATAATAATAATAATAATAATAATAATAAACGGTTTATTAAGTGATTGCAGCTGTAAAGCTGAAAATATACACGTTGAAAATACAAATTTTGAAGTATAATAGAAAAAAAAGGGAAAATGTACAATATGAAAGGGGTATGGGGGTCTGGGGTGGTCGGGAGGAGGTGAGGTGGTGGAATGCAGTGCGTAGGTGCGGTAGGAGGCGGTGTGGTCTTCTGGGTTAAGCCCCAGGTCAACCCCAAGTCAAAAAAGGGTCAGGTTGCAGTTGATGGCAGGGGTGCAGGTAGAAGCGGTATCGGCCGTCACTCAGCTTATGGGCTTAGCGATGACCTGCTAATCTATCCTGCCGGTGAGACAAGATAGGAAGAGGTGGACCGAGAATCAGTAGGCGTGGGAACGTCTGCACTGCCTCGTATGTTGAGCGGCGTGCTGATTGCCGAAACCATAACTCCACCTGAGTGACGCCTCAGCACTGCATTGCACGGTGCACCTGAACCGAATTCTCCCAGCAGCATGATGGTCGGGATGGTGTACCTGGGGCACCTGGGGCGTCGGCTGGATGATAATTAAGGCCGCGTCGACGTCTCGCTTGTCATTTCTACTCTTTAGTGTCTTCACGCCACCACAAACGCACTGCACTCACTGTCTGTCACCATTATTAAGCTTGATGTCACAAAGGTTTCTTAAGTCTCAGTCACACATTGACGATCTTGGGTCCCGGCGGCGTCCCGACGTCAGAAAATGTAGCCCTCCACGGTGATCGCCATCCTCCGGCAGGCCATCTTCGGGGATCGTTGCGGCTCCGCCACATCTCACTGGGCGCCGCGGCGCGGGAGGCCGCACGCCGACAGTTTTGAAAATGTTCAAAACAATCGGTGCCCTCCACGACATCTGTCATCTGCCGACAAGAAACCACGAACGTCGGATGTCCATCGCAACAACGTCGTTTCGTAGTCGGCAATGGTCGGCACTGAAGGGGACCTCCTAACGGTGGTCGTAACGTACGTCTGGCAGCGTTGTCACCCAACCGACTGCATACAGATTTGTCAACGGCGCCACGCCGAGCACCTGTTCGGGGCGGAGATGGAGTGGCGGCCGCCGGGGGTATATACATTGCCATGGCCCTGCCACCACCAACACCGCTTGTCCAACAACCCTTGACCCTGCCGCCCACGCCTTCCAGTATCAGGATAAAAGTATATTTGTGAGCAGAGTTGAAGAGACACTTCCTCCACCCAGCCTGCAAGGCACGGAGGAGGAGGAGGTGGGCAGTCAGGTCAAGGGCAAGCCCAGCAGGAGCAAAAAACAGGTGTCACCCGGCGTGCTTTTTTTTGCTTCTTCCACTGACGATACAACAGCAGCAGTCGGGTTAAATCTATTGTCTGTAGCAGGTTGGCCTGGTGGCTGTATTGGAGGAATGCAATGACATAATTCTGGGTTGTAGCCCTCCTTCATGCAGTCTGTGGGTGGTGTTGGTCTTCTGGAAGAGCGGGGCAAAGTGTGGTCCATGATGGGCACGCCCCCTTTTTATCATCATCTGGACACAGGTGAAGGTCTCGATGATCGCCAGCAGTCCTAATAACGTCCTAATAACGTCGTTATCACCCCCAGATGGTGTTACGATCGTCCTTTTCCGGTCGGTGTCAGTTAGGACTATCGTCAACAGCCGTGGCCATTATGTCGGGAGGTCATCGCTCCCCACGTACGACGGTCGAAAGACCGTCCGCACCCATCGAGATGTCGTCTTAATAACGTCGTTACTTGGCGTAACGCCGTCGCAGCAGCACACCCATCGCCACACTCAGGGTCACGCAGCAAGGATTATCGGCATATCGAACTTCGGAAGAGAGAGAGAGAGAGAGAGAGAGAGAGAGAGAGAGAGAGAGAGAGAGAGAGAGAGAGAGAGAGAGAGAGAGAGAGAGAGAGAGAGAGAGAGAGAGAGAGAGAGAGAGAGAGAGCCTACGCCGACGACTGCACCCTCTCCAGAACATACGAGAGGGAGGAAGCCCAGGACGTGATAGAGTCCGTCAACAGACAGTTGGCAGACAAAATGACCTGGGGAAAGAGATGGGAAGTCAGGTTTGCCCCTGACAAAACCCAGGCCATGGTAATATCACGTTCTCGGGAGGACGCGAGGCAACTCCACGGCAGGCTGAGATTCGGGAACGGCACCATCCCTCTGCAGTCCAGCGTCGACATCCTAGGCGTGGAGATGGACTCTCAGCTGCGGTTCGACCGTCACCTTGAAAGGGTGGCGCATAAAGCCTCCCAGAAGGTGAACCTCCTGCGCCGCATGAAGAACCTCCTTGACGCTGAAGGCCTGAACACCCTCTATAAGGCACAAGTCCGTCCAGTATGCATCGCTCACCTGGAAGGCCTGCGCCCGCTGCCACCTCAACCTGCTAGACAAGGTGCAGAGGAGGGCAGAACGCCTCATCAACGGCATCCAGCACCACCGACCGAGCCAGTGGGAGAGACAGCGACAACAACATCGACAACAACAACAACAACAACAACAACAACAACAACAACAACAACAACAACAACAACAACAACAACAACAACCACTCAAGCGACGGGCAGGAGCAGCCACGAACCAGCTGGACAGCCTGGAGCACCGTCGCCGCGTCGCAGCCCTGACGGTGCTACACAAGGCACAAGTGGGCCAAGTGCCCCACCTGACAGACCTGAGAGTTACCTGGAGGAGGTCGGAGCGCAGCACGAGAACGGTGCTGAGCAACACCTCCCTCCTGGAAGTGCCAATGGCCCGCTCCAGCACCCACCAACGTGCCTTCTCCATCGCAGCGGTGGTGTGGTGGAACAACCTCATTGCTGATGTGGACGTGACACAACTGTCCACTCAGCAGATGAAGGTTGCGTTCCACAGGTGGCTACTCCTACACCCACCGTAAAAAGCGTAAATGTAAACGCTTGTAAATAATTGTAAACATGTATATAATTGTAACCTCGGCAGAAGCTTCTGAATAGCTCCCCACCGGTCGGGGGAACTTTAGCTTAGGAAAATAATATTGCCATGTACTAATGTACTGAATATGTGTTTAAATAAAAAGAGAGAGAGAGAGAGAGAGAGAGAGAGAGAGAGAGAGAGAGAGAGAGAGAGAGAGAGAGAGAGAGAGAGAGATTGGGCATGTGTGTATGCGCGTGTGTGTGTGTGTGTGTGTGTGTGTGTGTGTGTGTGTGTGTGTGTGAGAGAGAGAGAGAGAGAGAGAGAGAGAGAGAGAGAGAGAGAGAGAGAGAGAGAGAGAGTGTGTGTGTGTGTGTGTGTGTGTGTGTGTGTGTGTGTGTGTGTGTGTGTGTGTAATTCACCATGGCCTGATCACGAGTTGGACTTGCAATCGCCAGCAAGTACCCTCCCGACATGAGCAAGCTCATTATAGTCGATCTATGGGTACTACCAAGACCTCACACACCACACTCCTCATCCCCCTTGCTCAGCGGGGGACAGTAACCACTCCTATTAGTCTATTCAAATTAACTTGGCCAATTTGCACCGAGAAGCCCCTCCCCCATACTGGCTGAGCTCCGCCCCCCTTTCACCTGATTGGCTGTTCATGACATCATGTATTGTTTCAATGACACGTACCAAATATATATGATTGAAATAATCTATCTAGTTTCATGATTTAAAACTATTCGTAATTTAATTGAATGACGGCACTCTAACAATCAATGACATCACCTAAGAAACAAAGTACAATAATAATACTGCCAGTTTTCAAGGGAGAACGAGCCCTGCAAAACAAGCAATGTACAGCAGTAGCATTGAAGGTGATAGTACCTATAAATTAATGCACACTTTTCGTCATTAATTCCTACATAGCTCATTCACATAGCCGTACTATATATAATCAGATAAAAATATCGGTTAAGATTCGTTTTAATACCGTGCCAGTATCTCATTACCTACCTTATGAAACATCAGTAACTCTTCATATATCTTTTCTACAAACCTTCAACAGTCATGGAAACGCTTTCAAAATCCAATTCAAGGACTTTTTTTACTCCTGAAAATAGGGGATAATGTTTACGAAAGCGTGTCGCCTCCTCTGGCGGCGGCCACGGCGACGGTGCTGCCGGTGTTGCGAGAAATACCTCCTCGCAGAAATAAGTCTCATATACATGTTTGGGAGTAGTTTAAATATGCTCCCCCACCCTAAACCCTCTGCGAGCTATTTTGCGGCTGCGGCTGCGGCACCGTCGCCGCGGCCACCGCCAGAGGAGGCGACGCGCTTTCGTCAACATTATCCCTTATTATCAGGAGTAAAAAAAAAAAAAAAAAAAAAAAAAAAAAAGTCCTTGAATTGGATTTCGAGCGTTTCCATGGCTGTTGAAGTTTGTAGAAAAGATATATGAAGAGATAGTGATGTTTCACAAAGTAGATAATGAGATACTCCCACGGTACTAAAGCGAATCTTTACCAAAGTATCTTCTACAGTAACTTTATACAGGTAGGAATCATTGTATTAAGGAATAAGTTTTGTATCTGTGGCTTGGAAGGACGACTATGTACGCTCGGCGGAACAGCGAGTGAAGTCGAGCGCGGCAGACGAAGCAGGATCCATTTATTTACCGATTTGTTTATTTTCACACACACACACACACACACACACACACACACACACACACACACACAATAACAAAAAAAAACGCTCACTCACTCACACACGTACATGCACATTAGCTGTATGTCACCCCGACCTTCTCTAATGTGTGATATAGTGAAGAAATCGGTAAATAAATGGATCCTGCGTCGTGTGCCGTGCTCCCCGTCACCTGCTGTTCCACCGACTGTACATACCCATCACTCCATGCCAGAGATACAAAGCTTATTAATTAACACAATGATTCCTGCCTGTATGAAGTTACTGTAGAAGAAAATTTGTGTTTATATTTAGCATTCCTATGTGAATGAGCAATGTAGGAAGTAATGACGGAAAGTATGCATTACTTTATAGGTACTATCGCCTCCAATGCCACTGCTGTACATTGCTTGTTTTGAAGGGCCCGTTCTCCCTTGAAAACTGGCAGTATTATTATTGTACTTTGTTTCTTAGAGTGCCGTCATTCAATTAAATTACGAATATTTTTTTAATCATGAAACTAGCTAGATTATGTCAATCATATATATTTGGTACGTGTCATTGACATACCTGTCAAGTCTTACGTTTTTTGCGTAAGTCTTACGTAATTTCGGTGATTTTAGTCTTACAGCATAAGTTGAAAATCTTACGTTTTTATTTCTTCGCTTGCGATGTCTTTTTAAATGTTTGTTTTAAACAATATGAAATATATCGTACGCGCCATATTTAAATTCATGTGAGCGTGCTGAGTAACGGTTAGTGTTACGGTTAGTGTGTGTGTGTGTGTTTGTGTGTGGTGGGGAGTAGGGATGGGCAAGTACCGTTAATTTGAGTACCGGTCGTACCGGTACCGGTACCCGAAGGAGTTTTTTTTTCTTAATGACTTCTGATGAAATTCCCAAATAAATTTCCTGTAAAGAAAACTCTCTCTCTCTCTCCTTCAACTTAATATCAACTAGAGTAGAAATGCAACGTTTAGGAGCCTTCTGATTAATGTAAAATCACTTAGGTTTAAGGACAGACCACCTAGTCTGGACCATGGGGTCTGTGTGGTC
>NC_066512.1:14784037-14851537 GCF_024679095.1 Eriocheir sinensis | reverse complement strand
CACGTTTTCTCCTTCCATTTATTTTCCCACTAAAGGTTCAGATCCCTTCCCGAGGCACGTTTTGTTACCACCACACGTGTTCTCCCTCCGCAATCCGTTGAGGCTGATTACTAATGTTCAATTGTAAGGACACACTTTAGTAACGTGACTCAAAAGAAGACCAAGGGAAGCAAGCGGCGGGTGTATCAGTACGTACAGAGAGAGAAAGGGTTTAGTAAAAATGTGAAACAGGTGCAGTGCTTGGCCAAATCTGTGTTGTATACTTTGCTGTCACCACAACGCGACACATTATTTTCAGTTTTTTTTCTGCAGCTTCAAAATTTTGTTTTATCTAATGGACTGAATCAAACAGCGTCATTTAAGTCAAAAGAACTCAAAATTATGATCTGATAAGAGCCTGTGGGTGCTCTGCTGTTCTCTCCACCTATAAATTCCCCCAGGAGACGGAGACTGCCCTCTTAACCCCGTAAACGCAGAGAAGCTCCTCCAGTCCAAGTAGTGTGTAAGGTGCAGAGGTAAACCTGATACCATGTGTGTGTGTCCTCGTGACAGACGGAGACACCCATGTGTGAAATACTGCGGAATAGGAGTACCTTCATTATGGGCAGTGTTCAAGATGCCGAGCTTAAACAGCACACACTTGTTTCACTCGCGACATAAGGAGGCAGCCCTAATTACATATCTTAGTATTTGTAACATCTCTATGTATTTGAGAATCACCTCCATTCTATGTGATTTATCATGTGCTGTTATTTATATAATGATTACCTTCTCTCCCTCCCCGCCAGACGGAGGCAGCGCCGTGCAGTTCGTGGCCCGCACCCACCAGGACTACGGGACGTTGCAGTGCTGGGCCCAGAACCACGTGGGCAAGATGACCCAGCCCTGCCTCTTCCACGTGGTGCCCGCAGGTGGGAGAGAGAGAGAGAGAGAGAGAGAGAGAGAGAGAGAGAGAGAGAGAGAGAGAGAGAGAGAGAGAGAGAGAGAGAGAGAGAGAGAGAGAGAGAGAGAGAGAGAGAGAGAGGGGGGGCGCCCTCCCCCTCCCTCCTTCAGTATTGCTCGGCCGAGTCAACGCCTGTAGTCTCGTGCTGGCAAGGGACGGAGAAGGGAAATTTAAGGTGCATGCTTTACCCTACACCTCCCTAAATCCATCAAGAGAATGCCTGTCATTGCATCCCTGTATTTTACCTACCTCAAGAGTGCTATGGGAGAAGATTGGTATTCCTGTAATTGCTTCCCCTAAGTCACACATTTTTGTTTTATTTATATAACAATTATGAATCTGTATTATTGTTTTTTTTTCGCTCCGCTATATCCTCCAAGAAATGTGTGTATATTGTTTTTCTTCCCCTTCAGGTAACCCCTCGTCTTCCTTCTTCCCTTGTGTTTTTGATAAAACAACTGGCCATGCTCCACTCTGCATTATTCAACTTCTTTCAATAGAAGACCCTCTCAACAGGAAGTACACGACTCCAGACTGGAGGCTGCAGAACGCTTAACCTCAGACCTTGCTATCATTTCCGATCGGGCAGAAGAAACCTTGTGTCCTTCAATGCCTCAAAAACTCAATTTATCCACCTATTAACTCGACACAATCTTCCAAATACCTATCCCCTATTCTTCGACAACACTCAGCTATCACCATCTTCAACACTAAACATCTTCGGTCTATCCTTAACTCAAAATCTCAACTGGAAACTTTACATCTCCTCTCTCGCTAAATCAACTTCCTCAAGGTTGAGCGTTCTGTATCGTCTCCGCCAGTTCTTCTCCCCCGCGCAGTTGCTATCCATATACAGGGGCCTTGTCCGCCCTCGTAGTATGCATCTCACGTGTGGGGGGGGGGGCTCCACTCACACAGCTCTTCTGGACAGAGTGGAGTCTAAGGCTCTTCGTCTCATCAGCTCTCCTCCTCATACTGATAGTCTTCTACCTCTTAAATTTCGTCGCGATGTTGCCTCTCTTTCTATCTTCTATCGATATTTCCAGGCTGACTACTCTTCTGAACTTGCAAACTGCATGCCTCCCCCCCTCCCGCGGCCCCACTGCACACGACTTTCTACTTATGCTCATCCCTATACTGTCCAAACCCCTTATGCAAGAGTTAACCAGCATCTTCACTCTTTCATCCCTCACGCTGGTAAACTCTGGAACAATCTTCCTTCATCTGTATTTCCTCCTACCTACGACTTGAACTCTTTCAAGAGGAGGGTATCAGGACACCTCTCCTCCCGAAATTGACCTCTCTTTCGGCCACCTCTTTTGATTCTTTTTTAGGAGCAGCGAGCAGCGTTTTTTTTTTTTTATTGTTTCCTTTTTTTTGTGCCCTTGAGCTGTCTCCTTTGTTGTAAAAAAAAAAAAAAATGCAGTTTTCTTCAAACTGTACACCTCGAAAACCACTTTTACAAACGTGTTCTCTTTTGTTTTGTAACTTTCACCTTCATGGAAGCTTTATTTTATTTATTATTTGTGGGACCATATGATAAAAGTGTATCATTTTTCCTCCCTTTTACCCCATAAACCTGGAGACAGAAAAGTGAAAACAAAATTCGTGTGGCTCTGAAGTGAAATCTTTGCAAAAAATTCTCAGACGTGGCTGATCGAGTGAACGGAACTAAACAAATTTACTTTGTTACGTGTTTACGCTTGAAACACACACACACACACACACACACACACACACACACACACACACACACACACACGCACGCACGCACGCACGCGCGCGCACACACACACACACACACACACACACACACACACACACACACACACACCACATCTAAATTGGAAATTTCACATAGGTAAGGTATGTCTGAAAGTTTATGAAATTTGTGGAATTAAGTACAAGACACGCTGCAATCTAACCCTAGATGCTCTGATTAGTGTTAACTACACCTTGCGTTACCCTCACCTTACACACTATGTGTCCATTTGGGACAGCATATGGCCATTATTTCTACACAGAGTCCGAATAGCACAACATAAAATGGTCAGATGTATTTTATTTTTAGGCAAATTTGACTGTAAATGAACATATTTCTTCCCTAAAAATGTTAAACTTTGAATCCGTACACAAATATTTATCATTGTCATTAATCTATAAAATGCTGACCAATTATACAGGAAGTGATTATATTTAAATTAGTTGACAATTAATACCAGACAAGAAGTAGTAACCTTGACCTGATATGTCCACCATTTAGAACAGTTCTATATGAAAATAGCATTTTATGCACGGGCCCCAAGTTGTTTGAATCCTTGCCGGTACACAAAAAATCTTAAGTAAAAAAAAAACAATTATTTATTATTCAAGAAAGAAATTAAGGATTATATTCGTCAATCATTAGTAGCTCTTTTTGTATTTTTTTCTTTGCTTAAATCATTATAATATATTAACATTAATTAATAAACTTTGCCAAACCAAACTATTGTACCTCAAAACAATTTTGAACTTGAACAAAACTATGATGTAAATATGATCCAGGCACGCTGATTGCACTCCTTTACATTAATATCTCCTTGTCAGGGAGCTTCGGATCGACAGACAGCTGCTGCACTGCTGACTTGTCAATATATTGTAAATATGTATATATTAATAGCAATAAATATTTGCTTACACACACACACACACACACACACACACACACACACACACACACACACACACACACACACACACACACACACACACACACACACACACACACACACACACACACACACACACACACACACACACACACACACACACACACACACACACACACACACACAGAGAGAAAGAAAATTTAAGGGAGATACTCGCGACTTGTTTGTCATTAAAAAGGAAAACAATAAAAACTATTAAATGTTTACCACGAATCCTATAGACAGGCTTTGCATGGAGGAACTATCATCTGCATAAGTTTGCGCAATGGCCTCCTGGAATGCAACACTCAGCTCACATTGATCACTGACGCGTGGCGGTACTTACATAAATACTGCCAAGAAACGGTCGACTTGGCACGAGTTTTAAAAGAAGAAATTGCCATGTTGTATTTCTTGTTTTTTTCTTACCCTCGTCTTTTACTTGATAATGCCTTGTTATTTTTCATTAGTTTATTTATCATTTTTTTGTCTTTCTTTGCTTCTTTTATCCACCCGTGACGTTGCGCTTTCCCTTGTTTATTGCTTCTCTAAGTCTTCTGCTAGGATATAATGTTTTCCTTTATATTTGATTATTTTATTCACGCTGTTTTTATTAGCAATCCTTGACATTGAATCCACCATACTTTCTCTAACACTTCCCGCGATATCTTCATCCTTTCTCTTGTATATAGACGCCCAAACTCGTGGCTAACCCGTGTTCCCTCCATCCCTTCCCCAGTCCTCTCTCTTCTTTACTTCTTTCCTTTCATGACACCTCTCTCCCTTTCCGGCCCAGCCCCCATTGCCCTGTTGTTGTCCCCTATCCCCATCTTATCTCCCATGATCCATTACCCTTCCCAATTCTCCCTTAACCCCCATTAACTCTCATTCTTTTTTTCTTTTTTTTTACTCCACCTTATCTCACATTTATTTCCGTAATTTTTGTTTTTTCTTATCCCTATTTGTCCCTATTCAAAGTTTGGGGCATACGCTGAAGCTGCGCGGCTGCTTGCTTGATCTTACGTATTTCTTCTTCCTCCTTCTCCTCTATTTCTTCCTGTCTCTCTTATTCCTCCACCATGACCCCAGCATCCACTCTGACCTCGCGCCCACAATTCCTCCACCCATCCTTCGCCTTCCTGACCCCACTTACCCCTGTACCTCTCCTTCTGTAACACCTCCATCACTCTCCTAACCCCCTTCTCCCTTCCCATGGCCTTCCCAGCCCCTCCTCCGCTCACCAACGCCACATCTCATATCTCACATCTCACATTCTCATCGCCCCCACCCCCCCTCTTCGCCTGCGTTGACCTCCAGCCCCCCGCAGGTCGCCAACACTCCACAGTGACCTGTCTCTCACCCTCCATCCTGTCCATCCCACCCACCTCCATCCTGCACTGATCGCCCGCCCCCCACAGGTCGCCCGGAGCAGCCTGCGCGGTGCCTTGTGGTGAACAAGACCTATAACTCACTGGCGGTGGAATGCACGCCTGGGTTTGACGGTGGCCTGCAGCAAGTCTTCATTGCCAAGGTGTGTGTGTGTGTGTGTGTGTGTGTGTGTGTGTGTGTGTGTCCATCACCATGAACATATTAACTGGACACGAGCCAGCACACCACGTAATTGACCTCCTCAAGCAATATCCGTGTCTATAGCAGGTTAGGAACAAAGAGTGTGAGTGATGAGGCCTAGTGTGGACATGGCTTTAAATGAGAAGCAAAAATGGAAGTTCAAGTCGTAGGCAGAAGGAAACACAGACGAAGAGAGGCTGTTCCTGAATCTACCAGCGGGAGGAATGGAAGAATAAAGTTGTTGGTTGATTAATGTATAATGGTTTTGGATATAATAGAGATGAGCAAGAGTAGAAAGTTTTGTGCAGCAGGGCCACGGAGTTGGGAGGTATAATGTTAGCAAGTCAGTACTCTTACACGTTGGTACAAAGCAACAATGATTCTGATTCCTGTCTTTGAGCATTGCTGAAGTGCAGAAACACAGATTGCAACCACCCGTGTTAAGGAGTGCTAAGTGTACTCTGCCACCAGCCTACTTAGTGACGCCGCCACAAATCAGCGACCGTTTTCAACTCGCATGATTTTTCACTTACTTTAATCATTAATATGTACCTTTTTTACTATTTGTATGGAGAAAAGGGATTACCACAGTTAAATTATGTGTCTGCTTTATCCCTACAAACAATATCTTAGAAATAAATCTTGACTGGAAACGCATCTATTTTATCTGATAACATAACATGAATCTTTCATTATACCACATCCAATAATCTCAAAATTCATGGCCTCGTGGAACGTACCTCATTATCTATTGTATATTGATCGTATTTCCTGTTGGTTATGGTGGATCCAATAACACCAAAATCGATGAACTAAAGCAACACCTCCATTATCCATTCTATCCATTATCCATTACCCACAATCCATTATCCCCAACACAACCATTATTTTCCCACACCTGTCCCTTGCCGCCACCTGTGTTAGATAACATGTTCATAATGTGTGAAATTTAAATATTATTTAGGTCCAAGAATTTCAAATGTTCGTGACCTTCCACCACATCCCTCCCCTCGCCCCCGACCACCTGACCCTTCCAACCACCTGCGTCCTCTCCCCGGCAGGTGTTCGAGGCGGTGACCGGCCGGGGACAGGTAAATGTGACCTCCGAGTTTCCGACCTTCACCCTGGAGGGCCTCACACCTGGCCTCGACTACATCATCCAGGTGACGGCGAGGAACAAGCTGGGCAGCTCCGACCCCGTGAAGCTGGAGGCGCTCACCTACAAGATGGCCGAGAACAGGATGAGTGAGTAGATGAGTGAGTTTGTTTTTAATTAAATTAGTCGGACATGCTACGCTACTGAGGATGGGAGCTTTTTCCAGTTTCGTTTAACAATGATAGTGAAGATGAAGTTGATGCAGTCTAAATTTATTTGTTTACACACGTTTAGCACCATTATTTATCTTTTCCAATGTGTCATAGATAAAAATAAACTGGATTCATCCACATTCCTCAAATCATTCAACATTTTAAAGTGCTCCTTTAATTTTCATTGGAGACAAAAATATTGAGGCAAAACAATATTTCCAAGTAGGGTTTATTGCGCAAAGAAGATATCATCCTGGTTGTTCAATATTGAACAACCAATTTTGCAATGTTTTTCGCATGGTGATGAGACCAAAACTGTCCGCCGCACTGCCCCTGAGCTCTGCCTAAATACCATGTTGCACAACGGTAAAATTACATAATAGTTCTTCAATGAAAACATTATTAATGAAACCCAACGTTGTGTTCACTTTATTCATTGCCTCAATGCGTTGCTGGGAGAATTTGAGGTTTGACAGGAATATCTTCAACACACTGTACTCCGGTGAACTTTTCAACGTGTTTCATCACTAAACCTCTCATTGTTGGTTCCCATTTGAAGAATGTGGCATTTATCAATGCTGAAGGGCATGATGAGAGAGAGAGAGAGAGAGAGAGAGAGAGAGAGAGAGAGAGAGAGAGAGAGAGAGAGAGAGAGAGAGAGAGAGAGAGAGAGAGAGAGAGAGAGAGAAATTTAAGGTCAAGGATAAATATTCAGTGAGGTTATATAAACTTAAAAAGAGCAAGATACCTAACAATGGCATGATACTACAAATCAGATTAAAAAAAAAACAAAAAAAAAAACTAAACAATACAAGGAAAAAGCAGAGCAAATCTGACTTACCGTGAAATGAGCAAATATAAAGGAGACAAAAACAATTAACTGCCGAAACGGAATGCACATGAACGTCAAAATGGTGAAGGTTTAGGGATAGCTTCCTGAACCAAAAAAAAAAAAAAAAAAGTCATTGAGGATGAACCACAATGCTGAAAAATCAGGCACAGGAAAACTTGTTAAAATCTGTGGCGGCGGAAGACAAAACCAGAAATATGCTTGGAAGGAATAAAACAAGTTTAAATACAGGTACATTGACATTACGCTTCCGAGAAATATATGAAAAGAACGCATACACATCCAAGAAAAAGATAATGGAAAGAACGGAAACATCACCACAAAAATGGAGAAAGTAGGCAGAGAGCTAGGCTGAAATAAAGTAAATCCGACGAATGATGGTTGGAGCAGGACAGAATGAGCAATATTGCCGAGGCGGGGCGGATGGAACCTTCAAGTGGAATCAGTAACTCCGGTGAGGATTACTGACAGGGCCATTATATATTCTTGGGGAGGGGAGGGGAGAAGAAGGGGAAGAGGAGAGGAAGGGAAGGGAAGGGAAGAAGGGAAAGTATAGATTAGACAAGGATGAAAATGAAAGAATAATTAATTTATAATCGGCTCATATGGTTTTGCTCTTTTAATTCGTCACTCATAGAATGCCTTGGGGCTGTCACGCAGTCATGCCTTTTTATTCTGAGAAGAGGAGGAGTGTGGTTTACTGTCCGCCGAGGACTTGTCCTTCTGTTCCTCCTTGGCCTTTTGTATTGCATAACAACTGTCGGAATCATGAAAACAATTTCCGTGGACATGGCAAAAGGCAGTTTTCCGCTGATGGTTTGGCCTAGGGTTCCTGTGTGATGAATGATGCCCGCCCCTGTAACCTCCTGATCTCCTATCAGAGCCCTGTCTTGAGTGTGTTGATACCCTACGTTTCGCGAAGCAAGAATGTTCAGAATGTCCTGATTGTTTGCAAAAACTACAGGTGAGAGATACCTTACTTTGTGCTTGCAATGCTGCGGCTGTTGCGAGGGGTTGATGGTGAGGGTGTTCTTGAACCTTGACTTCTAACTCTGAGACGAAGTCAACCAACATCCCGCTTGGTTTGAATTCAGGTCAAGGGAAGGGCAGAGCGGCGGTTCTTCTCTGAAATATGAAATAAGTAAAAAAACAACTCGAAGGCTGTCTTCACCAGGTGCTTTTGCATACAGCTCCCTGGAAGCCACTGGGCGTCTTCTAGGGTTTTGACACAGGCAACCGCCAGCTGATTTGCCTCAATCATGCCGTCCCAAATCGGCTTTGTTGAGGAATTGTTTTGGAGGGACTCAACCGTGTGTGCCATCTGTCTAACGATGCTTGGTTTACTCCCGCCCCCGAAGATTTCTATGAAATTCCTTTTAAAAACCTCATTGTCTACTCCAATGTCCCCCGAAGCGAACGCTGAGGACTGCATCAAATTTAGTGCCCGAGAGCCTGGAAGTAACCGGGACCGAATGAAAGTGATTTTATCATGATCTTCCGTAATGGAGGAATTTACGATGGCAGACTCACATAGATCTAGGAACTGTCTCGCCGAAAAACCTGCCTCGCCGCCAGAGAACTGCCGAATACTGGCGTGAGTTGGAATGACCCGAATCGGGGAAGGGGGGAAGTGGGGTGTGGCCCCGGCAGGAGGGGGGGTGGTTGGATCGTCAGGCATTTTGATCGGCTGAGTGGGGGTTAAGTATTCAGACGAAGCCGGAGGTGAAGGGGCTATTTCCTCTGGAATTGATGAGTATGTAGTACCTGAACGTAAATTTACAACATTAAGATAATTGGTGTTTGAACCGTGCGCCCCCTCCTCCTCCCCTGAAGACCGAGCCAACTGGTTAAACGTGTCGCCGAGTTTAGCGAGAGTGTCTTTGTTCATACTGTGGTTTAAATCAGCTACAATATAGGAGCATATTTTGATAGCTGTAAATAATAACGTAACGTGTCTGAATTAAAAGTTTGCGCCGAACCCCTAAAAACAAGAAAGGATGGCTAGCAAGGTGCCTGTTAGACGTAATAGAAGTTAAGGTTATAACGGAATGTCATAATGTTATGGGTATATGAAATAATAATTCTATTAAAAACAGCGGTTTTCTTTTTTGTTTTTGGGTAGGAGAAAATTAAGTGAGTATGCCTTTAACTTGCTGGGTTTTCCCCGAGCGGCGAAAAGAAAACGGAGCAAGGGCACACTGAGGAAGATGAACTATGATCAGGGAAATCACAGTTTTACCGCTAGCAGACAATAAGAAAGGATCAATATCGTATGCGAATGAACGTTACTCTCACAATTATGACTGATTAACAGTGTTAGATACACAGAAATAAAAAAAATCGTGCCTCTGCTCGAAAGAGAATTGGAATAAGCTGAGCCCGGCACATTTTGACCAGAAGGAAATATCCACAAATACCAAGATTAATCAGCTGATGGAGCGTTGAGGGCGAAGGGTGGCGACGCCCTGGAGTACGTACTGTCTGGGGAGTCGCGTTGGAAGACCTCGGCCGCGGCAGGAGCGGCGGTGAGAGATGATGGAAGGGCGGACATCGAGAGACTTGTAATGGCTGCTGGAAACTGCTGACGAGGCGATTTGACTGGCAGTGGGCTGGTGCCGGAACACTGCTGCCAGACGTAGGACGGCTGCGGCGTTCTTGTTATATTGAGAGATGGGCCGCGGTGGCAGATAAGGCGACTTGGGTGTGTAACCTCTTGAGAAGACGCCTTGCAGGAACGGTAGTGGTAACTGCTTGCAGTCACCGGAAGATGTCCGCGGTTGCCCTGGTTGACTGTTTGCCAGAAGAGGTTTGGGCCGATGCTCCCGGCAGCGGCGGTGTTGCCGCCCGCTGTGGTGCGAGGGGCATGTGGGTTGTTCCAAGGCCAGTAGGGCGTGCCTCCTCCTGCGGGCGGAGGGCTTGGAGTGCTTGTAGCAGGGCTGGCTTGTAGCGGGTTGGGCGGCTTGTAGATTGTGGCCCTCGCTTTCGGCTGCGTAGGCCTGTTGGTGGCTCGAGGCTTGACGCCTGTATAGAGCTTGTAGCTGACGCCTGTAGAGAGCTTGTAGCTGGCGCCAGGTGAGTTGCTGCGGACGGCTGGCTTGTGATTCCTTCCTTCCTTCTACGCCTGTCCCCGGAGTTTGTTGGTGAGTTCTCGTGGCTTGGAGCTTGGAGGAGAACAAGGTAACGAAGGCACAGGCGCGGTGGGGACCGCTGCCAACCAATATGTTACGGTGTACCGGGGGGCGTTTAAAGGGCGTTGATTAAGACCTCAGCTTCCTTAAGGCGAATATATTCTTAGCCTATATGTACAAGGAGCGTCGGAGCGAGAGCGACTGCCGTTGTGTGTCAGTCGGACTCTCGTGAAGGAGTGACGAGTTACAGGTTGGAAAATAATTGTTACAATTGGTCACGTATGTCAAGGTGACTTTCAAGCTTGATGAAATGCTTTGTATACAAACTGAGACGGTAAACACTGACGGATGACATTCCTATAAGGTGGCGTGATCTATCTGTCGTGGGTTTTTTCCAGTGACAATTGTATGCCTAATTCGTAGTGATATTAAACAATAATAATAATAATACATTGATATCCTACTATAACATTACATAACTTATGCAATTGCAATAAAGCAAATTTCGAGATTTAGTTTAAATCGCAATCGCAAATCCTCTATCGCAAATAGCTACACATTATTTTCAGTCTTCCGCCACAAAACTTGACACGGCAAACGCAAACCGCAAACAAAAATTTTATTATCAATAGCCCTCGAATCTCTTTTCACTCTATTTGCGATGTAATGCTGTAGCTAGGCATTCAAAGGTTAACTTTTTTTAACGACCTAGAGTATAAAGAAAACTATTGTTTTATTACCAGCATTGACAATACATACGCTACTGCTACTTCAAGTATGGACGATTTGTAATCATAGTAATTAATTTGTAATAATCTGATATACATCTATTTTAAACTTATTTTTAATGAGAAGGGCCAGGAAGTTCATCAGTTGACTGTTACAACTATTTCCATATTCATATGCCCTGTCTCCTTCAAAATACTTATTATGATGTTTATTATAAGATCCCCTGAGAGGGTAGGCGGTGGCTGAGTGGTAGCGTGCTGGGCCCACATTCACCGCGTGATGGACGACACGGGTTCGAATCCCCACGCTACCACCTCGGATTTTTCAATCACCGCCGAGTGGCTTAAAACTACCCACATGCTGTACTGAAGACCACCCATCAACCCGGACATCAGAGGAAACCGCCCAAGTGAATCAAGAACGAGTTTCGGGGTGCAGCATGAGCCAAGAGAAGATGGCGCCTCTATTAACACTTGCCTGCGCCATGACGGGCTGGGGCCGACTACCATCTAGGCCCCTCAAGAAAACACGTACACGTAAAAAAAAAAAAAATGTAAAAAGTGGAAAGGTAACAACATCAAAAAAGGTTTTGAAGTTAATAATTTTTTATTTTAATATTTGAAGAGTCTATCAGAATGAGGCTGTCCCTTACATACATGAAATGAGATTTAAAAGTCTAAGAAATCCTCCTCCGAACTCTCCATTGTCACTTCCTCCACTTCCTCCACCTGCTGTTCCGTAGTGACGTTATTTTCTGGCTGCTG
The DNA here is from genome assembly GCF_024679095.1 of Eriocheir sinensis. Lineage (NCBI taxonomy): Eukaryota > Metazoa > Arthropoda > Malacostraca > Decapoda > Varunidae > Eriocheir > Eriocheir sinensis. The sequence goes on along the minus strand of NC_066512.1, from coordinate 14,839,559 downwards.
GGCACTGATGCATTAAGTAGCTTCACCAGCTTGACTTGGTGTAGGGTCTGTAGGCCTACTATCCACGCTAGATGTCTTTATATACTTGTACATGGTCACAGATTCACGTACAGGCAGTGCGGGAAGTTGGGGCAGCAGATGTGCACACGTGCGTGGTCCACTACAAAATAGCTTACTGGCCACCAGAGAGCCTGTCATACAACTGAGTTGTGGGAGATGACGAGCCAGTACATGTCCACACAGGCGAAGTCTGTGGTGATTGGGAGGTAACTTGCCTTAAAATAGAACTGTTGGCTAGTAACTTGTTGCACATTTGATTTGAATCTCTACTTGCTACGTATAAACTAGCCTTTAGCAGGGGTAGGCGCGCTGGGAACCGGGCTGGCTCCTCCACGTGTTAGCGGAGGTTAACGGAAGTAATACAGCAAACGCTAATCCGCAAATTAGCTACCTTTTTTGTCGCAAACGCAAATCCGCAAATGAAATGGAACTTCCGCTATTGCGGATCTTTGTCCTGCACAAGTATCGGCAACGCCATATACTCGTGCTGAGCGAGTTCATAACACCATAGGCCAAAACAATCTGTTGTAAGACTTCCTGAAGAAACCCACCATTGCTCTGCACTATTCAATCAAGGTATGTGCAATTTTCCAAAATCTCAATATCCTCGCCACACACATGAACCAACTGTATACCGTTTCATCCAGCAAGTCTTCAAACACCTGATCTTGGTCTTGGCCCAGGAGACCTGGAGTCTGAAGGGCTTCACCTCCTCGTGCAGTGCCTTGAGAGACATCACCAAAACCTCCAGAAACTCTTTAAAGAGAGAGAGAGAGAGAGAGAGAGAGAGAGAGAGTGTTTGTGCGTGCGCCATACTTCTTGTTTTCTTTCTTTGTATCATCTCTCATCTCTCATTGTCCCCCCTCTCTTCTTTCTTTGTCGAAACTCTCTCTCTCTCTCTCTCTCTCTCTCTCTCTCTCTCTCTCTCTCTCTCTCTCTCTCTCTCGTCCCCCCTTCCCTCCCTCCGTCAAGTCCTTCTGCAGGTCACTTATCACCTTCAATATTTCCACAGGGGACGAGCAGGGTAGTGAAAGCGGCGGCGGCGGCCCTGGTGGCGGGCTGCTGCTGGTGAGCCTGCTGGTGGCGGCCGCTGTGGTGACGGTGGCAGCGGCGGCGGGCCTGGCTGGGCGCTGCCTCTGGGCGCGGCGGCACGACAGAGATCCTATTACCGGTGAAAACAGGTGAGATGATGTTGGCGATGGTGATGGTGAAGGTGGTAAGGGACGTCAGGAAAGGTGGTGGTGTGTGATACTAGTGACTGGGGAGCAGGATGCGTGGTGCACGACAGTGGTAAAGAGGGTTATAAAGAGGATGTTTTTAGGGGCGAGGAAGGTTATAATGGTGAATTTTTCACATTTGATACAAACCAAGACCAAGGGTAGGCGGTGGCCGAACTGGTAGCGTACTGGACCCACATTCACCGCGTGATGGACGACGCGGGTTCGAATCCCCACGCTACCACTCGGATTTTTCAGTCACCGCCGAGTGGCTTAAAACTACCCACATGCTGTCCTGAAGACCACCCATCAACCCGGACTCTAGAGGAAGCCGTCCAAGCGAATCAAGAACGAGTTCCGGGGGGCAGCATGAGCCAATGCAAGATGGCGCCACTATAAACACTCGCCTGCGCCAGAACGGGCTGGGCCGACCATCAGGCCCCACCTGAAAGAAGCCTTGGGCCGACCATCAGGCCCCACCAGGAAGATGCCTACCGGCGCAACAGGCAACGACGTAAAAAAAAAAAAATAAATAAATAAATAAATCTCCTGTTAGTACAGAGGGAAACGATATTAAAAGAAAGAGATAAACAAATTTGTATTGGGTCGGAGTATTCATAGTGATGATGATGATGATAGGGTTGATGGATGAGGAGGAGGAGGAAGAAAAATGATGAAATATAAAGATGTGAGGAATAAAACGACGAGGAGCAAAAAAGAAAGGTGGTGGTATTAGGTGAAGTCTCCGTTCCCCCCCACACTCTCTCTCTCTCTCTCTCTCTCTCTCTCTCTCTCTCTCTCTCTCTCTCTCTCTCTCTCTCTCTCTCTCTCTCTCTCTCTCTCTCTCTCTCTCTCACTCTCTCTCTCTCTCTCTCTGTCTCTCTCTCTCTCTCTCTCTCTCTCTCTCTCTCTCTCTCTCTCTCTCTCTCTCTCTCTCTCTCTCTCTCTCTCTCTCTCTCTCTCTCTCTCTCTCTCTCTCTCTCTCTCTCTCTCTGTTGATCCATCGCCTACTTGTCCCCGTAACCCCCCCCCTGAAGGTAAACTGACCGAGTGGTGGCTGTCGACGAAACAGCATGCCAATTCGGTCCGGTGTTGTCAAGTCCACGACTCCCCCCAGGCCCGCCGGGGAGGAGGCCGCGGCCAGTTGCCTCGTGGTTCACGGCACGCCGGCGGTCAGTCTGCGGGCTGTCTTGAGGCTTAATTCAGGTTACCGACTCAACTGTCAAAATTCTGCGAACGCTCGCCGGCCGGGCCGGGACATGGCCCAGGAATGATCTATGCATTGTCGCCGAATCGTGATACTGCAGGCGAGAAATTTTAACTTTTTTTTCCACAAGTGCACGCCGACACTCCCGAATGCGCGCCGGCTCGTCATAGACTGCACGCCGGCTGACCGCCGTCGTCAGGGACTGTCCGGGGACTACGGACCGATTCTTGAGAGTCTGACTGGCCAAAAATTTTCACTGCATGCGCAAAAAATTCGTGGCACCTCCCGACACGGCCGAACCGCGTCAAGGCTCGGCGACATGCCGGCGATTTTGATTGTCGACCTTGAAAAATGACCGTTACGACTCGGGTCTTGGCGCGTTTGCTGGCCTAATTTGGGTAGGTGTTGCAGGGGCTTAAGGAAAGTAGAGAGGATTCAGCAACAAAGTTGGTTCCAAGACTGAGAGACAACATACGAAGAGAAATTGAGGCTGTTGATTTTACTGACATTGGAACTGTAGAGGGAGAGAGATCGGATTGCGGCGTATAGGTGCTGAATGTGATGGAGGTAGTGGACAAGGAAGATCTAATAACATGGGATACAAGAGACTCAAGGAAGATGAAAAAATATGCCTGTAGAAGAAAATTGTAAAGAAACGCTTTCCACGAAGAATAACGGAGGCCTGGGATGGCCTGGAAAAGGATGTGTCCATACAAAGATGATTCATGAATTCAACGCAAAGTTAGATAATAGTAGATATACAGATGGGACAGTACGAGCGTAGCTCCTTTCCCGTATATCAAGTAGGCAAATACAAAGCCAGGTACACACACACACACACACACACACACACACACACACACACACACACACACACACACACACACACACATTCACACACACACACACACACACACACATTCACACACACACACACACACACACACACACACACACACACACACACACACACACACACACACACACATTCACAAACAAACACACACACATGCACAGACAAACTTATCCGCTTACTCAAATTTCCTCCAAAGAAACTCCACCAAATTCCCAGACAAACTGAAATTCCCCTTGAAAATCTTTAGTTTTTTTTTCTTCCGTTGGATACCTATCCGTATGTAAGAATAAATTGAGTACTTTGGTGGTATATATATATATATATATATATATATATATATATATATATATATATATATATATATATATATATATATATATATATATATATATATATATATATATATATATATATATATATATATACACCCTTTCTAGCATCACCTGTTCTATATGGTGGAACTGTGTGTTACAGGAATTCTTTATAGACATTTTTCTTTAGTCAGTGTTTGGTTTCCCTTACTCTTAATATGTATCACCTTACTCCTCATTTTTTCATCCCTTTTGGTGGTAGGCGCTGGAACAGCCTTCCTTCGTGCTGCCACTTACCTGTGACTTAGGGCCGCTTTAACAGTCACTTTGTTTTGATCGTTACCAATGGCGGCGATCGCCGCTATAGTATTTAAACTTAAAACTGGCCTGTGGGGTAGTGGCGGGTGCGGGGTTAGCCTAGCCCTGCACCTTACCACACACTCTCAACACCTCTCGCTTCCTCTGCAGCCGCCACTACCCCATAAGCCAGTTTTACGTGGAAAACTATTGCGTCGATCGCCGCCATTGGTAACGATCAAAACAAACAAAGTGACTGTGAAAGCGGCCCTTAAACTCTTTCAAGAGGGGAGTACTAAGACACCTCTTGAAATGACTCTGGCTTCTCTTTTTCAAAATCCTAAACTGAAAACTGTTTGAGAGAGCAACACCATTGCGGGCATTTTTTGTTTGCCTTTTTGCATGCACCCTTGAGCTGTCTCCTTTTCTGTAAAAGAAAAAAATACTGTTGCCATAAGCCTGAACACCCTTCTCGCCTTTCCCCAGGAGCACAAAAGGCTACTTGGCGCCGCCTGAGAGGCGCAGTGAGCGGCTTTCAGGTGCGGATGCAACAGGTGAGCCATCCAACCATCCAGAGAGAGAGAGAGAGAGAGAGAGAGAGAGAGAGAGAGAGAGAGCTTTGCTCATATTTTGGATGTTTGTGTATTCTTTTGATTTAATATAGCTTTTTAACATTCATGCCATTCCTATTTTTTAATGCATGATATCCAACCAGAAAGGAGCGTCCTTTTTTCTTATATAAACCTCATAGGACGTCGAACTGACCGTATCTTTGATGTGCCCTCATTCCTACATCCATTTCCTTACCACAACAACCACCACCATCATCATCGTCATCATAGCTGTTCTTATCATTGTTCTTCATTCTCTGATATTCAATTTTTTCCTGTTTTCATCTTCCTTGAGACTTAACACAAAAGACGCAAGACTGTGGGGAAGCTTAAGCGACGTTCAAAAGGCTCAGGAGAGGAAAAGCAAAGTTAAAGGATTTAAAGTTTCTCTGATTATATATGATATTACTCTAACAAGAGAATGGGCTATTCTTGAAAAGTTTATGAAAAAATGCAAAAGTATTGGCTTTACTTTCTTTTATTATCTATAATCTTCCTTGGCCTACCATTGTGTATGTAAATCGGGGAGGGATTTGTATATATAATATGCGTGGAAGGTGTGGAGGGTAGGGGGCGTGGTAGCGAAAAGGGTGAGCCACTGGACTAAACTATTGTGTAGTGTTAGTATTATATCCATATTTTATCAGTACAGCACAGATGAAGTTCTCAAAGCACTGCAGTCATTTACAACTATCAAAAGTCCAGGACCTGATAAAATATATCCAAAATTACTTACAGAAATGTCAAGAGAGATACTTAGACCTCTAACAATGCTGTTTAAGGGGAGCGTCTGCCATGTTCTAAGATATTATCAGAGGATCACCATTTTCTCACAGGTGATGTGTACCTTGAGTAGGAACATCATGTACAGTTTTGGTGAAGATTTGTTGAAAAAAAAAATTTTATGAATTTTTTTTCAAAAATTTCAAAATTTTGAAATTGAAAAAAAGCACATTTAGAGTTTAGATAGCTCAAAAATAAAAACACCACTGGAACGGGCATACAAAATAAGTGTATTCCTAGAGATTACTTTTCCATTTTCTTTTTTTTTTTTTTTTTTTTGTTTGTTTCTTCAAAGTTTAAACTTAGAAAATTTATATAAAAATTTTGATGATGTTTATCCAGATTCTGATCACTAGCATTTATAGCTAATTTTTTATCTCTTTCCAACGCTATCTTTATGTTTGTGCTAGGTCCATAAATAACTTAGAAATATCAAATAAATGCGCGTGTGACCCTGTTTTGAGAAAACGAAGGAAAACTAAATTTATCGATCGCCCATCGATTCTGCTCTCCGATGACAATGTATTGGTAATGAATGTCAATGTAACTCTAACCCTGTGTAAAAAAATATCCTCTATTGCAAAAATTACGGATATAAAAGCACTGATTCATGTATGCATATTTAACACTACCAGATATTTAAGCCAGACCGCGCGAGGATTTAAATTTTAAAAAACTAACCTCGCCACGTGACACCCCATTGTATCCCTGGTATGATGAGCCCATAAAGTGAATTTCGAGGAATTAAAAATATTCATCAAAAATGCCCCCCCAGACGCTCCCCTTAATATGTCTTTGCACCATGGTATCGTTCCTAGTGATTGGAAAATGGCTAACGTAACACCCATTTAAAAAAAAAAAATGCTACCGAAAATTACCGGATAATCAGCTTAACTTCAATTATTGGTAGATTATATGAGATAACTATTCGAGATTAAGTAGTTAACTACCTAGAGCGTAATTCGCTAATCCTGGACTCGCAACATGGTTTCCGTAACAACAGATCTTGTTTGTTGAATCTATTAACGTTCTATAACGAGCTTTTTGCAGTCTATGATGTTTCTAAATCACTTGATATTATTTATTTCGACTTCCAGAAGGCGTTTGATAAAGTCCCACACTACAAGTTGTTTCATAAAATCAAGGAAATAGGTATCGGGGGTAAGCTTCACGAACGGATGAAGCACTGGCTAAGCAATAGAAAGCAAAGAGTTGTAATAAATGGAGTGACCTCTGAGTGGATGCCAGTCACTAGTGGTGTCCCCCAAGGCTTTGTCCTGGGACTCGTTCTCTTCGTCATTTACATCAACGACATTGACCTTGATCTGAATAATTTCATTAGTAAATTTGTAGACGACACGAAAATCGGCAATGCGGTACTTACGGAATATGATAGGCGGAGCCTTTTTTTTTTTTTTTTTTTTTTACATTGCGGGCCTATTGCGCCGGTAGGCTTCTTCCCGGTGGATCCTGATGGTCGGTCCAAGGCTTCTTTCCTGTGGGTCCTGATGGTCGGCCCAGCCCGTTCTGGCGCAGGCGAGTGTTTATAGTGGCGCCATCTTGCATTGGCTCATGCTGCCCTCCCAGAGCTCATCTTTGATCCTAGAATCTAGAGCCCGGATTGATAGGTGGTCTTCTGGACAGCATGTGGGTAGTTTTAAGCCACTCGGCGGCGGCTGAAAAATCCCAGCTTGGTGGCACCGGGCGGGGATTGAACTCGCGTCCTCCTGAACACGGGGCCGTTACTCTGACGACTCAGCCACCGCCTCCCCTACAAGAAGATTTACGTAAAATATCAGATTGGTCAGTAAAATGGGAAATGCCTTTTAATATAAACAAGTGCCAGATTCTGCAGCTTGGATCTAGAAATATAAAGAAGGACTATGAAATGTGCGGCGTTAAAATTAAAAGCGTTCACTCGGTCAAAGATCTTGGCGTCACAGTCGCGTCTAACCTCAAGTTTTCCCAGCAGTGCAACGAGTCCGTTAAAAAAGCAAACAGGATGATGGGTTTGATTAAGAAAAAAAAAAATTCATCCAAGAATAAAGATGTTATACTACCTTTGTATAATAGTTTCGTCAGACCTCATTTGGAGTATGCCGTGCAATTTTGGTCCCCCCACCATGCGAAAGACATTGCTAAATTAGGAGGTGTTCAGCGTAGAGCAACCAAGATGATTCCTTCATTACGAAACAAACCCTACGAGGAAAGGCTGTCACATCTAAACGTGTTTTCTCTTGAAAAACGCCGCCTCAGAGGAAAACTGATCGAGTGCTTTAAAATACTGAACGGTTTTACCAACTTGGATCCAACCAAGCTGTTTGTGATGGATGATTCGACGCGAACGAGAAATAATAGCGCTAAACTCAAATGTAAAGCTCATTCAGATTGCACAAAACTCTTCTTCAATAATGCTGTCGTTCGAGACTGGAACAGATCACCACCATCAATGGTACAGTGTAACTCGATTGCATCGTTTAAGAATAATCTTGACAGCTATCTCCTCCATCTAAATGTTCACTAGGTCAGTTTCAACGTCATGGTTGCCGCAAAACAACTGTCACTTAGGTTTAGGACAGACCACCTAGTTTGGGCCTTAGGGCCTGTGTGGTCTAGTTATCTATGTAATTCTATATAATTCTCTCTCTCTCTCTCTCTCTCTCTCTCTCTCTCTCTCTCTCTCTCTCTCTCTCTCTCTCTCTCTCTCTCTCTCTCTCTCTCTCTCTCTCTCTCTCTCTCTCTCTCTCTCTCTCTCTCTGTGCCAGGCACAGGTGAATTACGGTTACCCAGGCAGGTGACAGAGTTTTGTTTGATTAATTCTTGGAACACGTCACCTGCCGGAGAGAGGAACGTTCGGTCTGTATTTTACACGTGCCGCGACACTCGCTGAAACGTCGCTATCAGCCTGGCCGGCCCCTGGCCCTCCTTTCCTACCCTGCCTCACCTTCCTGGCCAGGCCCCTTGCGGGGCCTTGCGGTCTACCCGTCCGTTTCTACTTTAGCGTGCGGTCGACCACCATATATACAATTCAGCGTGCAGTCTATCTCACTACAGGAACCTTTTACTGCAGGATAATGAAAAACAAGCTGAATAGTGCTGATTAAAAGCTCTAACAGTACACACTTTGTATACCATTTAAGAATGTCATAAACATATCAGCTGCATCTTTTCAGAGTATTTTCCAACAGATATGATCAAGGTGTGACTGAAAAAAGCTCACCACTGACTCGTCTCATTGTCTTTAAAATCTTTGTTTTGGCATCCAACCACGATCGTTTAATAGCTTCTTTTATATAAACCGGTCAGGAGCACTCAGGTAACATGAAGTAATGACCTGACTGTGGTCGGGTCATTACTTCATGCTTCACTGGCAGGCTAAGGTCTCCGGAGTAGGTCAGGTAATTCAGGTGTCAGGTGAAGAGCACTCAGGTAATAACTACATAAGATGAGCTCTCGTGAGACAGGTCACACAAGTAGACCGCACGCTAAAGTAGCACCACACTTGGTGCATACTGGGGTAGACTACAAATAATGCGATAAACTACATGCGAAAGTTGCACCGTCCATCCGCACTAGGTCTTCAATCTGCCTTCAATCTCCTACTCCCTTCTCCAAGTTTTTTTTCTCCTCCATCTGTCATCATCTAAACAGTCTTCGTTTCATTCCCTTTTCAAATCCGCCCTTCTGTTCCTATACATTTTCTATGTCTCTTTCTCTTGTCCTCTCAGCTTAACCTTTCTTTCTTCACCCCCTCCCGTTTTTCTTCTTCCTTTTCCTTCGTCGTCGCCCAGTCCAAACAGTCATCCATCATGTTTACATTTCTTCCCCTTTTCCAAGCTGTGGACGCCAGGGTGTTTGTGACGGTGAACAGGGACTCGAAGGAAATGATTACCACCATTATTGGGCGAAGCAACGAACTGTAACGCTGGCACCGACCTGTGAGTGCCATCCTGGTTTTGATTAGCTTTCTGGTTCAGTGCCTGGGTTAGGGTAGCACCTGTTAAGCATATAGCAGGCTTATTGAAAACATACACCCTCAGAGTGCACCTGTTCAGCACACTAGATATGACAGTTCTGAGGCACAAGTTGTCTAGTCACACGCACTTATTAAGCTTCAGCCACAAGCTTTACCCACACTTGACCAAAGCACTTCTTCACTCGCCAGAAATTGCGTTGACTTAACTTAGCCAGGCACTCACTAGCTTAGCTTCACACGCACTCTTTCATTCTCTCACGATTTCATTTATTCAGTCACATAGTCAGTCAGTGACGCGTTCGGTCACTTGCGCACTTGTTCACTACTCTCTCTCTCTCTCTCTCTCTCTCTCTCTCTCTCTCTCTCTCTCTCTCTCTCTCTCTCTCTCTCTCTCTCTCTCTCTCTCTCTCTCTCTCTCTCTCTCTCTCTCTCTCTCTCTTTTACCCTCTCTAAGTGAAAGTGCATGATTTCTCGAAAAATCATGTGGCGTAATGGAAGTTTGAGCTTGTTTTTTTTATATATTCTTGTGTGTGCAGAAGGAAGAGAAGGAAGAAGGGAATGAAAGGTCAGCAATGTTTATTTTTTTACCTTGAGTAGGGAGGAAGGAAATAAAGAGAACAAGCGACACGAACAAAAGTAGTAGTAGTAGTAGTGGCAGTAGAAGTAGGGAGAGGAGGAGCAGGAGGAGGAGGAATAGGAGGAGGAAGAAGAAGAGAAAGAAGACCTAGAGCAATTGGTACAGCACCCACACGCATTCCCGACCGTCTTGGAGACCGGCCCAACATACTGGACCTCTTCCTTACCTCTAACTCTTCTGCTTACTCTGTCAAACTGTTCTCTCCGTTGGGCTCCTCCGATCACAACCATATTTCTGTATTCTGTCCTATCGCTCCTGTACACCCTCTGGACCCATCGAAGAGGCGATGCTTCTGGCATTGTGCTTCAGCTCGGTGGGACGACCTGAGGATGTATTTTTCCGATTTCCCGTGGAATGATTATTGCTTCCAGGAGCGAGACCCCTCTGTGTGTGCCCAGCACATCACAGAGGTGACTGTCTCTGGAATGGAGGCTTTCATTCCACGTACTTTCTCTACTCCTCATGCTAAAAAGCCTTGGTTTAATCACGCTTGTTCTTGTGCTGTCAAAGATAGAGAGGCAGCTCACAAAAGGTACCAGAGGCTTCGAACTCCAGCTAACCATGATCTTTACATTTCTGCCCGGAATCGTGCAAAATCTATTCTTCGATTTACCAAAAACTCCTTCATTAATTGAAAATGCCAAAACCTTGCTTTTTCTAATTCTTTCCGGGACCTCTGGCATCTAGCCAAAAACATCTCCTCCAACTTCACCTCTTCATCTTTCCCTCCTCTCCTTAGTCCTGACGGCAACACCGTCTCATCTATCTCTAAGGTTGAACTCTTCTCTCTTAACTTTCTCTAAAAACTCCACTCTGGACGATACTGGGCATATTCCTCCTAACTCATCCCCCCTCTGACTCCTCAATCCTCAGAAGGCTTATGGACCTGATTGAGTACTTCCTATTGTCCTTAAAAAAAACTGTGCCTCCGTGCTGACACCCTGCCTTTTCAAACTCTTTCGCCTCTTCCTGTCAACATCTACCTTTTCTTCCTGCTGGAAGTTTGCCTTCATACAGCCTGTGCCTAAGAAGGGTGACCGTTCCAATCCCTCAAACTACCGACCTATAGCTTTAATTTCTTGTCTATCTAAAGCTTTTGAACCAATCCTTAACCGGAAGATTCAAAAGCACCTTTCCATTTCTGACCCTCTATCTGATCGCCAGTTCTTCCCCTAAACCTATTAACAGTGGTGTCCCGCAGGGTTCTGTCCTATCTCCCACTCTCTTTCTGTTGTTCATTAATGATCTTTCCAAAACGAACTGTCCTATCCATTCTTACGCCGATGACTCTACTCTGCATTACTCAACTTTTTTTAATAGAAGACCCACACAACAGGAACTAAACGATTCCAGGCTGGAGGCAGCAGAACGCTTAGCCTCAGACCTTACTATTATTTCCGATTGGGGCAAGAAGAGCCTGGTGTCCATCAACGCCTCAAAAACACTTTTTCCACCTATCCACTCGACACAATCTTCCAAACAACTATCTCCTATTCTTTGACAACACTCAGCTATCACCTTCAACACTAAACATCCTCGGTCTATCCTTAACTCAAAATCTCAACTGGAAACTTCATATCTCTTCTCTTACTAAATCAGCTTCCTCGAGGCTGGGCGTTCTGTACCGTCCCCGCACAGTTGCTGTCCATTTACAGGGGCCTTGCCCGCCCTCGTATGGAGTATGCATCTCATGTGTGGGGGGGCTCCACTCACACAGCTCTCTTGGACAGAGTGGAGTCTAAGGCTCTTCGTCTCATCAGCTCTCCTCCTCATACTGAAAGTCTTCTACCTCTTAAAGTCCGCCGCCATGTTGCTTCTCTTTCTATCTTCTATCGATATTTTCGTGCTGACTGCTCTTCTGAACTTGCTAACTGCATGCCCCCCCTCCCCCCCTCCCGCGGACTCGCCGCGCGCGACTTTTTACTCAAGCTCATCCCTTAACCGTCCAAATCTCTTATGCACGAGTTAACCAGCATCTTTACTCTTTCATCCTTTGCGCAGGTAAACTCTGGAACAATCTTCCTTCATCTGTATTTCCTCCTACCTATGACTTGAACTCTTTGATGAGGAGGGTATCAGGACACCTCTCCTTCCGAAGTTGACCTCTCTTTTGGCCACTCCTCGGAGTGCTTTTTGTGGGAACAGCGAATAGCGGGCCTTTTTTCATTATTGTTTCTTTTGTTTCCCTTGAGCTGCTTCCTCTGCTGTTAAAATAAAGGTCTTGTCGGCGACTGCTGGGCTGGGCAGGAACCAGTACCAGTACTGGTACTAATAGTACCGGCTATATGACGTGATAACGATACCAGACTACTCAGTACTGGTAGCGGTGGGTACTCCCAGTGAAGTATTCAGTATTCTTTATACTGGCAGGTCATCATACATGTATATGTAGACGTGTATGATGGATGACCTGTCAGCACCTACCGGTACCGGTGCAGAGCAGTGTGGTATCATTACCGTGTCGGATAGCCTGTACTGATAATACCTGTACCGGTACTAACTACTGGATATATGACACTGTAACTCAGTACCATTAGCGGTGGGTAAAAGTAAAGTTGGGGCATACGCTATAGCTGTGCGTAGCCGCAGTGCCCATCTCCTTCACACTTGCCCTTGAACCTGTGGTGGAAGAACCCATTACCACAGGACAAAGGGCCAGTGTGACACCCAGGTTACCACAGTTTACCTTCCCAAGGCTTCCCCAGGTACCCATTTATTATCGGCCAGCTCGGAAGGGAGGATGCATATCATGAACAGCTGGGTGAGGTGCACGCCGACTGCCTGGGCTAAGTTTCGAACCCGGGCCCTCAGATTCGTGGCTAGGCATGCTAATCACTAGACCACAGAGGCATAGGGGCCGCTAATGCAGTATTCAGTATTTTTTATACTGACATATCATACACGCATATGTAGATGCGTGTCAGTACCCACCGGTACTGGTACAGAGCAATCTCGTACTGTTACCGTGCCGTATAGCCAGTACTCTTAGTACCAGTACCAGTACCGGAACCTGCTCAGCCCTACCGCAGACAGGAAGTGTTTGTGGATATTTAACAGCTGAACACCTGCTTGCAATTATGATCCAGTTGATATACCAATTTCACATTTTTATTACCTGATTTTTATAGAAAGAATCATTCATTAATAGTATATAATTCACATGATATGATATACTTAAGCACCTTAAGTTGAGAAACAAAATGGCAGAGACTTTATGACGACGACTCAACAGTTAAGAGAGATTTCAATGACTACATATTTTTAAAAAAAAATTGTGTAAACTACAGTACAGTTTATAGTACGTAAAGCTGAGGAATAATGCTTCTTATGATATATTATGCTGCTTTTAGTAGCGGAAATGCTTTATTAGTTACAGTGTGTATTTGTAGAATTACGGAGTTTTTTTGCGGGTCTAGAGTCTTGTTTTAGGTGGCGCGTCAAACATTCAAGGAAACTCACTACTCTCGGTGGCCCGTGTGCCCTAACCCCCACGAATAAGGGGAGACAGGTGTAATGAAAAGAAATATTAATGCAATGGTGTGCCCAAATGCAATATCGTAACTTGTTTTTCATGGCCGCGCCTGCCTTGCTAGTTTGGTTGGGTCGTGTCTGCCGGCACAATCAGCGCCACAAATCAGAAATTCCAAGTAAGCGGGGGAGGCGGGAGGCTGGTAGGGCGCCAAGAAGGACGTCTCTGAAGGCTGCTCTCACGTGAGAGAGAGAGAGAGAGAGAGAGAGAGAGAGAGAGAGAGAGAGAGAGAGAGAGAGAGAGAGAGAGAGAGAGAGAGAGAATGATAATGTTAGTGCTGAATATATCAAATAAGTATTGAGAAATATATTCATACCAAAGATGAATAATTAGAATAGGAAAAATAGTGTACAGCTAAAAAGAAAAGAAAGAGCTTGACAAAATATTAATACGGAAGACGCCTAATTCTGTCCTTCACTGAGCTCACCTGTCATCTGGTGGCCCTGCTGGAGCCTCTGCCAGAGCCAAACATGCGGCGTGCTGGGGTCCAACGAGGCTTAATTTACATTTTTCTGTACCAAACTAGCAACATATCAGAATTATAGTGGTCACTATCATGTTTACACCAAAAAGTGAGAGTGATGTACATTTTTCATGTCTTTATAATGAACATTGTTGGGAAAATAATCCTACAACGCTCCATCCCGTGGTTAATAGGAATGCATCCATGTGGCCTCGTGGGTAAATGTTTCCTTCATGCAAGAAGAGAGAAGTCAAACAAGTTCACTACGGTGTCATGCTCTCAGTCTGTTACAATATAGTGGTGTAAGGTAGTGTTGAAAATTTTGCCACTCAACATTCCTCCGGCTGGCATGCCGCTGCCTCAACACGATGCATTCCTCTGTCTCTCCAATCAGCGCACGGGAGGTTGTTTACACTGCTGCTAAACATATCGTACGCTGCCGGCAGCAAGTATTAAACTTATTTCATATTTTTTATTTAAATCATAATACATATATCTTTAGCATCTTATAATATCACATTCACTATATAAAACTTTAAAAGAACAACTTATAGCATGTGACGATTGTTTATGTGGGAAAAATATATTTTAATTTCCTATTTCTTGCATTTCCCCGTTTCTTAAATACTACTAGCAAGTCAAGTGTCTCTACATTGTAGCTATGAGAAAAATGTAATTTCTAAATACTAGTGAAAAACTAGTAAGAAACATTATTTAGACGCACGCCGCATTTTTTTTTTTTTTTTTTTTTGTGTGTGTGTAGTTCCACCCGGGCCACCAGATGGCAGGTCGAGCTCAGTGAAGAACCGAATTGTAACTTCCGGGTGGCGTCTGAATCTCCATCCACATCCGATGTCCAGGTGTCTGGCTATAAATTATTGACATGATATCCTGCGCTGAGACTGTTGTCTGGTGACAGACGAGTCGGTTCGAGGTCAGGGAAGAGCAGTAGGCGTGCCGTGATACAAAGAACTTTTGTCACACAATCAACTAGACTCTTGCACTCGAGCGCGGCATCTCCATTGCCTTGTCTTTGGTCTCCAAGTCTATCAATGTTTAACTCGCCTCTCAACTTTTCAACTGTTACAGTTATGAAAAATACTGAACGTTTCATCCTTAGCTTCAGAACAATGTTCTCGGCAATCTGTATTTATTTTTTGTTATCTTTTTATATAAAATGCTTGATTGAATGAGTTATTGGTTTTCGTATGTATCTTCGCCTAATCACGAGCTGGGCTCGTCATCGCCAGCAAGTATCATCCCGACTCAAGCAAGCTCATTAAAATCGATCTCTAGTTACTGCCGGGACCTTCACACACCACACACCCCATGCCCCTTGCTTAAGGGGAGACAATAACCGCTCATCTTTCAGTGTAAAAATCCCGGGGCTGAGCAGGGCATGAACCTCCGCCTGCCAGACCGTGAAGCCTGGAAGCGCAGAACTCTACCACTGAGCTACCATTGAGCTTTCTTTACTTTTAACTGGAGGATGGGAGAGGTTTAGGAAGTGGAAATGAAAGTTTCAAGTTTATGGAATTGTTTATAGGTCTTGTTGTGCATGTTTTCTCCATATATGAACACCGTGTGTAAATACTAATGCTTGTTGCCTGCACTAAACTAACCTTGATTTGTGATTTATGTCTGCTCACCTTCATCCATCACCGCACACCACTGATTAGTCCTTGCTAATATTTACTAGTTCCCCATGTAATGTCTGGCCCATACTCTCATATGCTTTCGATTCTCACGACAAATGTTTCGCATCATGAAAGGCCCAAAGGAGATGTATACTCATGGTACAGAAGCTTTGTCAAACTATCACAAGACTAATAAAACTACCATGGTAATACCCACAACCTCTACAAAAGCCTTAACAAATGTTGGTGTAGGCCTAAAAATGTTTGAGAATATGGTCATTAATATAACTAGTACGAAGATGTTGATGATAAGGTTAATAATAATAATAATAATAATAATAATAATAATAATAATAATAATAATAATAATAATAATAATAATAATAATAATAATAAAATAAAAATAATAATAATTGTAATGATAGCAATAATAATAATAATAATAATAATAATAATAATAATAATAATAATAATAATAATAATAATAATAATAATAATAATAATAATAATAATAAATAATAATAAATAATAAATAATAAATAATAAATAATAAATAATAATAAAAATGGTAATGATAATAATATTAATAGCAAATAACAATAATACTCATAAAGGTAAATGTGGGTGCATACAATATAGCTGCGCGTGGCTGCCGTACTCATCTCCGAACCGTTGGCCCTTTGAGCCTGTGGTAGGTAAGAACCCATTACCTCGGGACACGGGCCAATGTGATATCCAGGATTGCCACAGTTTACCTTCACCAGGTTTCCCCAGGTACCCATTTACCGGCCAGCTAGAAAGAGAGAATGAACAGCTGGGTGAGCTGCATGCCCACTACCCGGGCAGGGATTCGAACCTGAGCCCTAGGAGTCATAGCCAGGCATGCTGACCACTAGACCACGGAAGCGATAATAATAGTAATAATAATAATAATAATAATAATAATAATAATAATAATAACAATAATAACAATAATAATTATGATTATAATAATAATAATAGCAATAACAACACTAATAATAATAAGAAGAAGAAGAACAATAATGTTAATGGTAATCATCATCATAATAATAATAATAATGATGATGATGATAATAATGATAATAATAATAATAATAATAATAATAATAATAATAATAATAATAATAATAATAATAATAATAATAATAATAATAATAATAATAATAATAATAATTATTATTATTCTAATGATCATAATAATAATACAAGTAATAATTATAATAATAATAATAATAATAATTGTAAAAAAATAGTGACATGTACTTGCATAATAATTATAATGCTTTGTAAATCTATTAAAGCTTGCCTGGACCAGTTAAATCAGGATACCATTGCAGTGTCTGTGCCACATTACCATGACTGTCATGTATTTTTTTCTCTTTCCCTTTCTCTGAATACATATGTTTCTATTCATCTATTTCTGTGTGGTATATGTTATCTATACATCTTAACAGTGATGTATCTACTCATTGACTGTCAATGTCTCAGTCCCACACTAACGCTCCGCCTGTCTCCACTGCCACAGATGATGACAATGTCCACTTCGAGGTTCCAACGATCAGCCTTGAGGCGCACCGCGAGCCCAGAACGGTCAGTGTCTAATTGACCTCTTGCCTGACCTGACCTGCCAGTCAACCTCCCATACCATGCAACTAGCGCTGACCTCCCCCTGCCTTTCATTCTCCCTGGTTTCTTTTCTTGTGTACTCTAATCAGTCAGTTTTGTTGTATACGTCATTCTTAGAGCACAATATCACTTAGTCTTTAAACAAATCCAGCATTCATTAATGTTTGCATTGTCTGACCTCACTAACTACACAACTCATGTGCACAGCTTCTCTAATGTTTGCATGTAGTACTTTAAATTCTGTCAGTCTTTCACACTCATACCTTCACACTTTCCTCTATTCTCCCGTATTGTGACCTCTCAAGTCACACCATACTCAAGTCACACCTCCCTACTCCTGACTCCGCTTACCATGTTTTCTTTTTATTTATTTACTTATTTATTTATTTATTTAATTTTTTTCATATACCTGAGGAGAGACAAGGAGAGGTCTGTCAGGGGTCTAGTTGAGTAGGTTGAGAGGCATTTAAATGCGAATGACCTGAAGATGATCCGCTCCGAGCCTCCCTCACAGGTGAACCCTATCCAAACAGCAGATGGCTGCTTAGTGTCGAACATGGATGGGCAGAGGGCTCGTTTGACCGAGTACCCTGAATGCAGTTATACACGGCGGACCCGCCAAGTGGGCAGCTTAAAGTTGCTAGGTTGCATGTGACGAATGCTGATCCACCCATCAACGAAAGCCCACTCTGTCTTGACGAGGTTAGAGAGGCTGTGGCAAAGTTAAGGAATGAAAAGGCACCTGGTATATGTAACGTCACTGCGGAGCTGCTCAAAGCTGGAGCTGAGGCCATGATCTACAGGTTGCATGCGGTCTTGACTGCTATTTAGGAATCTGGTGCCATTCCTCCTGACCGGAAGAGGCGGTCACGGGTTTGTCATAGTATACAAAAACTTTCTAAACTTTTCATTTCAAATTTTTTCACTTTTTTATATTTTGTTGAAAAATGTATTGCTAAATAATCTCACTTGTGATTGTTAGGAATAATGTAAAGTATATTTTTTGCGGAAATGAGCAACAGGTAAGTTCATAAAAGAACGTAACAAATTGACATAGAAAAAACTATTGAACAATCAGTTTCAAATTTCTGTAATGCTCAGAGTATTAGTATGCCAAACATATTGGAGAATTAAGACTACTGGCTTGTTATAAAAAATAATCAAGGGATTTCATAACCTTACCAGATTCTACCCTTTATAGTGTTGTTGGTACCCAGATCATATTAAACCCAAGCATCTCTTAAAACATCACTATTGTCGCAGTGTAATGTTCTTCCTATTCTTTTTCATGTGTGTATTAAATGAGCTACCAAGAACTGATTCGAAAGTGTTGTGGAATCATATATATATATATATATATATATATATATATATATATATATATATATATATATATATATATATATATATATATATATATATATATATATATATATATATTGTAAACGTTCAACTTTTATATGAGTGTACACAGTGCTGTTAAGATGGTTTTAAAGGTTGTATTTATATCAACCTGTGTTTTGTCATAATGAACCTCAGGTTTCGCGAGTACAAATAAACATAGTGTATTAGAGATAAGATTAGAGGTAAGTCTCTTGTTTACCATGGTTAAATACATTTAATGTTTAATATTATAATGCGTAATATATGTTGCTGTTCAAGTCTGTAACTCTGCAGTAAATAGTTACTTTTGTAAAGAAGTTTCTTAAAAAAATTACTGGCTTGACAGTTACAGCTATTTAAAGAATTAAGAAGTAGTGAAGCCTAACTTACAGCATATATGTATTGTCAGTACGTATGATAACCTATTTCTTCCACTTTAAATTATGAAAAAAATTATCTACAGCAGTGTTGCATGACATGAAGATAAAGTTCTGTGATTCACACATCAAAACTGTCACTGATAGAAAGTTCAGCTTTGTAATTAGTAAATAGAAATGTTATATTCAAGGTTCCTTCATTTACAGTATATGACCTTTCATTCATGAATATCTACTTCTTTAAGATAGTTTATCCTTGAAGCAATTACTCCTATACCACCAAATGAAAATGCACCAATAATATGTTTTCTCTCCCCATGAAGGAAGGCAAGAGCCCATGGAACAGTGGGAGTTTTGCCTTAAGTCAACCACAAAATCCTCCCGTATGAACGCAGTCTAAACATATATAAAGCATGGCAGAAAACTCTCACATTGTAAGTCATGGCATTAACATGTTTCGTTTGTTTTACATTGATCATTATGAAACAAACTTTCAGGTAAATGAGCTTAATGTTGACATTTTGAGGATTTTATTTATTGTGTGTGTACAAATGTGTGTTGTGTATAAATGTGATATTTTTTCAGCTGCATGCCATATTCAATCTGATTCGAGACACACTTCGCTCCAACATAACAAGCAGCCGTTGGTATCCACTGGAAATAAAGGCACAGCTCACAGAAAAGGTACTGTTTATATGATGCTGTAACAGATGTCATCCCATCCAAATTATCACACACACACACACACACACACACACACACACACACACACACACACACACACACACACACACGTGTGTGCCACATTTCTCATGACACATTTTCTATACGTCACATCTACGACTTTAGCAGTTTTGCGAGTAGTGACATATTTCCTACATTGATACAGCACATCTGCACACAAAAATCTATTGTCACAATTCCTACAGGGCTCCAGTCACATTTCCTATACCAGAGGTTCCCAAACGGAGGTCTGCGACGCAATGAAAGAAATCAATATTTTTCAGCTCTCCAGAAAAAATATATATACAATAAAAAATATATAATTAATTATCTTTCATCCTAGTGTCGGTGGTAGGCATCGATACTTCGGCAGGAATAAGGAAATATTAAATGTACTACGTTGTACTGGGTAGTACTGGTTATCCCGGTCTGGTAATGATAAATTTTGTTCGGTTGGGGGTCCTCGGCTGAGACTCATCATGTCTGGGGGCCCTTGGTATGGTCAAGTTTGGGAACCTCTGTCCTACACCATGAAAGGCAGCGAGCCTTCCTACAGGGCTCCAGTCATATTTCCTACACCACGAAAGCCAGTGCGTTGGAATTAAGTTGTGTTAGACTTGAAAGTTTTGACCCTGAGTCAACCCTAATTAGAAGAAATGTCGAGGTGTGAGTGTGTGTGTGTGTGTAATAATAATAATAATAATAATAATAATAATAATAATAATAATAATAATAATAATAATAATAATAATAATAATAATATACGGTTTATTCAAGTATACGGCAGCCGTCAGGCTGAAAATTTACATTTTATAAATACATTTAACATTTAAGAAAATTTCGCTAACGAGAACCAGTATAAAAAGAGAAGGGGGATGGAAAACGGTGGTCAGACTTGTCTGTGGGAAAGATAGGGGTGACGGGAGGGGTTGGGTGGGATGGAGTGCAGTGGGGTGGTGCCGGGGGGGCGAAGGGGCTGATTCTTCCAGATGGCGGTGAGGTCAAGTGCTGAACGGATAGCGAGACGGCCCCGCGTTCAGGAGGACGCGAGTTCAATCCCCGACCGGTGCCACCAAGCTGGGATTTTTCAGCCGCCGCCGAGTGGCTTAAAACTACCCACATGCTGTCCCGTAGACCACCTATCAACCCGGACTCTAGATTCTAGGATCAAAGATGAGCTCCGGGAGAGCAGCATGAGCCAATGCAAGATGGCGCCACTATAAACACTCGCCTGCGCCAGAACGGGCTGGGCCGACCATCAGGACCCACCGGTAAGAAGCCTTGGACCGACCATCAGGATCCACCGAGAAGAAGCCTACCGGCGCAATAGGCCGCAACGTAAAAAAAAAAAAAAAAAAAAAAAAAAAAAGGTAGGATGGGTTCAGGTGGCAGGTTCCAGAGGGATGCAGGTGGGCAGTATCTGGGATGTCACTCAGGGAAACCCAGGCTTAGTAAAGAGGTGCTAAGCTCGGGCCGGCGAGACACAGGTGGTGGTTGCTGGCCGGTTGGTTGTTATATGTTTCTCGGAACAAGTGCACAGCGTTAAATGAAGGTGCCGTACATCTTGCTCCAAACCTGAGTGACGAGGCTGCCTCACTGCCTGCCACCTGAACTGACCTTCCTCTGCTGCTGGGTGATTTCGTCCTCCGGAGCTTGAGCGTGTCCTCGGTGTTGTGTTGGCGACACAGCTCTCACTACCCTTCCAGCACCACTAACACACTGCACTCACTGTATGTCTGTATAATGTCACAACATTTCACGAGTGTTCTTTGTAATAATGAGTACCTTGAAAACAATGGGAAGGGGCGGGGGAATGGGGAGCGAAGGAGAAGAAAAAGAAAAAGAAAAAGGGTCAACAAACTGACCCTGTGGCTGCTATGGGGAGCGCCAAGTGACACGTCTTGACCCCGTGAGGGTCAAGAGAGGTGTGCGTGGGTGTGTGACTCGAAATTTCGACCCAGAGTCGACCCAAAATAGGAATGGAAGTCGATTTCACTCGCACCAACAAAAGCAACGAGTTTGAGTTAATTCATGCTTGATTTAAAGTTTTGAACCTGAATCTACCTTAAATAGGGAGAACAATCGAGTTGATGTTCAGACAAAAGTCGAGTTGAGTTGATTTTAAGCTAGACCCAACACTATTTTTCTCCATTCGTCTGGTACACACATATACGGACAGCAACAGTCATCCTGGCTAAGATCCTGACCCAAGCATGCAAGGATTGAGGGTAACATCCGCTTCAGCGCAGCGGCTTACGAGGACAACTCGGGATTCTGGTACCTCCGAAATGCTTCCAGAAACAACGAACTACCTGTATTGCATTCTTTCATAGTTTCGTTTTATATACGTATGTTGCTTTTAAGAGATAAATATTCTCCAAGATTTTCTGGCATAATCCATCTGTTTCCTTTACATATCCAGCACATTCGTTTGCGCTTCACTTTCGGACATTCTATGTAATCGCAGAATGTAGGAGATATGACAGTGAAACTGTAGGAGTTATGCCGGGTGCACCGTTTTGTGTAGGAGATATGCTGGGTACTCAGTTTTTGTGTAAGAAATGTGCTGGACAGATGTTGTGTTGGAAATATAAAGGCCCGTCCACACGATCGAGCAGTGCCCAGGTGAGCGGTCTGCCCGTTGACGGTCTTACCGCTTGTGCCCGCTGAAAAACTACTAGATTTTCAACGGGCACAAGCGAGTTTTCAGCGGGCACAAGCGGTAAGCCCGTCAACGGGCAGACCGCTCGCCTGTGCTCGAGGGCACTGCTCGATCGTGTGGACGGGCCTTAACGGACTATGTGTAGGAAATGTGACATTACTCCATTTTTTGTACTTGTGTAGATGTAGCTACACCTCGTTTATATCCTGGCCCGGGCAGTCGGCGTTCAGCTCACCCAGCTGCTCATCCTGGGGAAACCTGGGGAAGGTAAACTGTGGCAATCCAGGACTTCACATTGACCCATGTCCTGGAGTAATGGATTCTTACACACCACAGGCTCAAAGGGTCATCGATACGGAGAGAGCTAATTAATTTTGCAATCTGCGTCTGGGGTACATTACTTTTTTTTCCTGTGAACCATAGCTTACCTATGATTCTAAGGGGTGCGAGGCATTAGTTAGGGTCATGTATGATGTTAGATTAATAATCTTTGCCATGTTCTTTACAGCAGTATGGCCCAGTTTTCTGGGCAAGCAGGCGGATGCGTACCTATGTGTTTATTGAGGAAAGATTAAGTGTGAAAGCATAAGCATGTTAACTCTGATTTTCAGCTAAACAACATGTCTTGCTGTAAGCTATCCAGAGCACCTCCTGGACCCAGCAGTGATTGACAGCTATTATAACAGTTACACAATCTTCATAGAGGACTTCAAGAACCTACAGGTAATAGTTGTTCAGAAGCATAATGTCAGTTTTTATTGCCTAATGCAATTGCAAGCTGAATCACACATAAGCATGTGATATTTTTATCTTACTCCTTAGCAACTCTAAAGGCAGTACACATGTATTCATTTAATTGATATGTACATCATTATTTTTCTTAGGTGCTGCAAGTAGCGCCAGTAGGCTTTTTTGGGTGATCCCAGCCTGTTAGTCGTGCAGGTGAATTTTATTTATAGTGGCTGCCGTGATGTATGACTGTTGCTTGGTCCATGCTGCTCCCTAGTGCTCCACTTGAACGAAGTCACTACAGTTTGGGTTAACTGAAGATTTGAGCAGAATGTGAGTAATCATTCGCCACTCGACAATGGTTGAAAATTGCCAGCGTGCATCGGTGGGCAAGGCTCTCGGCCTCACCACGCTGTTGTTGTATAAGTAGCTGTCCCTTTGTATGGAGTTATCTTCGCGCGGACTGCGCATGCTCAGAAGCGAATATTTACAAACAAAGACTTGTTAATAAACAAAGTTGTACGCAGGTGTCCCCCTATAACATGGCAGCAGATTTACGGGAAAAAACTGGCCAAATTTAGAGATGAAATAGGCCCTTTACGGTATCTTTTGTTGAATGGACAATATCCACCAAACCTCACAAGCAACCAAAGGAAAAGTTTAATGGTTTCGTCTTTAGGCAAGTGGAATGTCATTAAACACAAATTTACCCTTATGTGGCAGTTTTGAGCTTATGATATAAAATTATGATGCATTCAATTTCGTTCAGAAATGTCCTTATGTGGCAGTTCAGAAATATCCTGCGGGCAGGAGATGGACCCTAACCACCAATATAAAATAATGCAATCTGCCCCAAACAATTATCATATGCACATCAAGATAGTTTTGTTTTGAAATTAGCAAGATGCTATTTCCCGTAAATTTACCCCTGAATCACTGCATAAAGGTTATTTAATGGCCCTTCACTTCACTTATTACAAATCAGAGCGCTGTATTGGATTCATTAATGTTTTCCTATGTAAGAATAAACCAATATGCCCTCCCGCTCTTGAAAACACTGGTGGGATATCCATATACACACGACCAACTGTGTACACGGATCCGTGTATATAGCGGTCCGCTTTTTTGTTTATAAAGAAAGCAGGGACAGATCAGTACAAGGGACAGCCATGTACACAGCACCAGCACCAGCACCGTGACCACTCGGCCACCACCTTGTGTGGCAGCTGCCTTTATGACAGTTTGCAAATAATGAAAATCTGACGTCTGAATCCAAAGTTTGCAAATGTTAGCAGTGAAACTTGGTCAGCCCAAACAGTATCTACAAATAAACCCAAATAGTCTATAAACTGAAACTCTATATTCCAGATATTGGATAAATCAAACTTTTCAGGGCTTCAGACACATATCTGTAAACTGGACCAAAATGCAGGACAGATCAGACAGCATCTGGTTAGATGTTGTACGTCAGACGAAGATCTGGTTATTTGGCTTGAATCTGAACCATGTCACTTTAAAACAAAGCTGTTAGGAGCCTATCATGTGCTGTCCTTCCTAAACCCTCCTTGGCGCAGAGCAAGAGCCGGTCATTGGTCGATTCTTTTTTAACGTATTGACACACACAACCAATAGCTAAATTAATTTTGAAATTCATTGATAATTAGATTTATGTGCACCAGATGTAACACATACCTTAAACTAGCTTTCCCAACACACATGGCGTACTTCATACTGTGTTTGTTTGCAGCTATACAAACAAATCCAGCTACACTCACTCACCGCTGCGCTGCACGTGACTGTACTCCTATGAACTCCGGAGCTGTATGAATTTATATTAATATGATCGCACTACTCCAGCTTCTTTATGGTGTCTTAATTTTTTTTGTAAGAATTTATCAAAGTTGCTGGTGATATGTGTAACAGCTTCGCTTTGGAAAGCTAATCTTAGGATAATCTAATACTGGGATATCTCAGATCAGTTTTCCTCCTAATTAGTCCAATTTATTGAGGGTTTATTGTTAAACTTTTACTGTTATTTCAGTGTTTTACATCTCTGATATTGTCTATATTCAACAGGAATATTTTCAAAGTGCTGGGCAGCAAATGAAAGTGAACTTCATTCACCCTATGTCAAAGCCTGCTTGGATGGATGCCTTGACTAAAGATGCTGTCACCTTTGTCCATGAAGCTAACAAGATGGTCATTCCACCTCACCTCTTGAAGCCTCCACTGTTTCATTGCAACTGTCCTTTGTGAGTGTATCAAAGGTTGGGGCATACGCTATACAGGTAGTCGTCAAGGTACGACGTATACAACTTATGACCACTCACACTTACGACCAGGCCAATAATATTAGTAATACAGTAAAACACCAACCATCTGGTTCCCAGATATCCAGAAACCCAAATAATCCGGCAAAAATGTGGCTGGTCAAAATTTTTAAATAATCCAAGAAAATTGATTTAAAAAGTTACTGAAAATCCAACCACCATAAGATTTGAAATGCCCACGCTGCACAGTTGTTTACTTTTGTTTTCCACCACTATGCCAGCAGTGCCACACCCCTACCGTACAGCACCCCACCCATAAATACGACGTCCACCCTCAATCAGGTAATCCATTTACATGCCCCCCCCCCTCTCTCTCTCTCTCTCTCTCTCTCTCTCTCTCTCTCTCTCTCTCTCTCTCTCTCTCTCTCTCTCTCTCTCTCTCTCTCTCTCTCTCTCTCTCTCTCTCTCTCTCTCTCTCTCTCTCTCTCTCTCTCTCTCTCTCTCTCTCTCTCTCTCTCTCTCTCTCTCTCTCTCTCTCTCTCTCTCTCTCTCTCTCTCTCTCTCTCTCTCTCTCTCTCTCTCTCTCTCTCTCTCTCTCTCTCTCTCTCTCTCTCTCTCTCTCTTGAAATGTACAGCGTCTTAAGGCAGTCACTTAATAACAACGACTCACTGATATTAGGAGACTTTAACCTCCCCCATATCGACTGGGCGACACTGTCAGGTACAGAAGGCGAGTCACATAGAATGATCGAATTTCTAGAAGAAAATTATCTAGAGCTCAATCATCAGTGACTGAAAATAAAGTAAAGGTGCCCAATTTCAAAAGAGCTAACTTCGTAGAAATCCGACAAAAACTAACAGAAATACAACTATCAGATGATGGCAACGTAGAGGAAGCCTGGCTAAGCTTTAAAAATCACTTACTCACTCAGCAGAACACATACGTCCCCTTGTGCGAGAAGCGAATTAACACTAATAAAAGCCCACCGTGGTTTAATAGCGAAATTAAACAATCAGTCAATGAGAGAAAATTGTTTTACAGGTTAAAGAAAGAACAAAGCACGCCCGAAAACATTAGACTTTATAATGATGCCAGGCGACGAGTAAAAAGACTAGTAGGTCAGGCAAAGCGTAGATATGAAGAAAATATTGCAGCCAACTGTAAAAATAATCCGAAATCTTTCTTCAGTTACATAAACAACAGAAAGGCGATCAAAAGTGGTATTGGACCTTTAACAAACAGCGACGGTGCACTAGTGACTGACAACCAACACATTGCAAACCTCTTAAACAATTACTTTTCCTCGGTGTTTAATACTAACAGTCCTCCTCTCGCTACCAACAACACCAGTACTATTGTAAATCTCGAGCATGCATTGCCTAATTTTGAAATAACAACCGATGAAGTCCTTAAAGCTCTCCATTCACTTAAAACAAATAAAAGTCCCGGACCCGACAAAGTATATCCTATACTGCTTTAAGAACAAAGAGCGAAATACTCTCCTCCCTCACTACCGCATTCAATATGTCCTTGCGACAAGGCATCGTCCCTTCGGATTGGAAAAAGGCTAACGTGACACCGATTTTTAAGAAAGGAGACAAAAAAATACCAGGTAACTACCGACCCATTAGTCTAACTTCAATTGTAGGTAAGCTACTCGGGAGCATAATTAGAGACAAAATTGTGAGTTACCTCGAAAGCCACTCATTAATTGGGGATTCACAACATGGCTTCCGTAATAAAAGATCCTGCCTGTCAAACCTACTGACCTTTTATAACGATCTCTTCTCAATTTATGACGTAACCAAATCAGTGGACGTAGTCTATCTTGATTTCCAGAAAGCGTTTGATAAAGTCCCACATCATAAATTACTATATAAATTAAAGCAAATAGCCATTGACGGTCAAGTAAACCAATGGATCGCGAATTGGTTGAGCAACAGACAACAAAGAGTTGTGATTGACGGATTTAACTCAGAGTGGGCGCCGGTCACTAGTGGCGTCCCTCAGGGCTCGGTTCTTGGCCCAGTGCTCTTCATTATTTACATCAACGACGTGGATGTTGGACTCAATAATCGCATTAGTAAATTTGCAGACGACACAAAGATTGGTAACTCGGTTCTCACTGACGAAGACAGGCAAAGCCTCCAAGAGGATTTGCACAAAATTTCAGCTTGGTCGGATAAATGGGAGATGCCATTTAACGTAGACAAGTGCCAGGTCCTTCAAGTTGGAACAAAAAATAAGAAGTTCGATTACGAAATACGCGGCGTTAAACTCACAAGTGTTCAATGCGTTAAGGACCTGGGGATTAAAATCGCGTCAAACCTCAAATTCTCACATCAATGCATCGATGCAGCAAATAAAGCGAACAGAATGTTGGGCTTCATTAAAAGAAACTTTTTATTCAAAAATAAAGATGTAATACTTCCGCTCTACAATAGTTTAGTCAGACCCCACTTGGAATATGCGGTACAGTTTTGGTCTCCCCACCATGCAAAGGACATTGCTAAACTAGAAGGTGTTCAGCGTCGAGCAACAAAAATGATCCCTTCCTTGCGCAACAAATCCTACGAAGAAAGGCTTTCCACCCTTAACATGTTCTCTCTTGAGAAACGTCGCCTCCGAGGAAAACTGATCGAATGTTTTAAAATACTTAATGGTTTCACGAATGTAGACAGAACAAAATTGTTTATGATCGATGACACTTTGCGAACGAGGAACAATGGCACAAAACTCAAATGTAGACAAGTAAATTCAGACTGCACCAAATTTTTCTTCACCAACGTTGTAGTGCGAGAATGGAATAAGCTCCCACCATCAGTGGTCCAGTGTAACACGATTGACTCCTTTAAAAACAAGCTCGACCGTCACTTCCTTGAACTTAATATTAACTAGAGTAGAAAAGCAACGTTTTGAAGCCATCTGATTAATGTAAAATCATTTAGGTTTAAGGACAGACCACCTAGTCTGGACCATGGGGTCTGTGTGGTCTGATTTTCTATGTAAATCTATGTAAATCTCTCTCTCTCTCTCTCTCTCTCTCTCTCTCTCTCTCTCTCTCTCTCTCTCTCTCTCTCTCTCTCTCTCTCTCTCTCTCTCTCTCTCTCTCTCTCTCTCTCTCTCTCTCTCTCTCTCTCTCTCTCTCTCTCTCTCTCTCTCTCTCTCCTCAGGGCACCACCAAGATATGTGTGAAAATATAGAGGACCTTGTAGCCCCCCAACTAGCTGCTGTAGCCTATAAGATCACCACTCTGCCCATGGCTCCACTACGGGACCAGAATATGCTTACACTGAACCGGGGAACCCTGACACAATGGATTCAGTTGTGTCAAAGTTCAGTAAAGACGTTCGATCTTTGCCTGTTGTAGAGTCATGGGTAGAGTGCTAATACTTTAGGCTACTGCAGTTAGTTAGAAGATTACAAGACCATCGCTATTATTACACATGGTTTTTAGTTATTCAACTGCTGCAGTATATGCACTAAGGATGTATGTACAGGTTTTCATAGAAAAAAAAAACATCAGCATTTCTTTGTCTTTATTCCGTAGAAGCTGAGAAGAAAATTTCTACACCCGCCTTGATCCCTCACACCTCCTCTCTATAATATTCATTATATATCATGGCTTTACTTTTAATGTAGAAGGATGTACAGCGTTCTATGTAGAGCGTCTCGGATGTAATCAAAACTCACTACGAAAAAACAGAAGGAAGTATTGGGGCAGGAATGAGAAAAACATAGATACGCAAATAAGTCTATATTTGACTCGACATCAACCAACCGTCTTACACAATCATGCATGTCATTGTTAGAGGTATATTAAACAGTAATACCCCTGTCACACATAGCCGAATCTGAACCCGAATGCCATTTTGTTTGCATTCGGTTTGCATTCGGGCACCGATTCGGGGTGTTCGGTTTGCATTCTGAACAAGTTCGTGCAATTCGTAATCGATTCGGAGAGTTGGCCGAATTTTTGGTGCGACATGAAATATTCGTAACGGATTCGGGAATGAGGAAAATTCGGATTCGAGTCGGTATGCATTCTGTATGCGTTCGGTTTGCATTCGGATTGTTCGGTATGCATTCGGGACCAAAAAGCTTTGAATTTTGGCCGTTAGAACTGTCAAAACTCTGTTTCAAATCGGAATGGATTATGTATGGACTCGGTGTGCTTTCGGGGAGAATTCGGAATGGCTATTCCGAATGCATTCTGAATGTACTTCGAATCCAAACCGAATTTTGACAGACGATCCGAATGCATACCGAATCAAATCAGAATGCATTCCGAATGGGTTCAGAATGCAAACAGAATTCAAGCCGAATGCAACTCGAATCGATACCAAACGCATCCAGAATTGACATACCGGTATATATACCCAAATTTCGATTCGTACTGGATTTGGTTTGTATTTGGTTTGCATTCTGTATGCAATCGGTTTACATTCGATTTGCATTCGGTAAAAAAAAAATGAATTTCAGAATTCGGTGTAAGTTCGGAACGCATTCTATTTGCATTCTGTTTGGGGTTGGTCTACATTCGGTTTGCATTCGAAACATATTTCCGAATGCAAACCGATTGCAGACCGACAAAAAATTGACCTTGAAAAACTGCCCCGTACATGCCCGAATCTATACCGAATGAAATTCGGGCTGACTTCGGAAGCGATTCGGCTATGTGTGACCCGGGCTTAAATGGAGAAAATGCAACATACAGGTCAGGCACCAATTACTGAGAGGGGTTGGTTACCTGTTTTTAGGGAGAGAAATGGTTGTGCAGTAGTGGTTGGCTTGATCACCAGAGATGAAAAAAACTTACAAGAGTGGAATAAGTAATAGAAGATAACTCCTGTGTGTGTGTGTGTGTGTGTGTGAGAGAGAGAGAGAAAGAGAGAGAGAGAGAGAGAGAGAGAGAGAGAGAGAGAGAGAGAGAGAGAGAATGAAAATGAGGAAAATGATAATGATAATAAGACTGAGAATGAGAGATCGAATGAGAATGGGAATGAGGTAATCAGAATGAAAGAGAATGAGAGAGAATGAGTTAAAATGAAAGAGAGAGAATGAGAGAGGGAATAAGAATAAGTATGGGAGAGAATGAGAATGAGAGAATGAGAATGAGAGAATATGAGAATGAGAGAATATGAGAATGAGAGAATATGAGAATGAGAGAATGAGAGAATATGAGAATGAGAGAATATGAGAATGAGAGAATATGAGAATGAGAGAATATGAGAATGAGAGAATATGAGAATGAGAGAATATGAGAATATGAGAATGAGAATATGAGAATGAGAATATGAGAATGAGAATATGAGAATGAGGATATGAGAATGAGAATATGAGAATGAGAGATTGAAAATGAGGGGGAATGATAATGAGAGAGAGAGAGAGAGAGAGAGAATGTTAACATTGTCAGGCAAATGAGTGCCCGTGGTTTGAACCGAATCGATAACTTGCCCAGGTTTACACTCTTATTTTACATGTTTTGCAAAATAACTTTGTTCATTGTACTTCTGATAGTACCCAAAGACCTCTACATTCCAGTAATGTGACCTGTTTGTAAGTAAAAGCCATGGGAGATGAATTACAGATAATTTCCTTGAAATTTCCACCAATGAATCATTCGCATTCTCTAGTGTCGCTCTTTTTCAAGCTCGGTTTTCTCGCCTCCTATATAATGTTTCACCACAAATATAATTTTGTCTTACCGATGAAACGTTATTGCCATCCCCACCTCTGTGGGCGCAACCAAAGGCGGAGCAAGCCGGCATGAAGGCAAAATGTTGAGGTGTGTGGGTGTCGCGCGTCCGGCCAGGTGGGCAATGTTATGGGTGGAATTGAGGGTGGGGCCGGAGCTAATCCAATGCCAAGAATGCTCCACTTTTGT
This sequence comes from Eriocheir sinensis, assembly GCF_024679095.1. Lineage (NCBI taxonomy): Eukaryota > Metazoa > Arthropoda > Malacostraca > Decapoda > Varunidae > Eriocheir > Eriocheir sinensis. The sequence continues at coordinate 14,808,296 of NC_066512.1, read as the reverse complement.
GACGTCATGCCCTCTCCTTGTATTCTTTCTCCAAGGGTGAGCCAAACCCTTGGAGGAAGAATGAAGAGAGGGCATGACGTCACAAAAGTGGAGCAGTCTTGGCATTGGCTTCACTCCGCCCCCCCCTTCAAGTCGATTCAACCCACGGGCACTTATTTGCCTGACAACGTTAATTCTCATTAAATTTTCTCATTCTTATTCTTTCATTCTCATTGTCTCTCATTCTTATTCTCATTTCCTCTCATTCTCATTATTTTTCTCATTCTCTCATTCTCATTCTCATTCTCTCTCATTCTCATTCTCTCTCTCATTATCATTCTCATTACCTCTCTCTCATTCTCATTACCATTTCCCCTCATTTTCAATCTCTCTCTCTCTCTCTCTCTCTCTCTCTCTCTCTCTCTCTCTCTCTCTCTCTCTCTCTCTCTCTCTCTCTCTCTCTCTCTCTCTCTCTCTCTCTCTCTCTCTCTCTCTCTCTCTCTCTCTCTCTCTCTCTCTCTCTCTCTCTCTCTCTCTCTCTCTCTCTCTCTCTCTCTCTCTCTCTCTCTCTCTCTCTCTCTCTCTCTCTCTCTCTCTCTCTCTCTCTCTCTCTCTCTCTCTCTCTCTCTCTCTTACAGGAGTTATCTTCCATTATTTATTCCACTCGTCTTTTTTTTCATCTCTGGTGATCAAGACATCTCCACCACTCCACAACCATTTCTCTCCCTAAAAACATGTAACCAACCCCTCTCAAGAATTGGTGCCTGACCTGTATGTTGCATTTTCTTCATTACTGGTTAAATATACCTATAACAATCAAATGCATGATTGTGTAACACGGTTGTCGAGTCAAATATAGACTATATTATTTGCGCATGGTTATTTTTTTTCCTTCCTGCCCCAATATTTCCTTCTATTTTCTCGTAGTGAGTGAGTCTATATAATAAATACTATACAGAGGAAGTGTAAGGGCCCGGGTCAAGGCGGGTGTGGAACATTTCATCTCAGCCTCTACGGATAAAGACAAGGAGATGCTGGTGTTTTTTTCTATGAAAGCCTGTACATACATCCTTAGTGCATGTACTGCAGCAGTTAAATAACTAAAAACATATGATATGTGGAAGAAATACGGCAGACAAACTCATTTACTTCCACGATCTGGGAAGGAGAAAGCCAATGTTTGGGTGGACTTGCTCACCGGCTAAGCTCCGCCCACCCCTACCCCCCATGCTTCACCTCACAGTGAAGAGCGGCGCCCGCTGAGGGCCACTCCACATATTCTTCTTCCAAGGCCAAACCGGACAGTCGATCAGGTGATCGCAACCAAAATGGCGTCCCACAACATTGGCTCCCTCACAATATTCCTGCAACATACCTCATAGGCAACTGTCTATTGGAAACAGCAATCATTGTTGAATGAAACATTCACGGAGGGTAAGAAGATGCAGCAAAGGTGACACTGGCCTCTCACATATCTATAATGTTATATGTCTACAAACCGTTTAACGTTTACCGTTGATATGGTTTCAGGCCCCGCTCCACTGCCAGCGCAGCTCTCTGCGGAGTCGTCAGCAATATTTTACATAGATATTCAGACCACACAGAACCTATGGTCTAGACTAGGTGCATGGTCTGTCCTGAAATCTAACTTAAATTATATAAATCAAATGGCACCAAAACTTGGAATTTTTACATAAGTAAATATTAAATGGAAGGAATTAAGTGTCGGTCGAGCTTGTTTTTAAAGGTGTCAGTCGTGTTGCACTGGACCACTAGAGGTGGGAGCTTATTCCATTCTCGCTCATGTTTGTAAAGAGGCAGGATTTAGTGAATGAGTGGGTCATCTGTGCTTTCTTGAAGGTTAATGGTGTTATTCTAGTAATCTTGACATTATCAGTCATTTAAACCATGGTTCGTTAGCGCTAAAATATCGAAATCTTTTCTTTTATAGTATCACAAATATCCAATGTTTTATTTCCAACTCACTGAATATTTAACAGACACAGTTTATATTTGAGTCCCGTATACTACTATGGGTTTCACTGGCCGTGTTACACTGTTTTTCGCAAATAATTCCTAAACAAATTGTCGGATCAGTATGGTATTTCAACACCAAGCCTTTTACACCCCTACATAATTTATGGCCCACATATTATATTGCTATATGCGTTTACGAAGGAGTTTACTCTTGTATATTAAGCCGAAGCCAGGAGGTCACGTCTACACTTTCAGAGGACGCGTCCCCACCCCCCAAACACCCCCACCACCCTCCCATATTTCCCCCCTCCATCCTCCTTTCGTATCCCTCCCCGTCTCCTCCTTACCCTCCCCTCCCCTCATTACTCAATTTCCTGCCTCTTCCATTATGTTATACCGTTTACTTTATGTACTGTACTTATAGCTACATATGTCATATAGGTATGCATCTAAGTAATGCAGTGTGTGCAGCTTTCAATATTACTTAACATGTAACGTGGGAGTACTGCAAGCTTTCATGGAGGCAAAACGTATATCACGTTGTTCATTACTGTATAACATCATGTTTACGCAAATGTAGTAGGAGGCAAATGTGCTGTACGTAGGTCCTATGGCCAGCCGAATGAACACGCTCTATTTGTATTACCTGTGGCCTTGACTTTCTTGTAATAACTTGTTCTTCTTTAGAACATAGTGTATTTATCACACAACATGGTCAAGTTGACATTATATTATTTTGTTGACTTGTGTCGTTCATAACCACAGGGTTCCATATAAATTGCACAATTGTTCTTCTTTGCATCACTGCATCTTTGTTTATTGATGCCTAATGGTAATAATGGCGTTGTAGCTTTATCAAGTACATTTGAGGCAATAAATATACAAAATATGCTGTGGGATATTATGAAGTTACTGTATGTTATACATTGTATTATTTTTATGAAATGAAAGTATTATGATCGATGGCGAAGAACAAATGCCGTCCTGCATCCACGTGGGCAATGGAGCAACATGCCTGACATCGTTGATGGTTGTTGTGCTTGTGCCTCGGTCCTCAATGCAGGACGTTAAGTCACTTCGTTCACGCCACCCCGGTCGTGGCGTGACATGACGTATCACTCACTGATTTCATGCTATCAGAGTAGGCGGAGCCCACTACTTTTTTAGTAGAGCATCTTAGTAACTACTATCACCGCCCCAGACGCCAAACAAGGTAGCAAAACCATTCTAATATTTACTCCGAATGTATTCCGTACCAATGTACGTGATGGTATGTAGTACCATACCTCCCTATCACGTACACGTGTGCGGGACGGTGATAAAGGGGTTAAGGGAGACGGGGAGGGGGTGGGTGAGGTATAAGGGTAGAGAGGGAATAGTCTGGGGGTTGGTAGGGGTGTAGGCGGGGCTAGACGAGTACCCCACATTCGTTCGAATGTGCATACGACCTTAGTGACCATGCCTGGCTTCGGCTTAATATACAGGAGTAAACTCCTTCGTAAACACATATAGCAATATGCTATGTGGGCCATAAATTATGTAGGGGTGTAAAAGGCTTGGTGTTGAAATACCATACTGATCCGACAATTTGTTTAGGAATTATTTGCGAAAAACAGTGTAACACGGCCAGTGAAACCCATAGTAGTAGCCGTGATCAGTTATGTTACGAACTCTCTCAGTTGCAGTCTGAAAAACTACACAACAGTGGTTAATTTCAGGCTCCTTATACCTTTTACAATTATGTATTTCTTTTCAGCTGTGGTACAGTCCTTTGATTTATTATCTCCAGCACATAAGACACATTTGTAGCATTATGGGGCTTCTCCATTAATCTTGTTAGTACAGTTGGCCTCAAGCTGGCCGTATCTTTGACAGTGATAATATATAATTGCATATCTATCTATCTCTCACAGTATACACTCCCCATTCTAGTTTTATCTTGTCATGATGCTTGTGGATCACCTCTCTGACAATTGGGTCACATTTCAAAATATAGTGAATTGTGCCACCTGCAGCAGGTTTTGCTAAAAGCCATCTCGATTATCTTCTCAACTCCTTGGGTCGAGTGGAGGAGCTCATTCCTGTTTAACATAGTCTCACTTATCTTATCCTGGGTTTCCTCCTTATGCGTAATTTTCCCACACTTATAGTGCAAATTTGCTTTACAGTTTCCAATTTCTGAGCTACTCCATTCCTTGTGTTCTCATTATCAAAATTCATAATAATGTTACCCCAGTTCGTACATCTTGACTCAGTTATCTGAATGCTTTGTAATGTCTGGGAAACTTCAATCTTCATATAATTTGCCTTTATAGTTTAATCAGAGGCTTCACAACAACAAGATTCTTCTTGACTTTCCTGGCTTTATTCGCCACCTCATCCCAACTGGATTCTACATGCTAAGTGCGAAGCACATCAGCAGCCTCTCCCAGCTCCTTCACTTTCTCAGCTCGTGACTCATCATCTTTTACAACTGATATTTCTTTAGATGATTCTTGCTTAAATTCTTCCAATTTCGTCAGACTGTTAATAGCAAGAGATGCCTAGTGAAGGCAAGGAGTGTAAATCTAGTGTATTTTTGTCAGAATTTATATGGTATATTTCATATGGTACCATTTAGGACACAAACAGCAACCAATCCATTCTAATGCTTTGTCTGTGAAGTACATAGAGATGGAGATATAGAGTAGCGAGTCTTGGTAGCGGGCAGACATGTGTGGCGTGAGCTCCGAACGAAAGATGCTGTGTCGACAATTTCTGGCAGGCCAGGGGCGTGAGAGATTTGTGTTATGTCTGTAAAGATCTTACAGGCGAGAAGTGGATTGCATGCTGTTTGTGTCCTAAGTGGAGCCATGTGAAATGTGCTCATCTGACAGGAATCAGGCAGGATAATATACTTTTTGTACACCTTGCCTTCACAGGGTATCTCCGGCTACCAACATTGTGGAAAAATTGGATGAATCTAAGCAAGAATTATCTAAAGAAATATTAATTGTGAAAGATGAAGTTGAAAATCAGGCATTCAGTGTGAAGGAGGAGCTGAGTAAGGTCGCGGATGTGTTACGTGCTGATCAAGCAGATCAATTTGGACTCGGCGAGTAGGAGTTGGGCTGACGTTGCCAAGTGGAGGAGAGAAGTGAAGAAAAACCTTCTTGTTGTCAAGGCCTCTGAACAAGATAAAAGGGCTACTGTGATGAAAAGTTAAGTTTCTTAGGCATTACAAGGCATTCTGATTAATGATTCAAGATTCACGAATGGAGGTAACATTGTTACGAACTTTGATGATGAGAATACAAGGAATGAAGCAGCCCAGAAATTCGAAAATGAAGAGCAAGTTAGCACAAAAAGTGTAGGAAAATTAAGGCCAAAGATCATGCTCTGCAATGTGCATAAGGAGGAGACCGGGGAAAGATAATTGAGACACTGTTAAACAGGAATGAGTTTCTGCACTCGATTCCAGGAGTTGATGCGAAAATTGAGAAGATTTTTAGCAAGTCTGCTGCTGGTGGTACAATGCATTATATTTTGAAATGTGATCAACCTGCAAAGAGCTTTTTCAGAAACATCATGACAAGATAAAACTAGAATGGGGAGTGTATACCGTGAGAAATAGATACCATGCAATTATATGTTATCACTGTCAGTGATACGGCTATCTTGAGGCCAACTGTATTGCCAAGAACAATGGAGAAGCCCCAAAATGTTACAAATGTGCTGGTGATCATAAATCAAAGGATTGCACCATGGCTGAGGAGAAATGCATAAAACGTGTGAGGTACAAGAAGCCTGAAATTAATCACTCGGCGAATGACAGTGTTGTATAGTTCTTCAGACTGAAATTGAGAGAATTCGTAAGATAACCGATCATGGCTATTAATTAGTGTTTGGGACTTGAAGATAAATTGTGCATTAATGTTCAGTGACTTGGAAATAATTATTGTATATTTAATTGTGATACTATGAAGAAAATATCAGGTTAATGAAAAATGAAACTGTGAATATTTGTGATACTATAAAGAGGAAAGATGTTGATATTTGCGCTCCAAATCCATGTATCAGGCTGATGGGTAATTAGTATCAAATACAGATGGGTGCTGGATTTGTTGAGCCATGTGCTTTGGGCAGATGTGCACAGGAGAAACCCAGAGCGAACAGCTCCCTTTGACTGGTTTGCAGATGGTAGCTATTGATCTACCAATAGACAAAACTCCACCCTCTCTGGCAGAGGTGAGAGAGGCTGTGAAGAAGTTGATGGATGGTCAAGCAGCTGGGGTCTATAACACCAGTGCAGAGATGCTTAAAGCTGGAGGTGAAGCCATGATCCATGGGTTGCATGTGGTGCTGTCTGCCATGTGACAGTCCAGTGCCATTCCTATCGACTGGATCTGGAAAGGGAAATGGAACTAACAAGACTGCAACAATTACCGTGGTATTACACTGCTCAGTGTGCTGGGCAAATTGCTCGCTCATCTGCTGCTGATGCGAATTCTATCTCATCTGCTAAAGTTTTAGAAACCAGAGCAATCTGGAGTCATGCCTGGTAAATCAATAACTGACCAGATCCTAGCACTTCGCATCCGTGTGGAACACCGACACGAATTTCCACGGGCTCACTACGTCCGCATGCTGACCACTCGGCCACCGCCTTCCCAGAGCTAGCAGAGCTGTGTGTGTGGAACCCGCGACACATGAGATGCATACTCCATACCAGGGCAGACAAGGCCTCTGTATATGGACAGCATCTGAGAGGGGGAAAAGAACTGGCGGAGATGATATAGAATGTCTAACCATACAATCTAAAATGTATGCTCAGCTCTACTGTAAAAATGGAAATAGAATAAGTGCTACTGATTCAGACTGAAATTTTATACGATTAGTAATTGCTTGCTAGAGCTCTGTGGAAGTTTATTTGAAGTATGAATTCCTTGCTTCACTTCAGTAAGTATATTTTCTTTCTTTGAGTATAGTTTCCTTTTCCTTATTTTCGTTTTTAGTTTGATTAATAATCATACTGAGAATGCATTTCACTACTATGGGTTTCAGAGGCCGTGTTATATTTTTTTCAGGAATAAGTCTTTTAAAAAGCATCACATTAGAATGATAATTTCATAGAGCATGTTTCATCAATATGGTTAATTAACAAGTTGTGGATAATCAAGGTACTTACAATAGGTAATGATAAAATCTGGCAGATGAAGTGCTTCCTGTCGCAAGGCCAGCAAACGTTACCGTGGAAATGGTGTTGTGCTCATGCCCTGGAAACTAAACATATAACACTTTGTTCAGCATTTTAATGAATTCTTCAGCTGTGAACACTGCAGGGGAGACGTTGGGCCTTTCGGAGGGCGGGTGGTCAGGCTGATTGAGTGACTGGAGAGCTAAACTGATCTGGTAATGGAAATGGAAAAATAAAATGATTCAAAGATAAAACATAAATCATTAAAAGACAGAACAGATGTGGCACGGCACTGGGCTCAGTGCTGCCACAAGTGAATGAAGGCTGCACCTAACATATTTCGCTGGCCACCGGCGGAGAAGCACAACACCCTCTCCACAGAAATGTTCATTAGCCTCGCACCAGAAAGCACTTCATCTGCTGGGTTTTATCATTTAAGTGCCTCTAATAAGTGCCTTATTATTCCACATTTTGTAAACAAATCATTTAAGTGCCTCTAATAAGTGCCTTATTATTCCACATTTTGTAAACAAATCATACTGATGAAAAGAGGGCAACATCTGACAAAATCTTTTCCATATTATTATCCTTATTCAACATTTTGTTATTCCCTAAGAAAACATAATAACATGGCCTCTCAAACCCATTGTATATTAACATAATGATATTGGGTCTTCAGTGCAGGCAAACCTCAATTTACAAATGGGTTACAATCATGAGAAACCATATGCTATGGTTCAGTGGAGTTTGATTCCAGGATCCCGTTTTGCGAAATCTTCTTTGTGTATCGTAAGAATCCCTAAGCAATAATTTACATATGTGTACCCCCGCTGTTTACAGGATTGATTAGTCATCTCCTCCCTCCCCCTCCTGCATGCAAGGTCAATCCATGAACAGGTCAAGTCAACCCCTAACTAGAATTCATATCTCCCTCCCCCCAAAAACACACACACACACACACACAAGGAAAAGTTGGATAATTATAAATACGGAGACGGGACCACACGAGCGTAAGCCCAGGCCCTGTAAAATTACACACACACACACACACACACACACACACACACACACACACACACACACACACACACACACACACGGGAGCTGGAGGAGGACTGTTGGTGTGAATCCGCTGATTTGAGAGACCACTCCATTTGAAGATGTCCATGGGGGAAAAATTCGTTAAAGCTAATTTTCATTGAATGAATGTTCATAAAGTGAGGTTTGCCTGTACCAGCAAGAAAAGAATGATCAAGATTTCTCACTGATGCTCTCAAAGTTAAGTGCGTTGTGGCAAGATTAATATTACATATAGTATTACCTATATTACATTTAGGAACTAGCAACTATTACTATACTTCATTCACTAAGCTGGACCACTCCCAATAGTGTCTGAATCCCTAGCCAAGTAAGAAAGGATGCTGCTAACTGGCTGTTGGCGGGCGGGATGTCTGACGTCTCAGTCACCCAACACAATTGTGTAGGTTCAGAAAATATGAATATTTTACTAAGCTAATTTGTTACACAACATGAGCAAATTTTGACATCATTGAATTAAGCAATGATTGTATATCTAAAATGATTTTCAAAACTTGACAGAGTACTTAAAGTATTTATGGGGAGTATATGTCAGAAAAATAACATTTAATGTTTGTACACATTTTACAAATCTTTCCATATCTCCTGTCATATCCCGCTTTATCTTAAATATGAAAGTACCATACTGTATTCAGGAGGGTAGTACGTGTAAGATCAATTGTCTTATTTATTAATTGCATATGCAGCCATACACTCACTGCATAATCTAATGATGTCAATAAACTTTGCCCATCTTGTGTAACAGATGAGCTAAGTAAAGTGGTGGCCCACTGTTGGGCAACAGAGACATCAGACTCCCTGCCCACCTACAGCCATTCAGCAATGCCTTTTCTTACTCGGCTATAAACTAGGGATCCAGTTTAAGTGAATGGACTATAGTATTACAAAAAAAAACTTTCTGGAAAATATTAAAGGAACTAAGAGTTGAATGCAGAGATAGATCCATTCACTGGACAAGATATTTATGTGCTGTTGCGATATAGAGGGATGCAAAATCATTTATGAAGATTGTGATAGGTATTTAAAGGTATAAATATAGTGCAAGTTACTGAATAATTTAATTGGAGGAAAATACATTCAAATGATGTGGATAGGTAGAAAAGAATAGTAAGGGTGGTATGATTATTTTTGTCTTGATGGTCAAAGGTAAAGTTAGGAGCATGTGCTACTACTAGCTGTATGTGGCTGCAGTGCCCATTTCTGAACCATTGACTCTTGATCTGGTGGTGGGTGAAGACCCATTAACCCAAGACAAGGCCCAGTGCAACACCTGAGTTACCACAGTTTACCTTCCCGAGGTTTCCCCAGATATCCATTTATTGACCATTCCAAAACTAATGATGAATAACTGACTGCCCAGGCCAGGATTCTAACCCTAGCCTGCAGACTTGTAGTTAACCATGCTAACCATTGCACCACAGAGACCAAAGGGTGAAAGGCTTTTTATATGAATTTTCTTTTCTTTGAAAAATATATTATTAAATGCTTGCAAATAAATGCTTGTTTGCTGGGGTCTCTTTTATGATAAATTATTGTTATTTTTGTGTGAAAAGGAATTTATCCCCATTAAACCCATGTTATAGTGCTATCAGTATATGATCAATCACTATGATTAATTCGTGAGGAATGTATCAAAACTACATAGCGAAGGATGCCTGTATTGAAGTTTACTTTTCGTATATTATTAATTAAAATTCCATATGTATGATATGACATTGTTTTCTGCAGTAATATACTTACTGAAAATCATTTATTCTCAAAATTACCTAGTTTGGGAATGGGTATGAACACGAAATAAGATATGAAATAACAGCACTGATCAGTTTTTTGCTCTGTCCCCTGAGTGTGTATCTCAGTAGCTCTTCCTCACCTGACAGGTCCTTGTGGGTGGTCGGGTGGTGCAGCATGTCAGGTCCCCTTACACACAAAGGCCTTGGTCACTGGACTCACTCTGGCAGGATCCTTCACTACTGGCTTGGTTGCTGTAGCAGATGGTGGCTGTTGCCCAACACCTGTAATCGTCACCCAAGATTGGTCAAAATGTACCCAAACAGAAATACAGTGGGGCAAACTATGAGGAGAGTAATTCCAATTTCACTCTAGAAGTGTTAAAGGCTGTTCACTTAACTCTGAGCCGTGGAGCCGAGCCTCATTTGTAACGAGGCCGCTGATTGGCTGGCTGGCTCTCTCGCTCACCCTGTGTTGAAAGGCTGCATAATGAATGCTCGCGTGGCACATGTCTATGTTTTATTCGTTATATCTTGTCTCATACACATAACAGACCATTTTTGTTGGTACCGTTGCACTCAGCAGTGAATGCAGAAGCTTCGATACTCAGGGAAAAACTATTACTAAGCAATAATAAAGAAGTTTTAGCGAGTTGAAGCGGAAATTTTCTTGCGATATCTTTATAACACTGTTTATTTATTATCATTTCCTGTGTAAATATTTAAAGGAATGCTGTTATAAACGATTGCGTTTCATAAAAGAATGTCTCCTGAACGGAATGCAATCATCAAATTATAGTTAGATGATAATATAAGCGGATTACTGAATTATTTATGAGCATGTGTCACTCGCCGGGAAGAGGGCAGCGAGGCAGCACGACACAAGGCTGTGTAGGGAGGTGAGGACGGGGGTAAGGAGAGCGCTGATTGGCTGGCGGCCTCTCACTCACCGTGTTGAGAGGCAGTGTATAATGGTATATGTTTATGTTTTATTCGTTATATCTTGTCTCATGTACGTGACAGATAATTTCTGTTGGTACCTTTAGACTCGGCAAGGACTGGGGAACTTTCGATACTCAGGACAAAGATAGCAATAAGCAACTCTAAAGTAATTTTGGCGAGTTGAAGTGAAAGCTTTCTTCCGATATCTTTATAACGCTGTGTATTTATCATCCTTTCCTGAATAAATATGCACAGGTATGCTGCTATAAACTATTGCATTTCCTGCATATGTGTAATATATAATATAGCCTACCTTGAACCGTGAAATTAGAAAATGCCTCAAAGCATGTCATGTCCCGCGTTTAGGAAATGCTACTTCTGAGAGAGAGAGAAGTAGCATTTCCTAAACGCGGGACATGACATGCTTTAAGGCATTTTCTAATTTCACGGTTCAAGGTAGGCTATATTACACACATTTTTTTTGTTTTACTCACAATACCACACCGTCCAGGCATTTAAGAAAAGGGGGGTAAAGTGTTCATGGCGTGATTTTATTTCATGTAGCTATATAACCTATATGTTCCACAGGAAAAACTATCAATCCAGTGTCAATAATCGTCAGATTAGCACCATTACTTTCATGTTGTGCCAAAGGATGCATCGTATCTATAAGTAAAATCAAGTAAGTAAAATAATAAATAATGCATGCAGGACACCCGGCCTATATATTTTCTGCTTTCCCCCCTCACTGCTGTGCTGTCTTCACTGCCTGAGCCTCCCCTCCCCCTCACCTGCAGCATGAGTCTGCCGCCTGGCCGGCCGCACTCCGCCGCTCGCCCTTTCCCGCGAGTCATACCTTCCCATAAATTATTTTGTAATTCACTTACATTACCTTCTAACTATAAGTTGACAATTGTATTGCGTTCAGGAGACATCCCTCAATGAAATGCAATAGTTTATAGCAGCATACCTTTGAATATTTATTCAGGAAATGATGATAAATAAACAGCGTTATAAAGATATCGGAAGAAAGCTTTCACTTCAACTCGCCAAAATTTCTTTATAGTTGCTTATTGCTATCTTTTTCCTGAGTATCGAAAGTTCCCCATTCATTGCCGAGTCTAAAGGTACCAACAGAAATTATCTGTCACGTACATGAGACAAGATATAACGAATAAAACATAAACATATACCATTATACACTGCCTCTCAACACGGTGAGTGAGAGGCCGCCAATAATCAGCGCTCTCCTTACCCGTCCTCACCTCCCTACACAGCCTTGGGTCGTGCTGCCTCGCTGCTCCCTCTTCCCGGTGAGTGACACATGCTCATAAATAATTCAGTAATCCGCTTATATTATCATCTAACTATAATTTGATGATTGCATTCCGTTCAGGAGACATTCTTTTATGAAACGCAATCGTTTATAACAGCATTCCTTTAAATATTTACACAGGAAATGATAATAAATAAACAGTGTTATAAAGATATCGCAAGAAAATTTCCGCTTCAACTCGCTAAAACTTCTTTATTATTGCTTAGTAATAGTTTTTCCCTGAGTATCGAAGCTTCTGCATTCACTGCTGAGTGCAACGGTACCAACAAAAATGGTCTGTTATGTGTATGAGACAAGATATAACGAATAAAACATAGACATGTGCCACGCGAGCATTCATTATGCAGCCTTTCAACACAGGGTGAGCGAGAGAGCCAGCCAGCCAATCAGCGGCCTCGTTACAAATGAGGCTCGGCTCCACGGCTCAGAGTTAAGTGAACAGCCTATAGTAAAGTACGCTTATATATATTTAACCAAACAAAATTTATTCTCAACATAAAAATGACCCCAATATATTTTGAAATTTGTTTGAGACCAACTTTATTCAGTGTATAATGTGTTTTGAAGGGTTAGGTAAAATCAACCTCTAGTTTATTAAAGACTGACATTCTGAAAGATGGTATTTTATCAATGAACTAAATGAAGTGAACAAGTCTCATCCTAATGGAAGCCTTTTATATCTAGTCTTGCCAAATTGAAATGAAGATGCAAATAAATAGATAAATAAAAACCTTGCTATGCATGGAACTAATCACTTAGGATATAAAGGTTTGGCGTGTGTATGGCGTGTTGTTTACTTATTGTACTACCTTGGCAGTGTTGAATAATAATGTCTTGACAGTTAATAATTTGCTCTGGATAAAATGTTTTGGATCCTTGTTGGCAGGAACATTTTTTCATCATATAGCACTACTGACCAAGGTAACATCCAAGTTGCTTGTTATAAATGCGTGAATCATGAATGATTTGATCTGGAGGAATATGGTTTGAAGGATTAGAAGTGGAATGAGCTTCAGCCCACATTAATGTATTTACTTTTTGAAAACATGTTGCTTCACTTTCATTCTACTGCACACTCAAATAGTCTCCAGAAGGTCAAATAGTAAATTACCAAAAGCATTAGTAGATGAATTGTGTGAATAAGGTCAATTTTGGGCTTATAGTTACTTCACTACTGATTGATAAGGTTAAATATTTTGATATTGTTCAGTTTTTATACTTAACTTTTAACATAAATTTACATGCAGTATACTGAAGGATTGCAAAAACCAAATATTATGTATAATTCCAAATGAGGAAATTCAATGATTATTGCACATCAAAATAGTATTTATAATTTCACTGAATGTATATACAATGTGTATCTGAAAACTGGTCTTATCTGAATAAATAAATATGCTTCAAGTGTTGCATCATTTAATTTGACCTTAGATCACCAGTCTTTTTCTTTAAATAATTGTCTAAAGATATTGCCATGTTATATTTTTTGTCTCTTAAATTAACACAAACTGACTTTAATTAATATGCTCAGTTGTTGAGGATTCACAACAAAATCCAACTTGTTCTCCTGGCTGGTTTAAGTGCAGAGCAGCACTTACTCTGTATGTTAATTATCTCGGTGAAAAGTGAAAAGTTTGTAGGTTGATGAGGCACGTCTCAGGCTATCTTCTTTCCGCAAACCCTGCTCATTCCTTTCAAATCTCTACCTTATCCATGGTTACACTTCCAAGTCAAGTGAATAATTTTCATCTCCACCATCCTCCTGTCATCACTGTACAAATCTTTGTGGAGTTTCCACAACCCTAACCACCTTCTTCATTTTGTGATGCTGCCATTTGCATCTTTGAGCAAATGAACTGATATCTGCCAATGTCCAATCTTAAGATCTCTTGGTCATTTTCATGTTTTTGCCATTCCTTAGTTTCTTTGTGCCTCCTAAACAATTCTACAGTCTGACTCGGCTATTAAGTCCGTTGTGGGAGGCCCACATGGGGTATTTCCGCGCCAAAGCACTGCCAAACCTACCCCTTGAAGGTGACAGTACGTATAGCTTCTATTAGTATTTTCTTCTAAAACAATAGTTGTTCACACTGTAAATAATTTCTTTCTCTCAACTGTGTAGCACACAAAAGCAAGTTGGAGTAGCTGCCATCACGGGTGGAGGTGAGAGAGAAAGTGTTGGGTCCATAACCTCTTCGCTGACAACATCGGAGAGCACCGTCATCACGTGTTATGGAATATACAATTCATTGCTACTGTCCTAAAACGTGACACATTCATATCACTGTATAGCCTCATTTAATATATACAGAATGATTAATACATAATTTCAAATAGTAAATAGCTGATATATGAGTGATATATTGGGGGTGATGTATCAGCGCGGGAGAGAGGTGCGAGCCCCACCAAAACAAACTTTCCCATGACTCACTCAGCGAGTGGGGTACCTCTTTGGCCGACTGGTTAAGGAGTAGCTTTCCCATCTCGCCGGTCACAGGTTTATCTTTTAGGGTTATTCCAAGTCTATTTTATATCTTTACCTATGTATTTATCTATCTTTCTATCTATCTACATTTATCTATCTATATATCTACACACCACACCTGCCCCCCCTGTATTGTGGAATCCCCAAAACTGCACTAAGGCGGCCCAAGAGGAATTTTTGTGGTGCCTCTCCAAACATTCATGGTTCTCCTGAAGACGATGTGGCCGCTGCTAAGGAAAGGATGATATATACATGCATAAATAAAATGGCATAAAATATCATAAGCAGCACTATTCATCAGCTGTAGGTATACATACTATAAACTGAAGGGTGAGTTGGGGATGATCCGTGCGATTTTTTTTTCAAAAAATTGTAATAAAAACTGGGAAACTTCTTTATTGTATGATAAAATATAACCTTTTGACTCTAATGAGCATAAGGCACACCTCTGGCTGATTGGTTAGCGTGCGGGTGCGGTGTTCTGGAGGACCCGGTGTAGCGGTCTGAGACTATGAACGGTCCAGAAGTGTTGCTTTTTAAAGGGCACCAGAAAAAGCTGAGAGGCATTAAAAGAGCCAAAAAAAAAATATGTACGGTAAGTAGTAAATCCTTGGATATACTAATGATTGTCTTTACGGTACAAGAACAAGCGAAACAAAAACTACTTTCGGTCTAATAAAACCAAATACGATGATACGGCTTTTGGCCACCTCTTCTGATTCTTTTATGGGAGCAGCGATTAGCGGGCTTTTTTTTATTATTGTTTTCTTTTTTTGTGCCCTTGAGCTGCCTCCTTTGTTGTAAAAAAAAAAAAAAAAGGAAACTTCTTGGGACAATGTGCGAGGGTACGAAGTTGTGGCGTTTTCGAAGATGTGGTAACATTGAGTGTGTCGACGATCGCATGACCGCCCGCACTGAGGACCGCGCCGCACTCAGAGCGGGTGGTGTTACCTCTTTCACCGGTCATAAACAACGCCAATGATATTTATGGCTACAGGTGACACCTGTTGTCGTGTTCAGAAAGCCTAATGTCTTGATGATAGTTTACATTTAAACTCAAAATAGACGTGCCCAAAATGAAATGTGCCACTTCATGCTTGTAAGGAGAGGGAGACCTGCAAATATTTTACAGCTTTTTTTTACTCATTAAGCACTCTGGGCGACGTAAGAAGCATGTTACCAATAAAATTGATTAAATTGAAGTAATATAATTTAGTCTTGATGATAATTTCAAATAAATAATCCTTCATATTAACTTTCCTGTTTTCATTTCAGAGAAAAGTACCTGAACGTCAAATCGCTTTTCGAGTACAACGCTGAATGGCGAAACATCACACAGAGCATAGGAAGCTGGGACACACGGTTCTTCAAATACTGGCTGCCTGCACTCGCCTCTACGGGATTTCTTGAGCAAAGTCGCGAGTTTAATGAAACTTTAAACAAGATTAGGACAGTTTACAAGATTTACTTGATAGAAAGATAGATAAATACATAGGTATATATATCAATCAGACAGGAGCTCTCTTGGCCAACCCATCACAAGAAGAACAATAATTTTATGGTACGGAAGAAATGGACACTGCCTACCATTATGTTATATCATTGACCACAATTGACATTCATCACGGCATTCCATAAGGGCTATAATTTAAGAGACCTGATACAACGGTTCTGGAAAATTACATTCA
Source organism: Eriocheir sinensis (assembly GCF_024679095.1). Taxonomy (NCBI): domain Eukaryota; kingdom Metazoa; phylum Arthropoda; class Malacostraca; order Decapoda; family Varunidae; genus Eriocheir; species Eriocheir sinensis. Next base: position 14,791,888 of record NC_066512.1, on the reverse strand, counting down.
CTTTCAACCAGTTCCTGGGTCACGTGGTCTGGACCCATGACATGGGCACGCCCGATGAACACTGGACTACCTATACAGAGACGTGTGATCCTTTCCGGATGAAGTTCGACTACATTCTAAAGTTGGAGACGATCCAGGAGGTACAACACTTGTTCAGCGGGGTGTTGGGTTTCCCGGATGAGGTCAGCTTCCCGGTGAAACACCGCAGCTATACGGCCACGTCCTCGGCCACTCTAACCGGGAGTATTACGCGAACGTGAGCAGGGAGCTGATGGACCGACTGCTTGATATTTAAAAGCACGATTTAGCTGTCTTCGGTTACAGTCAAGACCTGTAGTGCATGGTAAAAATAATAAAGATAAAAAAAGGGGTTCTTATGACTTGCTGGCAGGAACGGAGGGGACTCGGTAACTGGGGAGCAAGGATGTCGGTCTTTGCGTGATATAAAGTAAATATAAAAACAAGGAAACACAACGATATGGGGAGACTGCGAGAGGCCAGAAGGCCTACACATGGCAGCTCCTGAAAGTGAATAGTCACCGAGGTGAACCTCTTCCATAAATACGTTTGATCTCCATTGAAAGCTTTCAATTGTGTTTGGATCATCTATATGCTGGCTCAGTTTGCTCCACTCATTTACCACCTTGTTCATGAACCAGTTATTGCCTATTTCTTGCTGAACATGAATTTATCCTATTTATGCCCGTTGCTGCGTGTTCATGCATCAGTTTTTAGTGTTAGTACTTCATCAGAATCACTCATATTAATCCCCGTGACCCATTTAGAATCATAACTAGCTCCCCTTGCAGTCTACTTCGAATGCGAGTGTTTTTTTCTCTATACGCTAATTTCCTAAGTACTTGAATTATTTTAGTCATTCTTCTTTGTATTGCCTGGAGGATATCTATATCCTTCCTGCAATGGGGGCACTAACACTGAGCACCAGGTGAGGTCTAACCAGTACCAAAAGCAATTTAAGGATAATTTCTGCTCTCCGGTTGCTTATGCTTGTGGAGGTAAAACCCAAGGCTATCTGCAAGGTTTCTTGCTGTAATATAATAATTTGAGTCGAAGGTCCACGCCCACACCCAAGTTCCTTTTATAGCTGCAGTGATAAAAAATGTTCTGTAATTATTCAAGTGTAGTTACTTAGGGGGTTATTTTTTCCACGCACTTCAGACGTTGCATTTGTCGATGTTGAACAGCAAAATGAATTTGTTGGCCTGCTCATACAGGCCATTCAGTTACTCCTGAAATACCACAGCACTGTTGTCTGAACTGATTAGTCTTTCTAGTTTGTGTGAGCAGCAAACTTGTTTATGTCACTGGTTATAACGTAATCAAGATTGTTGATGTATATGATAAATAGCAATAGACCCATGACTGATTCCTTTGGGACGCTACAATTATAGTAATGAATCCAATCCGATTTATTTCCATTTACCTGAACTCTCTGCATCCTGCTATTAATCTACGCCTTGATCCACCTCAAACTGTACCCTCTATTCCACGGGCTTTTAGTTTACTTAATAGTCTGTGTTAAGGCACATAATCGAATACTTTACTAAAATCCAGGTATATTATGCTGTAATTAACTGTAATCAGAATGAGTTATCACCAACAGTAGGATTAAAGGCGGTGAGTTACCTTTAAAACTCCTCCCTAAACTCCTATCCTAGCATTGGCCAACCCTATCTTACACTTAGCTGTCATAATTACCACAGAGTTATATACCTAGAGCGCGCGAGCCAGACACTCAGGTGCGACAACCGGAAGTACCTCGGCCGCCATGTTTGGAAGCCCAGTCCAGCCATCTCTGTGCTCCAGTCGGCAACTTCAAAGTGGAAGTAAGTGGTAGGTGGTGATGTTGGTGGTGGTGGTGGTGGTGGTTGTGGTGATGATGGTGGTGGTGATGATGGTGGTGGTGGTGCTGCTGTAGTGGTGGTGGTGGTGGTGTTATACTGGTGGTCTCTCTCTCTCTCTCTCTCTGTTTATGAAAACCACCATCACCAGGACAACCACCACCACCACCACCATCACCATCACGTACCACCATCATCACCACCACCACTATCACTTACCACCATCACCACCTCCACCACTATCACGTAAAACCATCATCACCACCTCCACTATCACTTACCACCATCACCACCACCACCACTATCACGCACCACCATCACCACCACCACCACTATCACGTACCACCATCACCACTATCACATACCACCATCACCACCACCACCACCATCACCACTATCACGTACTACCATCACCACCACCACCATTATCACGTACCACCACCACCACCACCACTATCACGTACCACCACCACCACCATCACCACCACCATCATCATCATCACCACCACCACCACCATCACCACTACCATCACCACCACCACCACCACCACTATCACGTACCACCACCACCACCCCCACCATCACCACCACTATCATCATCATCACCACCACCACCATCACCACCACCACCACCACCACCATCACCACCACCATCATCACCACCACCACCACCATCATCACTACTACCACCACCACCACCACCATCACCACCACCATCACCACCTTCACCACCACCACCACCACCACCACCATCAAAACCACCACCACAGAGTGAGGGAAAGTGGGCTCCCCAAGATGGCTGCCGCGCCAGGGTAGCTTGCCTCACCCGCCGCCAACCCCACAACACGTGAGCGCGAGCTCTAGGTATATATAACTCTGTGGGTGGACACATAATAGCAGTAGTAGTAGTAGAGTCCCTTGATAGAGAGAGTCCCGACAACCTAAGATTTGGACGCCATTATTGGCCCTGTTTTCGCTGCGCTTTTCAAACGCTAGCACACGCTCTCTTTTGTATTTCTGTTTCACAGCCATACGGGTCGTCCAGTGAAACTGAGCACACTTGTGTCAGATCTGCACACCCTCCCCTAACAGCCATCAGGGAGACAGTAGCCAGCGAGCTCTGGGAAAATAAATAAGAGACGGTATGTGTCTACATCAACAGGTATCGCCATCCCACCATTACGCCCTTATACTTTACCATAATTTGGTCACTAGCTGTTGGAACGTGCCGTAAGGTGACAGGAGATTATTATTAGCCTTACGATCAGCCACCGTCTCAGTATAGGCACTCAGTAACCCACGTAGCCTATGATAACTATAGGCGAGTCACGCCGGGCTGCTGACGACCTTGAGAGGCGGCCGCGGCAGCGCTCAGAGGGTACTGAGAGACTTCAAACAAGTCTGTTGCTTCTCTTTGAGTGTTGCTGCTGTCATGGATGGATTTAATAATACTTATCGCTGTAAAATATTATCGGCAGCAGTTTGGGAAGTCTTTCTATTACCTATATATCCCTTCATCGCCTGACCCTTGCCTGCAGGGAGGGACGCTGCCTCCTGGGCGTCATGAGCCTTGATATACTTGTCATGGGCCACGTGGCTAACACACTACCCAAGCTCCATCAATGCAAAGGCACTTTGCTTCCTTTCTATTACTTGCTTGCAGTAAACTTTAGCATATGGAGAGAAAATCAGTGTAAACTAATTATCTGGGGGTGGAGGGGACCCTGATTCCATTACTGCTCTATTGTGTTAACACACACACACACACACACACACACACACACACACTATTGCTACAATAAATGTTCTGTGCGATTCCAAGGTATTGTGAAGATAAGTCATCAATGATTATAAGTCAATAACATTTAATTAAATTTAAATACTTATTGTTGATTAAAAAAAATATAGAGTAAAATACTTAGGCCATGTAAACGTGTTTCATTTTGCTTGAGGGTCAAAATGGCTAGGTTTAGAGAATACTGTAGGAAAATGTCTTCAACGTATTATAATGACATTGGTACCCATGAAAATGAAGACTGTGCAACTTTATACATTAGGCTATTAAATAAAGATGCACTTATATTCCAACCTATAGAGGAGTTTCTAGCTGAAGACCCTTCACGTACATGAGCAAATAGTAACCTATCACCGCTGAAATAGTAATATTTCCCAGCATTTCAAAATCTTATAAACGAGTAATATTAATGGAAACGGTTGCCAGAGTGATGATTAGCAAATACAATCTAAACAAATAATGTGTTAACTCTTAGAGTGCGTTGGGTGTGATTCTAGAGTTTTACCAAGACAGGTACGTATGGCCCACCAAAAGCTATCTTCTGTTCATTAAACTCTTGTAACACGTCCAGTCTATTAGACTGTGGTCTTCATGAGACTGTGAAATATCCATTGTGAGTCTGTAATAACAGCTAGAGCCCTGTGGGAGAGATCACATTCAATAATTTTGGCCATTAGGGCCACAGCTTCCCTCATCAGCCTTGATGTCTGGACCTGATGCAAACGATTGTTTCAATCCTTGTAGCTGTGCCTCTCTCACAATGATTTCCAATTTTCCATAGACAATACAAAGGGAGGCCGGTTATGACAGCAAAAGACACACAATGGCAGTGAGTGTGTTTTGCTGTCATAACGTACCGATGGTTTCCTCCGAAGACGACTGACTGTTAGCACACCTCTGTCTTCTCAGCTGCCTTGCAGTTAAATCATACACTTTGTATCCCCTCTGTGGCATGTTGCTACAGCCGAAGGCTAGGCAGCAAGGCATTGTTACATTAAAAAACAGACGAATCCGCTTCCAAAATAGGTAAAATTATGTTTTTATTACCTCAGTTCAAAGTCGGCGCGGTGCTCGAAGGGCCAAAAATGGCGCCCAGCAGCCTTATACACAGAGCGTCATATGTCGGGGCTCTCTCTATAAAGGGAATCTAAGTAGTAGTCGGTCGGGAGTTTCGCCTTTGTAACTGCACTCCCTGATGTGTTTTTACTGTCTGGGTCTATTTTTTTCTGTTTCTTTCATTCTTTTTTTCTCTTATTGTCCAAAACTTATGTACTGATGCTTTTGTTTCTTCGGTGTGTTCATTTTCAAACAAAATTTTTCCATTGGTGTCGTCCTCTTCTTCCACGCATGGCTGCCGCAGCCTCACACACTTTTTTCTTTCCTTTGTACAGGCCGGGAACCAGAGCAGGAAGTGTCGCAGGTCTTCGTTTTCAGCTTCGCACATGTCACACTTGGTTTCCTCTTGCCGGTGTCTGTTTCTGTCTTTTAGTTGCATGTTGTTTGTCCTACATCTGAATAGCACTTCTGAGGTTTGGTTGTTGGTGTATACCTCCTCTTGCCCTCCCAACTCTTGTCTCCATTTTCTATATATCTTAAGGGTTGATTTCTCATCCATTTGTCTCTTCTACTCTCTTGTATCCAACTCTCTCATTCTCTGCTTTATACTCTCCATTGTCTCATTCCTCACACTCACACTCAGTCCCTCTGTTGCTCTCAGTTCATTCAACAATTCTTCCACCCACCTACTTTGTCTCTTCTCTATCATCTCCTCTCCCACCCTTCTCACCAAATCATTTACTTCCACTAGGACATATCTTAGGTACTTCCACTGTCCCTCCCTTATCCTGTGTTTAACACTGGAGGTTCCTATTTTCCCCCTGAGTGCTATTTCCTGTGCATACATTGGTGCCCTCAAAATCTTCCTGTACACCCCATTCTCTATCCTCTGGAACTTTCTTATGTCTGTCTTTGTTATGTTTATTATATTTACCCCATACAGGATGGATGGCAGTGCAACATTTTTCCAATAAGTCTTTCCTATTAACATTCTTGAACAACTCTTTTCAATTACATTGTATGTCATATTTGCTAGCCTTTTCGCTTTCCTGAACATTTCTTCCTTTTGCATTTGAAAACAGTTTCTTTTGTCATTAACTATTATTCCTAAATATTTAATTCTATCCCCAACACTAATGCCCCTTATACTTTCTGGTTTGTTTTCCATATTAAAAATTATAATATTGCTTTTTTGCTTATTATATACGTATACTCGCCGGAGTCCCCACGGACTTGGTCTGGGTATTTGACGCGGTCAGCCAGGGTTTTCTACGGTTACTTCTCAATTACTGAGAATTTTTAACACTCGCGGAGGGAGGTGTGCTCAACTTGAAATCTGGTATAAGAGAGAGGCGCGGTTCCATTTCAAACCTCTGACATCAATTACGATTGCCCACGTCGACACTGCCACGTAGGGAAATGAATCTCATAAGGCTTATACGACACACTCCTCATACCGCTTCTAATTACCTTTTGTGGTATTAACTACCATCACTTGTTGCTTAATTTTATCTGAATAGCTTTAGAATAATAATTCCCAGATATACAATATATACAAATGGAATGATTTCCACATGTTATATCATTATTTTCGTCCGTATCTGCTGCTTTTGTACACCATTTTTCTAAAATGACAAATGACTAGCGAGACAAGACTTAACCTTAATTAACCCATGCTGGGAGCTATTGATTGGGTTATATTTCTCTAGATGTTTTAAACTATAAATAGTAGATGTTTTATTATTTTTAATTATAATACTAAAAGTTTCCTAAACTGACGTCAAACTGATTTGGCGGCGATTAAACGTTACTAATTTCTTCTTTTTCTTCTTAGATAGCGACATAGCACTGCCCTGTCTCCATATTGCTGGTACCGGCCAAGAGCCAGGCCAGGATTTATTTACACAAAGAGTGGAAAAGGATTGTGAGAAACTTGTTTCTACATGGCATAAGAGTTTCAGGAAAGTGAGTCTTACAAAATTCCAGTGGTAGGTGTGGGTTAGGTGACGTCATCAAGATGGCTGCAAGATCGTGAATTTTCCACATTTCATGAAGCATAACTTTTGGTTCGCTTGTGATAGATGGGTGGATTTTTTTTATAAATATGTTCCTGACGTAAAATCTTTTTTTTTTCTATATACATTGTTACTTAACTTCAATAGTTTTCTTTCAAAAAAATTACTTAAACTTACCAAACCTGCATTCTCGTTTCCTAAGCGTCAAGTCTAACTTTGATTTTGTCATAAAACAAAATATTTATGAAACAATTACCACAAACAAAGATTATCTGGAAGAAAGAAAAATGAGTACACTGAGAAGAGACGAAATATCAAATTGGAAGAAAGTGACGAGTGGAGTGCCACAGGGCTCAGTGCTGGTAACATTTATGTTTATACTTTATACAGAGGACATGACAGGAGTGAGCAGCTACATGAGCCTCTTTACAGATGAAGTAAAGTTATTGAAACCAGGAGGATTGTGAAGAGTTGAAGAGACACAATGACAAGGTATAAGAATAGAGTAAAACATGGAAAATGGAATTTAATGAAAAAAAAGCAATGTTCTTCAAATGTAGAAAAATAAGTGAAACCTACATACACCTAAAGAAGGGGAAATAATATATTAGTAATAAATAGTAAGTGGTGATGAAGGATGATTTGTCACCAGGGAAGCATATAACAATATATTTGGAGATGCATTCAATAAGTTAAGAAACATTATAATAGCATATCTCTAATAAGGGACCAAGCGTCCAAAGGTGTCCTCAGACCAATTTTCCAAAATAACGTTTATGCCGGACATTACCGTTTTAAGCCTTCCTCTATAACACAGACCTGGATGAGAGCACCTTCTGACATTGGAACAAGGGTTGAAAATCCCGTGAAAAAAGTTTTTAGTTTCGTCTAACGCTCGCTAGCTTCATAGGCCCGAAGTGCATTGGCTATCCAAAGGAGCTATTATCTTCCCACAACAGTACAAACAGACATTAGACTATTTGCAACATAGACCCTCAGCTTCTTCAGAAAAGCAAAAAAAGACAGACAAACAGAACGCTTTATGAATTGTGTTGGGTGAGCGAGTGGAGAGTTGACGAGTTGCAGTGAATGTTTGTTTACAATAGGCCTATCACCTTGTTGT
>NC_066512.1:14581705-14603827 GCF_024679095.1 Eriocheir sinensis | reverse complement strand
AATAGGTCCTGGAGTTGACTGTAGTCCGGGTTATTGTTGATGGTGACCTGAGTGTTGCGTCTACGTACTTCAGCGGTCGGGGGTGGTCAGCGGGTCGTTAATCAGAATCAGAAAGCAGCTGACCACCACCATCCGCCCAGTCGCCCGCTCACGGTCCTGGTGCATTCACACGTCCGTCCGCTCGCTCCACTCTCGCTCCCATCATACCCTCTCAACACCAGTGGACGTCACCAGCAGGATGTGGTGGGACTTTTCTCGAGCCGATTTGGCAAAAATAGCCAGTGTGACATCCGGGTTACCAGTTTACCCTCCCCAGGTTTCCTAGGTACCCATTTATCAGACCAGTCAGAGATGGAGGATGAACAGCTGGTGAGCTTGCACGCTGGGTCTGCTCCTGGCTGGGATTCGAACCTATGAGAGAAGCTGAGGCACGCTGGACCATCACTAGTACCGAGGTTAATTGCCTTTGTTGATGATCTGTGGTGTGGTGGAGGAGGCTCGAAAGCCTTTTGAAGTTAATGAGGCAAGGGCTAATTCTGGGGAAAAACTCTTGATAATTTTGATGGGAAGAAGTCGGGACTATGTGTTGTGAGTGTCGGATTTCTAGCTGCCGAGCCACAGTGATCTGGCGACCCCACAGTCTCTGGGATCAGTGAGAGGGGACGGAGGGCAAGGTAGAATGTGGGATTGAGGTGAGGCTCGGGAAATACCCGTACAGGGAAACAATACAGCAGCACAACACCGCAGACCCGAGTATTAACTAGTCAGCACAAGGCTACATGGAGGCCGTCAGGCAAGATATGGAAAAACTAGATCGCCAAGTTTACGATCGTGAACTACACCCATTGTCGAGTGAGCCAGACGGCAAGCACGGACATGGTCCACCCTCAGTTTCCTGCACAGCTTGAAGTCCCTACGAGATCAATCCGCCCATATCGTCACTTCTTTGCCATAAGTGACACCATAGCTTAGCTTAGCTTCCTCTTTCACATTACCAGACAAATCAAAAACACACACCCACCCATCATGTTTGGGGGTATACAGGAAGCCTGGATGCCCGATAAACGATAACTACTAATGAACAACTAACGAAGCCTGTTGCCATACTAACCGTACATTACCCTTACTGTCTTTCCAATTCCCCACCTTCGGTACCTTTCCACCACTAACCCACTTCCCTTCGCACTATACCCTTGATTAAAAAAACTTCGTACTTTCATACCTTGATTAAAAAAAAGAAAGTGGGAGGGACCGGACAGACAGGCAAAATGAGTGTTGACTGGCCTCGGCTGCTTCTGTCGCCGGAGGTGGGAGACGCCTCAATGGGATGTGTGTTTCTGGGTAAGTCCGCAAGGTCCCTGGATTTTTAGTACCAATTTGCTGATGCGTTAGACTGCTTTGGAGGCTGTGGATCTTCTGGGTGTCAATATGTGGCTTTGGCTTTTTTATTTCCTCATTACATTGGTTCTTTACAGGGGCTTGTAGAATGTAGAGTGAAGGGTTGTTGTGGAAGGCTTGTTCCACTGCTCAATTAGGGTATTTTATCCTAAGTGGTGGATCCACGGGGTGTTCTGCCAAGGATGAACCTCGCTGTATTTTCGTATGAAGAAGTATTGGGTAGACTGTGCTTAGTGTGCGTTTTTTGGTGTAGTGTTCTCCACTTTGTCGTGAACGTCTTCCGCGGTGAGAAATTCAGTCCAGTTGGTGGTGCGTGATCCACTGTCCGGAACGAACGTGGGGTGGCAGAGTCCGTTACTGGCCTGTAGGTCTTGGTGATGGGTGGGACCTTGCTTGAGGTGGTGGGCGCAGGTGTCCACAGGACTGAGAGGTGTGTATTGCGCCCCATGGGGGGGAAGGACTTGGGTTGAAGGTAGAGGTGTGTCAGGTCGGTGAGGATTAGGTCTAAAGTGTTTGGACCGTGTGTGGGGATGTTAGCCACCTGTGTGAGATTTAAGTTGTTCTTCTATGTCAACTGATTTTTAATTGATTGAAGTCACCACATATTATAACTTTGCCGAGGGGAAGAGGTGTGCTGTTGGTCCATATTTACTATGATGTGGTCGATTATGCAGGTGGAGGCAGCAAGAGGGGAATGATATACAAGACAGATGAGCACAGAGGCTGCAAAAGTGGCGGGGTGGAGGGGAATAGCTTCACCCAAAGGGTTTCTTGACACCCTCAGGGGGTTCCACTGGGAGCAAAAAGAAAAACAAAGGAAGAACAAAACAACAGCAGACCTGCTGGTCCTAAGAGGCTGTTTGCCAGACAAGCCACACTACCATCTAATCAAAGGTGGAAGATGAAGGACAGCAAAGGCATACACCCGAACACCCATCCCTCCAGCCAAAGCTGGTAGGAAAGGAAAAGAACCATGCAGCATGGAAAAACTGCATGGAAAGCCTAATGTAGGAAAGAGGAAAGAACTACCATTACTGGCCAATTACCACTAACCGGGCGATAAAAGCGGACAAGGACACCAGTATTCGAAAGAACTTAACGTTATTAATAGACAACGAATAATATCTTAGTTGCTGGTTGGATCCAAAATACTTGTCTAATCTATTCTTGAAGGCCGCAACTGTTGTACTATCAACGACATCACAGGGTAAAGAGTTCCAAACATTAACAACTCGATTGAAGAAGTGTTTAGCTTTAAAGCGACGAGAATCTTTTTACCACTTATCTTCAAATAGTGATTTCTTCTTGTTCTATTTGATCGATCAATTATATAGTAATCTTCTCAGCATTAATATCACTGAATCCTCTTTAAACATTTTAAACACTTCTATTAGATCGCCCTCAGCATTTCTTTCGTTTTGATAATAGGCTGAATCAAATTTACTTTTTAAGCCTTTGTTCATATGGGATGAATTTCTCAACCAAGCGAATCATCTTGTTACTTCCTTCGTTGAACCCAGGTTCCTAACTTTTTCTATGTCTTTTTTCTGGGTATTAGGGAGACCAAACCAAATCTGTACACAGCACTTTCCTAGATGGGGTCGAACCAACGAATTATACAGTTTTAGCTACATTTACATTTTTCCGATTTCATTGTTAAAGACTGTCCGATGAAGCAAAACCAATGGTTTCTGGCAGTTTTAATCAACCTCTGAACAATGCTGACCGGGCTTTAAATCGCTTGATATAGTGATTCAGATCCTTTCTTTACTACTGCAGAAAGTTGTTGGCATCTCATAACGTACCGAACGCGATTAGGTTATTTCTTCCTGACAGTGCAACACTTTACATTTGTCAACGTTAAATTTAATTTGCCATTGATTGGCCCAACGTGCAAGTCGATCTAGATCTGATTGCAAAGCTTCTTCGTCGAGTGTCGCAGTTACTTTACCAGCAATTTTGTTTCATCAGCAAATTTTGATACTTTGCAAGTAAGCCCATCATCGATATCATTAACATAAATTAAGAAGAGCATGGGGCCAAGCACTGATCCTTGAGGTACGCCGCTTCTGACATCGAGCCAGTTAGATGTAACACCGTTTAGAACTACTCTCTGTTTCCGCTCAGAGAGCCAGTCCACAAGCCAATTGTGAATGTTACCTGAGATAATGCTCCAATAGTTTTGTTGAGCAATCGTCTTTTATTTATTTATTTTTTTTACGTCGTTGCCTGTTGCGCCGGTAGGCATCTTCCTGGTGGGGCCTGATGGTCGGCCCAAGGCTTCTTCCAGGTGGGCCTGATGGTCGGCCCAGCCTGTTCTGGCGCAGGCGAGTGTTTATAGTGGCGCCATCTGCATTGGCTCATGCTGCCCCCGGAACCCGTTCCCTGATTCGCTTGGACGGCTTCCTCTAGAGTCCGGGTTGATGGGTGGTCTTCAGGACAGCATGTGGGTAGTTTTGCCACCGGCGGTGACTGAAAAATCCGAGTGGTAGCGTGATTCAAACCCGCGTCGTCCATCACGCGGCGAATGTGGGTTCAGTACGCTACCAGTTCGGCCACCGCCTACCCTGGTAGGGGACTTTATCAAATGCCTTTGAAAATCCAGATATATGATATCTACTGATCTGCTTTCATCGAACACCTCAAAAAATATAAAGAAAAATCAAGTGTTAGTTAAACACAAACGTTTACTACGGAAGCCATGTTGCGAATTATTTATTATATTATTTTCATCGAAGAATTTCACCATATTGTCCCGAACGATAGTCTCCATTAACTTACAAACAATCGATGTCAGCTAATTGGTCGATAGTTTCCGGATGAGACTTGTCCCCTTGAAAATTGGTGTGACATTTACTAGTTTCCAATCCGACGGAACTTTTTCCAGCTGATAAAGATTTATTGAATATGATGGAGAGCGGTTTACAAATTTGATGTTTGATTTCTTTAAGACCCTAGGGGTAATTTTGTCTGACCAGGAAGGAGCTTTGCTTACTTTATCTTTTCAATTGTGCGTAAAACGTCACTTTCCACGATGAGCACGCCACTTAACATCTTTTTCGGTCCTTCTAACCTCCGGCGGTTGAGGTGATAAACAATCTTCGTCGGTAATACGGATGCGAAAAAGTCATTTAGGATTGTAGCCATTTCTTTTCATCGTTCGTGTGGTTACCATTATCATTAGCAAGCGGTCCGATACCGCAAGTGAGTGACTTTTTACTATTTACATAGCTAAAAAATTCTTTAGGATTAGATTTACACGTTTCCGTTATATATTCTTCAAGATTTTTCTTGCTTCGTTTTATTAATTTCTTGGTTTCGCGGCGAATTCTGTCCAACTCTAGTTTGTCGCCTTACTCTGAGTTGATATCTACTGTATAAGCGTTTCTAAGAGATAGGCTATTTTGAATTTCGTTATTCCACCATTTGGGTTTCTTCTAAAAGCTGAATGTCTGTTACATGATAGGGTACGTATATGCTTATGGTATTGTTCAATATTGTGGTGAATGCCCCCCAAGATTTATCAATATATGTTTCCGCCGAGATTTCAGTCCAGTCAGAATTATTTATTTATTTTCATATTGATGCTGAATGTGATTGTTCGGTGATCGCTAGAACTAAAAATTGGACCAACATTTAATTCGTTAACTAGATCAGCTGTCGTTGAAAAGATAAGGTCAGGTATATTATTTTCCCGAGTCGGCTCTTGAACGTGTTGATGTAAATCACTTTCTAGTAAATTTGTGTACAGGTCGAGCCCTGTATGACAGTTCAACGGTTCACCCCTTCTTTTCACTGGCAAGTTAAAGTCCCCAACAATTACTGCCTCGCAACTGCTACTTGTTTCTAATAATAATTCACTTAATGCGTGGTCGATATCAAGAGTCTGCCCTGGCGGTCTGTAGATAAGTCCAATTACTATTTTACGAGATTTATTTTTAATTTCAATGAAGACCGTGTCTACATTGGTTATAATATCTGTTTTCACGGATACTGGATGGAGAGAGTTGTGGATATAAAAGATATCGCCTCCACCCCGTTTGTTCTCTCTTTCATGATTAAAGATGGTATAATCCGGTAATCTATATTCCGCAATGAAATCTCTATTTGAAGTGTTCATCCAAGATTCTATGACCTGATGATGTGATGATGATTTTTAGCTGAGAGGACTTCTAAGTCTTCAAATTTGTTACGTAGGCTACGAGCGTTTATATAGCAAGCTTTAATGTGATTCGAGTCGGGGATTTCGCGGGTTGAGTGCTCCCTTACGGTGGAGCTGCTGGTTTTCGCCTCCGCGTTTTTGGCTTTCGAGGAGCCACTTGGTCACAGAGCAGCTTCCCGAAACGGGCTGCTCGAACAGGGCTTAAGTGGATGCCATCAGCAAGGAACAAGTCTGAATCGTAGTAAAACTGTTCCACAAGTTAGCGAACTGGACATTTTCAGAGCAACGGGACTGAAGTCTGTTGTTTGTGCTGAAGGCCTTACTGTAAAAGGTAGATTCGGCACCGACCCTCGGGAGGATTCCTGAGATTATGATGTTACTGGCATCCGTTTTACGTTGCCTATACTGCTTGATCATGCGGCGGTATTTCTGCCAGCTCCTCAGAACGGATTGCCTTTACGTCATTTGTCCCCGCGTGAATGACTGAGGGTGTTTCGATCGGCATTTCTCGTGACATCATCGCACGCTGTGGTGATGTTGTCCAGTCTGGCACCTGGATAGCAGTAACGTTTTCTGCGGCTGTTTGATGAACGACCACAGAACTCAGCCAGCCGGCCACGCACCATGGAGTCCCCAACCAGGCGAGTCTCAAACTCATCCTCCATGGTGTCTGCCAGCACCTAGAACCTATTGAAGGTAGTGGGGTCAGTAAATCCTTGGTTGCCTGTTTGGTTTGGCTCCATTCTTACAGGTTGGAACCCGACATCCTGTGAAGGTGAAGAGAAGCGTTAAGTGGGGCAGGCTGGAAGTTGTCCTGTGGGCAGGCTGGGAGTTAGCCTTGAAGCAGGCTGGGGTTAGCCTGTGAGGCAGGCTGGGGTCAGCCTGTGAGGCAGGCTGGGGCTGTCCTGTGAGGCAGGTTGGGGTTAGCCTGTGAAGCAGGCTTGGGGCCAGCCTGTGAGGCAGGCTGGAGGTTAGCCTGTGAGGCAGGCTGGGGTTAGCCTGTGAGGCAGGCTGTGAGTCAACCTCTGAGGCAGGTAACACGTCCTCCCGTGAAGCAGGAGATTCGTCTGGAGAGGCACAGTCTCGGTGGAGGGCCTCTCCACCATCGATGGTGGAGTCACTGCCACATTATTTGAAACAAATCCTGAAGGGCTTGAATTTCTTTTCAAGACTTTCCATTCAGTCACAGCCTTCTGAAGTTGTAATCTTTGAACGCAGAGGCGGCAAGTTCTACTCAGCTAGAAGTACTGAGCTGCAAATCGTCTGACAGACGTCACACTTAAGCTTCGAAGGCATTGTTAGAAATTTAAGGAGTTAACAGTTCGGGCAAATATTAAAAGCGCTGAAATAACTTAAAGTGTGACCATAAATTGAATTGGATAAAATTGTGCATGGAAATTAGATACTGCTGTGTTAGATGCCTCCAACACTGGGAATTCGCTCCCACAGGGTCTTCAAACGCCTCAAAGACCAATCGCTTGTCCTGAGCCTCGGTCACGAGAGAGACTTTCACAACCCGGCGCTTTTCAGCAGGGAGGAGTGCAGTTGGGAGCGGTAATAAAGGGCTAAAATCCCACACCTCGCGTGACTGTTCTGAGACGATGGAAGATTTGGTAGTCGGTGATACTGCAAACTTTTGGAATTATCTGTTATGTTTCTGTTATCGCCACAACGTAGGCACTGGTGGACTTGATAGTAGTGATAGCCTCGTCTAGTATGTTGTTGAGAGAGGTTACGTTGGAGAGTAGCACGGTGGGCAGGTCTTACCACTGACGCGGGACTTCAAAGTGTTTGGTCTGCTAGGGCTTGGTTTGTCTCCTGGTGGTGGTGATCGCAGGTATGTTGTGAGGAACTCGTTTGCCTTTTCTCGCACTGCGATTTCGAAAGAATTCAAGCCCTTTAGTTTTTAATCACTTTCACTGGTGGGTAGGCGGAGGCACGTCGCAGGCGGTATAGGTCCGTTGCACTGTATTTTAGTGTGGGGGAGCACATTGCACTTAACACTGATAACGAGAAGAGTAGCAAGAAGAGAATGAGCGAAGGTAGGGGGCAGGTCGACACCTGACCCGGGCTGCTCCGAGGAGCACGAGTAACCATGTCCTTCCCGTGTGAGGTCAGGACAATTTTTTTTTCGTCGAAGTCTGTAGCACCAGTAGGCTGTCTTCAGGGGCTTGGT
Organism: Eriocheir sinensis; assembly: GCF_024679095.1. Taxonomy (NCBI): domain Eukaryota; kingdom Metazoa; phylum Arthropoda; class Malacostraca; order Decapoda; family Varunidae; genus Eriocheir; species Eriocheir sinensis. The sequence goes on along the minus strand of NC_066512.1, from coordinate 14,596,091 downwards.
GGTCGGCCCGAGCCCGTCTTGGTGCAGGCAAGCGTTTTTAGTAGCGCCATCTTTTCTTGGCTCATGCTGCCCCCAGGATCTCATTTTTGATTGACTTGAACGGTTCTTCTAGAGTTCTGGTTGATAGGTGGTCTTCAGGACAGCATGTGGGTAGTCTTAGGCCACTCGGCGGTGACTGAAAAATCCCAGGTGATAGCGGAATTGAACCCGCGTCGTCCAGAACGCGGTGAATGCGGGGCCCGCACGCTAACCACTCAGCCACCGCCTACCCCTAAAGCTGGCGATTGCGAGACCAGCGCGTGATCAGACCCAAGGCCAAGAAAGAGCAAGTCAACGGGGTGTGACAACGGTAGGAGTGACTAAACGAGGTCTGGGACAGGGCAACGTGAGTTCCAGGCTGACTTTTTCAGGTGTGCATGTCCTTCGCCTCATTTTCGTTGAGGCATAGGTATAACTGTGTGCTCTACAGTTGTGAGTGTCACAAGGCTCTCTTGTCCTTGGAGCCCTAGTGCAGCAATGCACAGTACGTAGCCTTGGCATCAGTATTTTGATTCAACGAAACAACAATAACTTGAAGTTCCTCCTTTCTGTCCTATTTCTATGATGTGTGTGTGTGTGTGTGTGTGTGTGTGTGTGTGTGTGTGTGTGTGTGTGTTTGTGTGTGTGTGTGTGTGTGTGTGTGTGTGTGTGTGTGTGTTTGTGTTTGTGTGTGTGTGTGTGTGTGTGTAATTCACCTCTTGGTCTGCTGCGGGTCTCTCTGAGACAGCCAGCCGTTACCCTACGAAAGAAGCTCAGAGCTCAGTGACCGATCTTGGGAGGACTGAGACCACTCACACACAACACACCGCGACAAAGAGGTCACAACTCCTTGTCTGACGTCGCGTACCTACTCGCTGCTAGGTGAACAGGGGCTACACGTGAAAGAAGATAAACCCAACGTATCTTCACCCGGTCGTGGAATCGAACCCCGGTCCTTCTGGTTGTGAGCCAGACGCGCTACCCCTGAGCTTCCGCGCCGTGTGTGTGTGTGTGTGTGTGTGTGTGTGTGTGTGTGTGTGTGTGTGTGTGTGTGTGTGTGTGTGTTTATGTGTGTGTGTGTGTGTGTGTGTGTGTGTGTGTGTGTGTGTGTGTGTGTGTGTGTGTGTTTATGTGTGTGTGTGTGTGTGTGTGTGTGTGTGTGTGTGTTTGTGTGTGTGTGTGTGTGTGTGTGTGTGTGTACGGACTTGAGAAGAGTTGTCTAGGTGGCCACGCTGTGGCATCATAGAAATAGGACGGAAAAGGAGGAACCTCGTTATTGTTGTTTCGTTGAATCAAAATATTGAGCCCAAGGATACGTACTGTGCATTGATGCACTAGGGCTCCAAGGCCAAGAGGGCCTTGTGACACTCACAACTGTAGAGCACATAAGTATACCTATGCCTCAACGAAAACGAAGCGAAGAACATGCGCACACAGAAAAAGTCAGCCTGGAACAGACACGTTGACCTGTCCGTGACCACGTTTAGTCACTCCTACCGTTGACGTCACACCAAAGCTTACCCCCTATGGTGGGAGGCGGTACAGGCCAAGTATGTTGACTCCCTCTTTCTTGGCCTTGGGTCTGATCACGCGCTGGTCTCGCAATCGCCAGCTCTGTGTGTGCCCAGCGCATGACAGATGTGATTGTCTCTGGAATGGAGGCACACATTCCACGTACTTTCTCTACTCCCCATGCTAAAAAGCCTTGGTTTAATCACGCTTGTTCTCGTGCTGTTAAAGATAGAGAGACAACTCACAAAAGGTACCAGAGCCTTCGCACTCCTGCAAACCATGATCTTTACATTTCTGCCCGGAATCGTGCCAAATCTATTGTCAAAACCTTGCTTTTTCTAATTCTTCCAGAGACTTCAGGCATCTAGCCAAAAATATCTCCTCCAATTTCATTTCTTCATCTTTTCCTCCTCTCCTTAACCCTGACGGCAGCACTGCCGTCTCATCTATCTCTAAGGCTGAACTCTTCTCTCAAACATTCTGTAAAAGCTCCACTCTGGACGATTTTGGGCATATTCCTTCTACTCATCCCCCCTCTGAGTCCTTTATGCTTATGTTATTAAGATTCTTAAGAATGATGTTTTCAATGCCCTCTCTGGCCTCAACTCTCAGAAAGCTTATGGACTTGATGGAGTGCCTCCTACTGTCCTTAAAAACTGTGCTTCCGTGCTGACACTCTGCCTGGTCAAACTCTTTCATCTCTGCCTATCAACATCTAACTTTCGTTCCTGCTGTAAGTACTCCTTCTTACAGCCCAGCCTAAGAAGGGTGACCGTTCCAATCCTCAAACTACCGCCCTATAGCTTTACTTTCCTGTCTATCTAAAGCTTTTGAATCAATCCTTAACCGGAAGATTCAAAAGCACCTTTCCACTTCTGACCTTCTAACTGATCGCCAGTATGGGTTCCGCAAGGGGCGTTTTACTGGCGATCTTCTTACTCTCTTAACTAACTCTTGGTCATCCTGTCTTAGCCGTTTCGGTGAAACTTTCTCAGTTGCGCTAGACATATCGAAAGCTGATATAGTCTGGCACAACTCTGCTTAGACTGCCCTCCCACGGTTTCTATCCTTCTCTGTTCCTTTACCTCCAGTTTCCTTTCCGGCCGTTCTATCTCTGCTGTGGTAGACGGTCACTCTTCTTCCCTAAACCACTCAACAGTGGTGTTCCACAGGCTCTGTCCTATCACTCTCTTCCTGTTATTCATCTATGATCTTCTTTCCATAACAAACTGTCCTATCCACTCATACGCTGATGACTCCACTCTTCATTATTCAACTTCTTATTTAACAGAATACTCTCTCAACAGGAATTACAAGACACCAGAATGGAGGCTGCAGAACGCTTAACCTTAGACCTTGCTATCATTTCCGATTGGGGTAAAAGGAACCTTGTGTCCTTCAATGCCTTAAAAACCCAATTTCTCCACCTATCAACTCGACACAATCTTCCAAACACCTGTCCACTATTCTTCGACAACACTCAGCTGTTACCTTCTTCAACGCTAAGCCTCCTCGGTCTATCATTAACTCAAAATCTTAACTAGAAACTTCACATCTTTTCTCTCACTAAATCAGCTTCCTCGAGGTTGGGCGTTCTGTATCGTCTCCGCCAGTTTTTTTTTTTTTTTCCCCGCACAGTTGCTATCCATATACAGGGGCCTTGTCCGCCCTCGTATGGAGTATGCATCACACACACAGCTCTCTTGGACAGAGTGGAGTCTAAGGCTCTTCGTCTCATCAGCTCCCCTCTTTTTTATCGACAGTTTTCTACCTCTTGAATTCCGCCGCCATGTTGCCTCTCTTTCTATCTTCTATGGATATTTTCACGCTGACTGCTCTTCTGAATTTGCAAACTACATGCCTCCCTCCCTCCCGTGGCCTCGCCGCACGCGACTTTCTACTCAAGCTCATCCCTTTACTGTCCAAATCCCTTACGCTCGAGTTAACCAGCATCTTCACCCTTTCATCCCGCACGCAGGTTAACTCTGGAACAATCTTCCTTCATCTGTATTTCCTCCTGCCTACGACTTGAACTCTTTCAAGAGGAGGGTATCAGGACACCTCTCCTTCCGAAGTTGACCTCTCTCTTGGCCACTCCTCTGAGCGCTTTTTGTGGGGGCAGCGGATAGCATTTTTTTTTTTTCATTATTGTTTCCTTTTTTTGCCCTTGAGCTGCTTCGTCTGCTGTAAAAAATATGAAAGAAAAGAAGAAAGTCTCTGGAACAGATATGTAAAGCTCGGAAATTACGATAGCATCCCATGAAAAAAAAACATTAATAATGATGATTTTGTCTCAAGATTGCATATGTCTTTACTCCATTCCTTTTTTTGGTAACGACAAACAATGATCTTTGGTAAACCTATTAAAACATGTATGAAAATTCTTATAAACAAAAGTGGGGACGCTGATTTTACAAAACGTATGTACATGAAAACCATGAGGATTTGGCTGTTAGGTTGCTGAATATTTTAAGCTAGATCAATCCATATTGTACTGCCTGCGATAAATATTTTCCGATAAATTGGCAAAAAATAAGCGTCATATATTTCAGATTCTGCTGAGCATGTGGCGATCCAGGACCAGCACGATGACGCAGCGGCCACAGTTTTGGCTTAACAAGATCGAGGACGCGCCTTTGCGTACTCGCGTGACTGGGGACACAGCAAGCAATAACACTGCGGATGGAGCTCGCATCGCGGCGCACAGTAACTCCTCTGTCACTGCTATGGGGCAACACATCAAACAGACTAAACATGGACAGGAGGAAGAGTTTGAGCGCAGAAACCTTGCCCTGCTTCGTTGGTGTAACAAACCTCCCGCACGGATCGTCAATCCGCTCCTGATTTGGCGAGTGGCATTCAAATATGTGTTGCCGGGATCTCTGATGCTGTTTACGGTGCCTAAGGTAGGCCATTTGCTTCTTTAAGAATATATTACGAGGAATTGGGTATGTTTTCGTTTAGAGTATATATCTGTAATATTCTTGGTGCGTACACAACTAAAAGTTTTTAATGTGATTTTGCATGCTTATATTTATAACTAAATAATGGGAGCATACGCCCGGGGTGGGGGCGTTATCATTCACTTGCCCCTCTACTCCTGACGGTTCCCCAGAGCAAGCCCCAGGCGACTGCCTTAACAGCCCTGAGCCACTCCCGGTAAAATCGATCAATTACCTTGCCCATCCATGAGCTACGTGGACGTCCCCTTAGTCTCCTCCACTCAGGATTGTCTCGTACAGAAACAACCATATGAGCAGGATCGACGTCCAGAAAGCGTGCCACGTGCCCATATAGCCAAAGTTGGCGTTCACAGACTATGCTGGTAACAGGCCTCCATTCAGTTTCATCGCGCAGTCGCCGGTTCGACACGAGGTCATTCCAGCGATACCCCATGATTCAGCGAAGGCACTTGGTATCAAAGGCATCGACACGTCTCTCCAAGCCACTATTCACTGACCTCGTCTCACAGCCATAAGGTAAGAGAAGGAGCACAGGCGACTTAAATATTTCGGAACTTTGTCTGTCGAGCGACTCCATAACACCGTTGGCCATGCAGATCGGCAAAGGCTTCCTGGTAAGACACACGGTTCACACCCTTGTTATGCACTACACTACCAAGGTATGTGAAATTTTTGGTGACCTCGACGTCCTCACCATATGCATGACTAGCCTGAATTATGTCATTCAGCAAGCCTCCAAACGACTGGACCTTAGCCAAAAGATGCTCCGCAACGACTTTGATCAATAACTATAACTAATATCCACTCCATGCAAATGTTGAAAAGGGATGTAACAAAGACGTACCCCTGTTTCACTCATGAATTAACAGGAAAGAAGCCAAAAAACCCTCCACTCACTCCCAAAAGAAAGGCCAGTCATCAGGTCAATAATTCTTGCAGGAATCACACGGGTCCGCGGAAAGTCCAAGAGTGCCTCACGATGAACTGAGTCAAATGCCATCTTGAGATCGACATAGGCTGTAAGTAGCGCCTGCTGAAACTTATGCCGGCGTTCACCAAGGACGCGAAGTTCTAGGATCCGATCAAGTGTTGACGTACCGGGCGTGAATCCAGAATGCTCATGTCTCTGAAACTTAAGCAGATGAGATGGAGTTCGCAGCAACAGATGAGCGAACACTTTGCCCGGCACACTGAGAAGTGCAATACCAAGATAATCGTTGCAGTCCTGTCGGTCCCCGTTCCCTCACCAGATACGGACAACCAACCCCCTTTTCCAGTCAACAGGAGTAGCATTGGAGTGCCACACGGCAGACAGCACCACGTATAATCCATGGATCATGGGTTTGCCACCGGCTTCCAGAATTTCCGCACTAATATTACAGATTACAGCTGCGTTTCCACCCTTCATCTTCCCACAGACTCCCTCACCGCCGCTAGAGAGGTTGGGATTTTGTCTATTTGTTGATTAGCAGCCGCCATCTGCAATTCGGTCAAAGGGAGCTGTCCGCATAGGGGCTTACCGTGTACAACTGCCCAAACTACTCGGCCCAACGAGCCTGTTACCCATCCGCGTCTGATATTATCTGCCCATTGACTATTCGAATAGTACTCATCTGAGATGTGGATTTGAAGCGGAGCTTCTTCAGAGCTCAGAAAGCAGATCTAAGGACATTTGTATTTAGACAACCATCGATATCCTCTGCGAGCCCTCTGACATACCTCTCCTTATCCCTCCTCAGAGGGGTTCTAGTCCATCGTGACAAAGTCCAGAATTGTTCCGAGTCTTCAGCTAGCATTGCAGCACGACTCTCCTCTATACACTCCAGTGTCTCCTTCTAGGCAACTCAACTTCAAGACTTTGGGTGCTCTCCAATGCACTCACACCTCGGCAGCTTTGAGAGATTCCCGTTTAAAGATATCCATAGCTTGAGATTTTCTTGGATCTGATGCATAGCCTTTAGTTTGCAACAAGTGTGTAGTCGGTCGCAAAGATCTCAGGACTCCGGATGACCCAGGTGTTCTTGAGGATCCTCCGACGAGCACTAACAAGGATGTGATCGATCTCTTTTGTCACATGGCCAGCATTGCTGTACCTGGTAGGGGAAGGTATATCTGAATGAATAACGCTGTGCGCTCAATCAACCCGAGCTGTATCTTTTCTGTCTTCCTGAAAATCCATCTCCATTGGAAGTGCCAAACTCCGATTACGGGTTGGCACGCCCTCAGCCTTAGTCTTCCCACACTTGTTTGCCGTGGGTTGCGTCCCTCTAAGGTTGGGAGATGGAAGTCCTGAAGGTTTAGCAATGTCGTAGTCGTGTGCACCGTGTCACACCTCATGTCCCTCATTTCGGCCGTGACAGCGGCCTCTCCTGGCTCAGAGAGGTTAGTCGGCTAGTATACGTTACTACAAGCCAAGGGGACACCACTGTGTTAGGTGGCGAATCCGTAAGCCTCCTGCTACCTCTGGGCCAAACGATCTGTCTCCCTTGTAGGGTTCAGTGGTGGTGGGGCGTCGGAGATTGAAATTGATCCATTTTCATGGCATCCAGTACTCTGACAGGTTGGGGGACGGGTAGGAGAGCACCACTTCCGCGCCACCCACACACCGCCTTCTTTTCTTGGGCACCGCCATGGTGGTGCAGACGAGACACGAGCTCGTTAACCCAGGCACGGGGTTAACCTTTGGTGGGCTTTCCCTGTGGGTGCCTGGAACATCCTGGGCCCCTCTGAGGATTAGCGATTACCCCATCTGTCAGCTGAATTTAGAAGGTTGAGAGTGGACATTCTCTGGGACGAGAAGACCTGGCAATAAAGAGATAAAAAAATGGGGATTATACCTACTATTGGTGAGGCCAGAGTAATGGCGCCCGTTTCAAAGGAGTACCTATAGTCATTTCTAGCCGACTGGGGTTCTCTGTTGTTGGTATTTATCCGGTTGATGATCGCATGATATTGGTGAGGTTGAAGCACACCTCTGGATTCATATCTCTTATTGCAGCGTACGCCCTGCCGATACAGTATGAACCTGAGGAGAAGAGATGTTCTATGCCAAGCTCGAGTCTATAGTCGACCAGTCTCCCGCGTGACAGACACATTGGCTTTGGCGACTTCAGTGCACCCATTGGCACAGAGAGTTGGCTATGAGTTATGTGTTAATCCTCATGGCTCAGGCACCAGAAACGTGAGCAGTTCTTTCCTTCTGAAGTTTGCAAAGTCCAGAAGGCTGGGGATTGCTGGTTCCTGTCTCCAAAGTCGCTAGCCACGCCAGTGGATTTAGCATAGCAATGTTTCTATTTATCCTAACTGTAAAATGTTTAGCGTCTAAGACACGGTTCATGCAGGTTGGGTCTACCGCGCTAAGGAATTTCATCACTTGGATGAAGGAGAAGACTCCAACGACTCCGACCTCTCAATGCAGTGGTGGTGAGGCACCCGCTGGCCAGGCTCGCCTCTGCTTACAGGTTAATTTACTTAGTAACATTCATGTTTCTTATCTCTGGTTCAAGTACAGTATCTTAGTTAAATACACGTATTTTGTTACATTACATATGGTATTCACTAAGAGGGTCCTGGTCGACTTTAGTATCATGTGACATACTGAATAATCTAATTTGAAATAATACCTGCAGCCATACATTAATAACAGTTTACAATAGCTGCTAAATTACTCCCACAGAAATAAGTCCATGCTGTTATGCTTCATTCTATTTCCAAGCTCTAATAAAATAAAAAAATAGTCACTAATGTAATGTTAGACATACTGTTCTGTCTCTAACACGAAAACTATAAATCTAAATACTCTACGACTTTCTTACACGTTTTCAGAGACAAATTCCTGAACGGCAAAGCAATCCTCGAGTATGACGATGAATGGCGAAACGTCACGCAGAGTTTAGAAAGTTGGGAAACACGTTTCAACAAATACTGGCTGCCTGCACTCGTCTCTCAGGGATTTCTGCCTCGAACTCAAGAGTTCAACGAAACACTGCACAAAATCATTAGAACATACCAGGCATATGTAAACAACTATGTAAGCAAGTCTGGTGCTCTCTTGGCCAACCCTTCACAAGAGGAAAATCAGTTTTACGGTGTAAAAGAAATGGACATTGCCTACCTCATGATGCTGTATGGACCTTGCATGGGTCTCTCCAAGATATTAAAAAATGCCTATAACTCCAGCGACCTTATACAACGATTCAGGAACATATCGTTCACTTTCAACCAATTTCTGCATCACGTGGTCTGGACCCATGACATGGGAATGCCCGATGAACACTGGATGACCTACACGGAGATGTGGGAGCCTTGTCGAATAAAGTTCGACTACATCCTTAAGTTAGAGACTATTAAGGAGGAGATGGAACATTTGTTCTGCAGGGTGTTGGGCTTCCAGGAGGTCAGCTTTCCGGTGAAGCACCGCAGCTACGGCCACGACCTCGGCCTCTCTGACCAGGAGTACTACGCGACCGTGAGCAGGGAGCTGATGGACCGACTGCTGTTTATTTACAGGCACGATTTCGCTATCTTCGGGTACAGTCAAGACCAGTAGTGCACGATAAGGAGGAAGAAAGAGTTTGTTATTTGGACCTTCTGGCAGGAACGGAGCAGCGCTCTTTTTTCAGTACCGGAAGCACCTTAAGGAAAAAAAAAAAGCCTGCTATGCTCTGCTCCTATAAAACGAGGATAGGTGAGTGGCCAAAAAAGAGGCTCAGTGTTGGTAAGAGAGTTGTTTCGGTACTCCCTTGAAAGAATTCAAGTCGTCGGCGGGAGGAAACACAAACGAAGGAAGGCTGTTCCAGAGTTTACCAGCGAATGCTATGAAAGAATGAAAATGTTGATTAACTCCTTCATAAGCGATTTGGACAGAATAGGGATGAGTTAAAGTAGAAAGTCCAAGGCCGCGAATGATGTGGAGGCATGCAGTTAACAAGTTCAGAAAAAAAAGTCAGTATGATAATTTTGGGAGAAGATAGAAAGGGAGGCGACATTGCTGCAGAATTTTAAGTGGTACGAGATTATCAGTTAGAGGAAGGAGTTGATGACGTGAAAAGTCTGTGGCTCTACTCTGTCTAAAAAGCGTGTGTGGAACCACCTCTACACATGAGATGCATTCTCTGGAGCATGGTTAACCCCCACCCCATAAATCCTCTCCCCACACACAAAAAGTTTTCTCACCTGACACTTACTCCCCCAGGACACATTCCCTCATGGACATTTTCTCCTCTTGAAAATATCCCTCCTAGCACAAGGCCCACACGCACACGTGTCTACGCAGGGCTGTTTTTATCACCTACTCAGAAAACGTGGAGGAAAGCTCAGTCTTGGTCTGGTGCACAGGTACAGAACTAAAGATAGAATCAAGCACTGTTGCCATAATTGATGGCTTTGGATTTCTACCTCTTGAAGATGTTTGTTGGAATGAGATACACAAAAGAAAATTCTGAAGGACTAGAGGAGCTTGTAGAATATTTTTACTCAGTTTATGTTAGTGTCAGTTTTTACAGTGTGTAGACAGCAGCCCACCAGCATGATGTGTGACTTGTCATCCCTGATGGAGAAGATAAAACAAAAAAAACTGTGTGAGGGTTCGAATCTCCCAATTTTTCACTTGCTCGGTCACGAACATCCACCGCTGTGGACACCCATTAATGCATCCCGTTAAGACTGGTCCCCAGGTTCCCTTACCCTGCTTCTGGAAGAACGAGGTAAACCACCATAAAAAATAAAACACAACACATAATGTATCGAACAAAAGCTCCTCCAAATATGTTTAGCTCTATGAGATGGACGCAGACAGTCGAGATGATTCTAAGGGCTATATTTTTCTGTATTCAACCTTAAGGGCATTATGATTTGATAAATATTCTTAATGAGAATAGTCCGACTGGCAGCTCTGATGTTTTTTTTCTTATTTGTGACAATTACAAAGATGCCCATATTTATTCTCTAGAGTCTGAAATGTTTACTGTAAAAATTATATCTATGACGTTTCAACTAAACACTTATTAATGGCCTGTTCTTTTCCTCTTTTTTTTTACTAAACGAAATTCTTTTCAAGAAATAAAGAGTATTCAATATGTTTGTGATATATGGCAAGGAAATTGAACTGGATACTACCTGGGGAAGGGGATATATATCCAGGAGGGAATAAGGAAGGGGGAAGTATATTCTGAGGGAAATTAATCGTGTGTGTGTGTGTGTGTGTGTGTGTGTGTGTGTGTGTGTGTGTGTGTGTGTGTGTGTGTGTGTGTGTGTGTGTGTGTGTGTGTGTGTGTGTGAGAGAGAGAGAGAGAGAGAGAGAGAGAGAGAGAGAGAGAGAGAGAGAGAGAGAGAGAGAGAGAGAGAGAGAGAGAGAGAGAGAGAGAGAGAGAGAGAGAGAGAGAGAGAGAGAGAGAGAGAGAGAGAGAGAGAGAGAGAGAGAGAGAGAGAGAGAGAGAGAGAGAGAGAGAGAGAGAATTGCTGAGCAACTGACGCGCCACCTGGAGGAGAAACATCTATTGTCTCCTCGTCAGCACGGGTTCAGGAGAGGTCGCTCGGCATCAGACCTCCTCCTCCTGCTCAGCAAGTCTTGGCATGACGCCCTGGACTCTGGACGCCCCTCACTTGTTGTTACCCTTGATATTGCTGGGACATTCGACTGTGTGTGGCACAGGGGCCTCCTGGCCTAGCTCGAACAGCTCGGCATCACAGGACTACTGTTGCAGCTGTTTTCGAGCTACCTGCAGGGCCGGAGTCTGAGGGTAGTGGTGAACGGGTGCACGTCAGGCGGTTACCTAATCAGTGCCAGCGTTCCACAAGGATCAGTACTGGGCCCGATTCTTTGGAACGCATACTTCGACGAGCTGCTCCGTGGCCTACCAGTGGCCTCAGCCTACGCCGACGACTGCACCCTGTCCCACAGCTACACCAGGGAGGAAACTGCGGACGTGATCGAAGCCACCAACCGCCATCTTGGTGACATCATGGCCTGGGGACGACGTTGGCAAGTCAAGTTTGCTGCCGAGAAGACCCAGGCCATGGTCATATCGCGTTCGGGGGAGGACGCCAGACTCCTGCAGGGACGGCTGAAGTTTGGGGACGACATCCTGGTCATCAAGGATTCCATCAACATCTTGGGGGTGGAGGTCGACTCCAGACTCAGTTTCGACCGCCACCTGGAGTGTGTGGCGCGCAGAGCCTCCCTGAGGGTGACACTCCTGCGTCGCGTGCGGCACCTGCTCGACGCAGACGGCCTCCTGAGGCTGTACAAAGCCCAGGTGAGGCCCGTCATGGAATACTCCCCTCTCTCCTGGATGAGTAGTGCCCAATGTCACCTCTCACTGCTGGACAGAGTGCAGAGGAGGGCAGAGCGACTCATCCGCGATGCCAGCAGCCTTCAGCAGCAGCGACCACATGGACACCAGTGGCGGCAGCGGCAACATCGACAGCAGCTACATCACCAGCAGGACGCCCCCCAGTGTATGCTCGACAGCCTCGGGCACCGGAGAAGGGTCGGTGCCATCACAATCCTACACAAGGCCCAGGTTCAACATACACCTCACCTGGCGGCACTACGGGTCCCTTGGAGGAGAAGCCAGCACACCACGAGAGCGGCGGTGGCTAACGACCTCCTCCTTGAAATCCCGAGAAGCCGCACAGCCAGGTGCCAGAGGGCCTTCACGAGTGCCACGGCCCACCTGTGAAACGCCTTCACGGGTGAAGTGGGCGTTAGGGCAATGAACACCCAGCATGTGAAGGTGGCTGCTCATGCTTGGTATCGCACTTACCCGCCCTAGTCACATCCGCCTGAACACAACACAACACAACACTAGTGACAATGCTTTAAGAGAGGCGACCTCAAGACAGAGGTCGTCTTTAGCATGGAGACAATTTCCCAGCCCCTTTTATCATATGTATCTTGATGTTTAAATAAATAAAGACAGAGAGAGAGAGAGAGAGAGAGAGAGAGAGAGAGAGAGAGAGAGAGAGAGAGAGAGAGAGAGAGAGAGAGAGAGAGAGAGAGAGAGAGAGAGAGAGAGAGAGAGAGAGATACTGTGGTCAAGTGGGTCAGTGTTTTATGTGCATTCTCTCTCTCTCTCTCTCTCTCTCTCTCCACACTAACCATCTCTTCTCCAACACATATCTTTACCTTCCCTCCTCTCCCCATGCTCATCTCACTTAACTCTCCTTCCCTTCCTCCCTGCCTCCCTCTGGTTCCTCTCCTCAACACTCACAGTTGACGTGGAGGGTGAGCAGGGGGCTGTGGGCGTCCCCTCGACGTTGGAGGCGGAGCAGGTGTAGGGCCCCGCCTGATGCCTGGTGATGCTGCGCAGGGCCAGGCTGTTGCCACTGAGCAGGATGCCTTGTGCGGGGTTGCAGGATGGCCTGGCTCTGGGGAGGCGGAAGGAAAGGAGGTCAATACAAGATGAAATTATACGGAGGCAGAATTGGATATGGAGAAAGGATATAAAGTTGACACCATTTATTAGCAATGAAAGGACATGTAATCAAGTGACCAATGGTTCTTACACACTATTGGCTAATGTACTACTTGAACTATTTTTGCTGCGTAGTCCTGACCCACAATATTAATTAAGAAGAATGAAATAGTAAAAACTGGCAAGTGTATCACGACGCCACAATACAACAAAATCCACTAATGGGCTGCGACTGACCACAAGCGTGTTTTCTTTTTTTTTTTTTTTTTTACGTTGCTGCCTACTGCGCCGGTAGGCATCTTCCCGGTGGGGCCTGATGGTCGGCCCAAGGCTTCTTCCAGGTGGGGCCTGATGGTCGGCCCAGCCCGTTCTGGCGCAGGCGAGTGTTTATAGTGGCGCCATCTTGCATTGGCTCATGCTGCCCCCCGGAACTCGTTCTTGATTCGCTTGGACGGCTTCCTCTAGAGTCCGGGTTGATGGGTGGTCTTCAGGACAGCATGTGGGTAGTTTTAAGGCACTCGGCAGTGACTGAAAAATCCGAGGTGGTAGCGTGGGGATTCGAACCCGCGTCGTCCATCACGCGGTGAATGTGGGCCCAGTACGCTACCAGTTCAGCCACCGCTTACCCGCCTACCCGAAAGCCTACCTGCGCTATGGTCCTCCACATGAATAAATAACGTGGTTAAGTCTGTCGTCTAAAGCTATAGTAAGAGGCCAAGTGACAAGTTCATTTGCTAACCTCTGACCGGAGCCTTTTCTAGTAATTTCCTATAAACTTTCACTTTCACTGTTGCGTTTGACATTTTGAAAGTATTCGACAAGGTCTGGCACAAGTCTTTGCTTTCTAAACTTCCCTTTTACGGTTTCTATCCCTCTCTTTGTACTTTCATCTCCAGTTTCCTTTCCGGCCGTTCTATCTCTGCTGTGGTAGACGGTCACTGTTCTACCCCTAAACCTATCCAACTCTCTTTCTGTTGTTCATTGATGATCTTCTTTCAATAACAAACTGTCCTATCCACTCCTATGCTGATGACTACTCTTCATTATTTAACATCATTTAACAGAAGACCCTCCCCACAGGAATTACGTGATTCCAGGCTGGAGGCTGCAGAACGCTTGACCTCAGATCTTGCTCTTATTTTCAATTGTGGCAAAAGGAACCTGGTGTCTTTAATTCCTCAAAAACTCAATATCTCCACCAATCAACTCGACACAATCTTCCAAGCACCTATCCCCCATTCTTCGACAACACTCAACTGTCACCTTCTTCTACACTAAACATCCTCGGTCTATCCCTAACTCAAAATCTTAACTAGAAACTTAACATCTCTTCTCTCGCTAAATTTTCTTCCTCGAGGTTGGGCGTTCTGTATCGTCTCCGCCAGTTCTTCTCCTCTACACAGATGCTGTCCATATACAGTCCACATACAGTTCGCATCTCATGTGTGGAGGGGCTCCACACACGTAGCCCTACTA
>NC_066512.1:14516705-14576705 GCF_024679095.1 Eriocheir sinensis | reverse complement strand
TGCTGCTGCTGTAGCTACAACCAAATCTACAACAACTCCCACCATTATTAATTTCTCTAACACAACCAAAAGCATACTTACGAACAATATGTGAAATAACGTTAACGAATATCAAGAAAGTAGACAGCAAATGAAGATGGTAATGCAGCACGTTTTCCAGCACTTAAACACACACACACACACACACACACACACACACACACACACACACACACACACACACACACACACACACACACACACACACACACACACACACACACACACACACACACACACACACACAGACACACAAACACACACAGGAACGTATTAAGGTTGAGATGTAAAGATCAACAAAGGCACGAGGACGTAGGCGTGTAGAGACACTTGCCCTGAACACAATTACATGAAAGCCAGACGTTTGGCATTTTATAATTTTCATGCTGTTCATATAAGTATCATAAAAAGGATTAAAAAAAACAAGTTGGTATTTTTCCGACAAAGGAGGCAGGCCAGGATTAAGATAAAATGGAAACAAAAGTTTTCATCCCGCTGTTCGTACAATAGAATACAGATAATTCAAAACATGATAAATCAAGGGTCAAAACGTATTTCAATATTCCCCTCACACACACACACACACACACACACACACACACACACACACACACACACACACACACACAAACACGCAAGCACGCAAGCACCCACCCACCCACACCCACACCCACACACACACATATATACGCACACACACACACACACACACACACACACACACACACACACACACACACACACACACACACACACACACACACACACACACACACACACACACACACAC
This sequence comes from Eriocheir sinensis, assembly GCF_024679095.1. Classification (NCBI taxonomy): domain Eukaryota; kingdom Metazoa; phylum Arthropoda; class Malacostraca; order Decapoda; family Varunidae; genus Eriocheir; species Eriocheir sinensis. The sequence continues at coordinate 14,575,876 of NC_066512.1, read as the reverse complement.
ACACACACACACACACACACACACACACACACACACACACACACACACACACACACACACACACACACACACACACAAGTATGTATGTATGCAAAATGGGGTCTTGAATAGCTTGCGACACCTCCTTTCCCCAGTATATACTTCACATAAAGACGCGCCCTTACTGCAGGTATGTCGCTGCCTGTTCCTCATACGAGTCGTTGACTCAAATTATCAAAACGAGGCATTAATGTACCTCAAAATTTATGAGCAAATAACAAGATAACACAAGCACAAAACACAGAACACAATCCCATATATATATACGAAAACACAAAAGTAACTTGTAAGAAAATCAACACACCTAATTAATAATAAGAACATAAAAAGAACTTAAGAATGTAATGAGTCTGCAAGAGGCCGGTTGGCCTGTACAAGGCAGCTCATGTAATCCTAACCCCAGCTTACTAAATCTTACTAAATCTTACTAAATCAGCTTCCTCGAGGCTGGGCGTTCTGTACCGTCTCCGCCAGTTCTTCTCCCCTGCACAGTTGCTGTCCATATACAGGGGCCTTGTCCGCCCTCGTATGGAGTATGCATCTCATGTGTGGGGGGGCTCCACTCACACAGCTCTTCTGGACAGAGTGGAGGCTAAGGCTCTTCGTCTCATCAGCTCTCCTCCTCATACTGATAGTCTTCTATCTCTTAAATTCCGCCGCAGTATTGCCTCTCTTTCTATCTTCTATCGATATTTCCACGCTGACTGCTCTTCTGAACTTGCTAACTGCATGCCTCCCCCCCTCCCGCGGCCCCGCTGCACTCGACTTTCTACTCATGCTCATCCCTATACTGTCCAAACCCCTTATGCAAGAGTTAACCAGCATCTTCACTCTTTCATCTCTCACGCTGGTAAACTCTGGAACAATCTTCCTTCATCTGTATTTCCTCCTGCCTACGACTTGAACTCTTTCAAGAGTAGGGTATCAGGACACCTCTCCTCCCGTATTTGATCTTCCTTTCGGCCACCTCTTTTGTATCTTTTTTGGGAGCGGCGAGTAGCGGGCTTTTTTTATTATTGTTTTCTTTTTTTGTGTGCCCTTGAGCTGCCTCCTTTGTTGTAAAAAAAAAAAAAAAAAAAAGCTTACCTCACTATCCATGAATTTATCCAACCTCTTCTTGAATGTAGCTATGGCATTGGCACCCATAATATGACTCCCAAGCCTCTTCCATTCATCCACCATTCTATTGGTGAACCAATTCTTGCCTATGTCTTTGTTGAATCTGAATTTGTCTAACTTAAAACCATTGCTGCGTGTCCTACCTGGCTCTTTTACTACCAAAACCCTACTGACATCCCTTTTATTGAAGCCCTTCATCCATTTATAGAATTCGATAGGGTCTCCTTGCAACCTTCGCCTTTCTAGAGAGTGTAGATTTAATTGCTTAAATCTATCCTCATAAGGCAAGTTTCTCACACCTTGAATAATTTTTGTCATCATTCTCTGTACAGATTCTAATATTTTGATATCCATTCTATAGTAGGATGACCAGAACTGGACCGTGTAATCAAGGTGAGGTCTAACTAGAGCTAAGTAAAGTTTGAGGATGACCTCAGCGCTTCTATTGCTTACGCTCCTATAGATGAAACCCATTACCCTGTTTGCACGATTCTTAGCCTGAATGTATTGGGCCCTTGGACGAAGGTCAGTGCTCACTAAGACTCCTAACTCCCTCTCACACCCAGACCTACGTAGAGGAGTGTCATTTAAGGAGTAATTATGTGAGGGGTTATTCCTGCCTACACTCAGAATACTACACTTCCCGACGTTGAATTCCATGTGCCACTTCCCCGCCCAATCATATAGTCTGTCAAGCTCATCCTGGAGAACGCTAGCGTCCTGATCTGATTGGATTACTCTATCGATCTTGGTAACATCAGCGAACTTACTGACATCACTACTAATTCCTGTGTCCAAAGTCATTGATGTAAATAATAAAAAGCAGCGGACCCAGCACCGACACCTGTGGGACTCCACTCGTAGTATTGCCCCATTCAGATTTTTTTTACCATTGATTTACACTCTCTGCTTTCTACCAATACGCCACGCCCTGATCCAGTTCAAGACTTTCTCATCTACGCCTTGAGCCTGTAATTTTAGTAATAGCCGGTGATGAGGGACTTTGTCAGACGCTTTACTGAAATCTAGATATAGTATGTCATGGCTTTCGTCTCTGTCAACCGCCTCTATTACTTCAGTGTAGAAGGACAACAGATTAGTAAGTCGAGACCTATCTTTCGTGAACCCATGCTGTGAGTCATGATTTAAACAATGCTTCTCTAGATGGTTCCGAATGCTCCTGGCTATAATTGACTCCAACATGCTGCCTACAACTGATGTTAAGCTAATTGGGCAATAATTTGAGGTGGCTGATTTGTTTCCCTTTTTGAAAATGGGCGTCACATTAGCTACTTTCCATTGGTTGGGCACGTACCCAAAATTTACCGACATCTTAAAGATGTCGGTGAGTGGGCCACTGCGGGCCTCCTTGCATTCTTTCAGGACACGCGGGAATATTTCGTCCGGGCCTGGCGACTCGTTTTTCTTCAACCTACCATTCTCATCCTGGACTACCTGCCTGGTGATGGTCACATCTCTCAACTTGTCGTTATCTTCGCCCTCATACACCTGAACTCTCTCCGGAATGGTTGTTAGATTTTCCTGTGTGAATACTGAGAGGAAATAGTTGTTCAACATTTTACTCAATCTTCCCCATTGTCAACAAGTTCTTTTTTTTCAGTAAAGGAGACGGTTCAAGCGCAACAAAAAGAGTGCAGAGAAAAAAAAAGGCCGGTACTCATCGCTCCCATAATACACCAAAGTAAAGAGTGGCCAAAAGAGAGGTCAGTTTAGGGTGGAGGGGTGTCTTGATACACTGTTCTTGAAGGAGGTCAAGTCATAGGCAGGAAGAAATGCAGATGAAGGAAGGCTGTTCCAGAGTTAACTAGTGTAATGGATGAAAGAGTGAAGATGCTGGTTAACTCTTGCATACGGGGTTTGGACAGTATAGGAATGAGCTAGAGTAGAAAGTCGAATGCAGCGGGGCCACGGGAGGGGGGGAGGCATGCAGTTAGCAAGTTCAGAAGAGCAACCAGCATGAAAATATCGATAGAAGATAGAAAGAGAGCCAACATGGCGGCGGAGTTTAAGAGGTAGAAGACTGTCAATATGAGGAAGGGAGTTGATGAGATGACGATCCTTTGACTCTACTTTGTCCAAGTGAGTGGAGCCCCCCCACACATGTGATGCACACTCCATACGAGGGCAGACAAGGCCCCTGTATATGGACAGCATCAGTACGGGGGAGAAAAAAATGGTGGAGACGATACAGAACGTCCAAACTCGAGGAAGCTGATTTAGTGAAAGAGGAGATATGGCGTTCCCAGTTGAGATTTTTAGTTAAGGATAGACAGATGATGTTTAATGTAGAAGGTGACAGCTGAGTGTTGTTGAAGAATAGGGAATAGGTCTTTGGAAGATTGTGTCGAGTTGATAGGTGAAGAAATTGAGTTTTTGAGGCGTTGAAGGATACCAGGTTCTTTTTGCCCCGATTGGAAATTATAGTAAGGTCTGCGTAAGCGTTCTACAGCCTCCAGGCTGGAATCGTCTAATTCCTTTTGAGTTGGCCTTCTATCAAAAGAAGTTGAGAAATGCAGCGATAGGACAGTTCGTTTTGGAAAGAAGATCATCAATGAACAACAGAAAGAGAGTGGGAGATAGAACAGAGCCCTGAGGAACACCACTGTTGATAGGTTTTGGGGAAGAACAGTGACCGTCTACTACAGCAGTGATAGATCGGTCAGAGAGAAAACTGGAGATAAAGGTACAGAGATAACGATATAAACCGTAGGAGGTTAGTTTGGAAAGCAAAGGTTTGTGCCAGACCCTATCAAAGGCTTTTGATATGTCTAGCGCAACTGAGAAAGTATCACCGAAACGGCTAAGAGAGGATGACCAAGAGTTGGTTAAGAGAGCAAGAAGATCGCCAGTAGAACGCCCCTTGCGGAACCTATTCTGGCAATCAGAAAGAAGGTCAGAAGTGGAAAGGTGCTTTTCATACTTCTGGTGAAGAACTGATTCAAAAGCTTTAGATAGACAAGAAAGTAAAGCTAAAGGGCGGTAGTTTGAGGAATTGGAACGGTCCCCCTTCTTAGGCACAGGCTGTATGTAGGCGTACTTCCAGCAGGAAGGAAAGATAGATATTGATAGGCAGAGATTAAAGAGTTTGACCAGGCAGGGTGTCAGCACGGAAGCACAGTTTTTAAAGACAATAGCAGGCACTCCTTCAGGTCCATAAGCCTTCTGATGACAAGCATAAAGGAGTCAGAGAGGGGATGGGTTGGAGGAATATGCCAAGAGTCGGCCAGAGTGGAGTTGTTATAGAAAGTTTAAGCGAAGAGTTCATCCTTAGAAATTGATGAGACGGCGATGCTGCCGTTAGGGTTAAGGAGAGGAGGGGAAGATGAAGAATTGAAATTGGAGGAGATATTTTTGGCTAAGTGCCAGAAGTCTCTGGAAGAACTAGAAAAAGCAAGGGTTTGACATTTCCTATGAATGAAAGAGCTTTTGGTAAGTCGAAGAATATATTTGGCACAATTCCGGGCAGAAATATAAAGTTCACGGTTAGCAGGAGTACGAATGCTCTGGTACCTTTTGTGAGTTGCCTTTCTATCTTTGATAGCACGAGAACAAGTAGAGAAGTAGAGAGTAGAGAAAGTACGTGGAATGTATGCCTCAATTCCAGAAACAATCACCTCTGTGATGCGCTGGGCACACACAGAGGGGTCTCTCTCCTGGGAGCAGTAATCATTCCACGGGAAATCGGAAAAGTACATCCTCAGTCGTCCCACCGAGCGGAAGCAAAATGCCAGAAGCATCGCCTCTTCGGTGGGTCCAGAGGGTGTACAGGAGCAATAGGACAGGATACAGAAATAAGGTTGTGATCGGAGGAGCCCAACGGAGAGAGCAATTTGACGGAGTAAGCAGAAGGGTTAGAGGTAAGGAAGAGGTCTAGTATGTTGACCCTGTCTCCAAGACGGTCGGGAATACGTGTAAGGTACTGAAACAACTGCTCTAGATTGTTGAGGAGAGCAGAGTTGTAGGCTTGTTCACCAGGCTGGTCAGTGAAAGAGGATGAAAGCCGTTTGTTTTCAATGGTCCAATTCTCTCCCTTGCTTTCGTTCTGTATAATTTATAGAACCCCTTGGGCTCGCTCTTGGCCTCATTAGCTACCCTAATCTCGTAATTCCTTTTATCCTAGGCGGGTGTTCTTCTTCACCATTCTGGCTAGTTCAACATACCTACCCCTGAGGTGGGTTTCCTCATTTTTTATTTTCCTATAAATTCCTCTCTTCAAGCCAATTTCATGCTTGAGTATGAGGGTCATCCATTTAGGGTCGTTGTTTTCCTTTCTACGTGCTTGGTAAGGCATATGCTGTCTCTGACCCTCTGCTATTACTCTAACTAAATTATTGTAGGTCAGGTCTACATGGCTCCCCTGTCCTCCAGGCTCCCGCCCGGAGATCTGGCCTTCATCTAACCCTAAGGTTTCCCAATTTACCTCCTCAAGGTGTCTTCTTAGCCCCTCGTAATCGGCACTTCTAAAGTCTGGCACCAACACAGTGCTGAGGTCTTGGGTCACTGCCCAGTCTAAGTTAAACCTAATCTCCTTGTGATCACTACCACCTAGCTCTCCCCCAACGTTTAGCTCATTGATCATACTTTCGTTGTTAGTTAAGACCAAGTCCAAAATGTTGTTACCTCTGGTAGGCTCAGTTACTGTCTGTTTGAGATAATTATCCTGTATTACTTTCAGAAAGTCCTCACACTCTAGATCTCCCACCACGCCTTCCCAGTCTATATTTCTGTAGTTGAAATCCCCCATGATGCAGACATTTTTGCTCCTGCCTGCCCTGTCAACCTCTTGTAGTAATATGTCTGTGTCCTGCCTGCCTAGATGGGTGGCCTGTATAGAACCCCTAGAGTTAGTTTGTCTTTCCCTCTGTGGACGTCCACCCAAACTGATTCGGAGTCGCCGTTTTTTTTTGTTTTGTTTTGTTTTTTACAGCTAAGGAGACAGTTCAAGGCGCAAAGAAAAATATGAAAAAAAGCCCGCTACTTACTGCTCCTGAAGAGGTCAAAGGAGTGTCCAAAAAGAGAGGTCAGTTTGGGGAGGAGAGGTGTCCTGATACCCTCCTCTTGAAAGAGTTCAAGTCGTAGGCAGGAGGAAATACAGATGAAGGAGGATTGTTCCAGAGTTTACCAGTGTGAGGGATGAAAGAGTGAAAATGCTGGTTGACTCTTGCATAAGGGGTTTGGACAGTATAGGGATGAGCATGAGTAGAAAGTCGTGTGCGGCGGGGCCGCGGAAGGAGGGGAGGCATGCAATTAGCAAGTTCAGAAGAGCAGTCAGCATGAAAATATCGATAGAAGATAGAAAGAGCGGCAACATGGCGGCGGAATTTAAGAGGTAGAAGACTGTCAGTAAGAGGAGGGGAGTTGATGAGACGAAGAGCCTTTGACTCCACAGAACAGAACTGTTAGCGGTACATTTAAGTGTGTCTTTAACATAGAGAGCAACCCCCCTCCCCTTCTTCCTTTCTATCCTTGTGAAACATCTGATAACCATCTATTTCTAATTCCGACATGATTTTTTTTTTTTGTAATATCCAGCGATGTTTCCGTGATTGCTATGATGTCCAATTCCTCGACACATGCTTTCCCCCTCAGTAGATCTATATTGTTCCTGAGACTCCGACTGTTGGTATAATAAGCCGTTAGACAATCCTTTGTTGCATCCTTTTAATTTATCTTAAGCTTCGTAGTCACCGTCTGCGAAGCACATCCACGGACGATAGGTCCTCCTCCCTCGCCTATCCTAAAAAATCCCGCAGAGTGCTAAATGATCGCTCGAGGGAGTCTGCGAGAAACTCAGTCTCCTGGAGTGACAGGTTTACTCCATCCTTGGCATACAAGGTGCCCTTATCGTGGAAGAGGTTCCAGTTATCTATGAAAAGCCAACCATTACGCTTACAGTGAGTCTGTTTACGACTAGGGCCCTTTAAAGCCATCCCTCACCTACCCCTTTCCTCGGCAAAACACCACACACGACCGGAAGTCCACCGAAATCTCTCACTTTCCCAAACGACTCCCTAAAGCGCCTAAATATCTCTTCGCTTCCCACTTTACCTATGTCATTACCACCGAAACTGCAACAGATGATAGGCTGTGTCTCCTCCCCTGCTAAAATTTTCTCCATCCTGTCAGATGCGTGCTGTATGCCTGCCCCGGGAAAGCACACTCTAAGCCTATTCTCCTTATCCCTTGAACAAAAGTACCTGTCAATGAGCCTGACTTGACTGTCTCCCACAACCAGGACTTTCTTCTTAGAAACGGCGCCAGTAGAAGGAAGGGGAGCTGCTACAGGAGGAAAGGGAGGGGCGGCAACAGGGGAGGAGGAGGAGAAGGAGGAGGAAACATGGACACATGGAAATGCAGGCAACAGAAAGCCTATTGGCTCATTACGAGGTCGCCCGCTTTTTTTTTTTTTTTTTTTTTTTTTTTACGTTGATTGCCTATTGCGCCGGTAGGCATCTTCCCGGTGGGGCCTGATGGTCGGCCCAAGGCTTCTTCCAGGTGGGGCCTGATGGTCGGCCCAGCCCGTTCTGGCGCAGGCGAGTGTTTATAGTGGCACCATCTTGCATTGGCTCATGCTGCCCCCCGGAACTCGTTCTTGATTCGCTTGGACGGCTTCCTCTAGAGTCCGGGTTGATGGGTGGTCTTCAGGACAGCATGTGGGTAGTTTTAAGCCACTCGGCGGTGACTGAAAAATCCGAGTGGTAGCGTGGGGATTCGAACCCGCGTCGTCCATCACGCGGTAAATGTGGGCCCAGTACGCTACCACCTACGCCACCGCCTACCCTTAGCTGCTCGACAGCCACTGGGGGGTTAAGGAGCAGATGAAAGCACCTCGATATTGAGGAGCAGATGAGAGCACCTCGATATTCAGTTTACTCCCGACGCAGCGAAATGACGGTCGATTCTATATATGAATGAGTTGATGGTATTCGCATTTACTACTTCTGGGGGAAGATTGTTTCAGTGGCGGATGACCCGGTTTGAAAGGAGGAGGAGGAGGAGGAGGAGGAGGAGGAGAAAGAGGGGTGCCGAATCTTTCTCTCAAAATTTTGATGTCCCGTGTCAACGCATGAATCGCATCTTCCAGTTGTCTGATTTTCCTTTCATCCTGATTTGCCTTGATATAAATACGACAGGAATCGATTGCCCCTTTGCCAGTCTTGGAATACTTAGGGGTCTGTCTACACCCGGATGTGATACAATGTTTTAAAGCGAAGGGCATCTTGCCTTTGTCTTTCCCCGGAGATTAGTGAGACAAAACAAAGGGTCTCTACGGAATAGCGGCCAACGAGCGGCGGGATAGAGGGTGCGTCGGTAACTTTCTGTTCCGTTCAAACAAAGAAAATTACAGCCTGAAACAAGTACCTCCTCCTCCTCCTACAGGAGTCGACAAAGTAAGCATATAAAAAAAGCACACAACCAAGAAACACACATAAAAAATTCAGACACAACACGCAAAGTGGTAGATCAGAAAGCACAGCAGCGTGGCGTCAAATCATGTGTGCAGGGACTCACAGGTGACGTTGAGCAGCGTGGAGTCAGAGAGTCTGGCGCCGGGGAAGAGCGGATTGACGGCGGTGCAGGTGAGGCGCTGGCCGTGGTGGCGGCGGGAGGCGACCACCTTGACGCATGAAGTGCTCACGTTGACCCCGTGCTCCGTCTGTAGGCGAGAGGAAGGGGAAGGTGACAATGCTGATAATGAGAATGGTGATGATGATAATGATGATGATGATGAGGAGGAGGAGGAGGAGGAGGAGAAGGTACAGAAAGAGTAAGAGAAAGGAAGGGGGAGGGGAGCAAGGTGAAGAACGGCATAAGTTAAAAAAAGTTTGTTGGTCCATCTTCATTGCATTCAACATTTCTTATATAACATTTTTCTTTTCTCTCACTCTCATCCTCTGAGCCGTAACTTTATATTAAGTTTATTAAGCCATCTTTATTGCATCCACTGTTATTACATTCATGGAGTGCAGTCTTTCTTTTCCTTTTCGTTTCATCTGTCTTTTCGTGCTCAGAGGATACGACTTAAAGGTGAGGTTGATGCGAGTGTGAGCGCGAAGGTGTGTCTGAAAAGGGAGGGGAAGAAAGAGGAAGGAGGAGAGAAAAATGGGTAGGGGAACGGGTTGAGTGAGAGTATAGGTATCATCTTGGGAAAAGGAGATGGAAACCCAAAGAGAAGGAAATAAGGACATTTGCTGTTGTTTTATCCCGTTTATCGAACATGGAAGATCTGCAGCAAGAAAGGGAATGAATGCATCGTAAAAAGGAAGTGCATGTAAAGAGGAGTAAGCAAAGAAAAAGGGAGTACGTGAGGGAAAACAGAGGGGAAGAGGAGAAAGGGTAGACCCATATTTGATTTCCTTTGGTCGAGAAAGAAATACGTGCAGAGAAAAAATGAGTGAGTTTTGAGTGCAAGCGAAGGGAGAAAGACTGTGAGTGAGTGATGAGTGTAGTCATCTCCTCACATCACTCATAAAAGAGTTAACATGAGGGAGCCATTCAGAAACATAACTCATTTGTGTATTACAGTCTACCTGACGTGCGTCACAAGGCATGGGATAGGCTAGTAGTAGAAAATTCGTTGTCTTGGTGCCTTTGTACTGTGTTCGGGTCCTTCTGTTGCTCGGCTATTCACGCGGCTCGGCTCTCTTCTACGGCGTCAGGCCAGGCGAGATTTTAACCGTCTATGATGTCGACTCCCTCGACACCTTGATTCATGAAGCTGACAGGTGATGAATTAGTTCCGTTGAGCAATAACAGAGCGCATATGCCTCCTCCTTCTTCCCCTATACCCCCCCCCCTCTCTCTCTCTCTCTCTCTCTCTCTCTCTCTCTCTCTCTCTCTCTGCTGTAACGAGTGACGACAGTATTTATATGATTTTATTTTCATATTCGACCTCACTAAGAACCTCTGACGTAGAACTCGCATTCTTCTTTCCCGTTCCTCACGAAAGGCAAACAGGCAAACACACGTGCGCTCGTACGCACGCGTGCGTGCGCACACACACACACACACACACACACAAGCCACCGCGTCACCCCCTCCCTCAACGTCATGTCAGCCACCGCCTCACCCACTCCACCAGCCCTAGGGTATCCACCACCCTACCCAAGCTGCCTTGCACCATGGCACCCACAGACCTTCCCACAGACCGTCTACCCCCGCGGGCCGGGCATGCGTGGTGTGCAGGGACACGACCGCCACCAGCGCCCGCAACGGAGCCACGATCTGCCGCCCTTGCAGAGAGTTCTTCCGGCGGCACAGCAATGACCCCCGCCCAGCTGTCGTCTGCCCATGCGACGGCAACTGTCCTCAGGTTCGCGGCGGCCGCACGTCCTGTGCACCATGCCGGATGCGTCGCTGTCTCGAGGCTGGGTGGCACGCAGACCCGGGGCCAAGCAACCAGGGGCCAACCGAGGATGAGCTCCACTGCCCTATCTGCAATTAAGTCAACCACCTCAAGCGGACCCTGAAATGCGCTGAGTGTGACCGCACCCACCACCTCACCTGCGTTGGCATCACACAAGCCCAAGCTTCCCAGCTACCAATCTGGCACTGCGACGCCTGCCTCCGTGACGTCAACCTGCGTGACGCAGTCCACGACGCATCCGCGGAGAACGAGGCGCCACCTGACGATATGGCCGCGGCGCTAGCCGACCTTAAAGCAAGCACTAGGTTGCTGTTGTGTCCGACCTTGCCGCCATAACCGCTGCACTCGAGCATCGCACTCCTCCTGCGTGGTGGCGCCTCTTCTCCTTTATGTACCGCAGCCCCCTCGCCGTACCCGCAGACCCACCGTCCTCCAGGGAATCTGTCACCCGGATCAATCCCGGAGCAGCAACGGCGACCAACGAGGACGCTCTCTCCAGACGCGTCAAAAGGAAATGCGCCGACGGGGACATTCGAGCGGCCCTCCGGCTTCTGACGACCTCGGACAGATTCATCTCCCCCAGTGAGGAGGTCGTCGCCGTTCTCCGCGCCAAACATTCCCCCGCCGCACCTGACGAAGCCCTTCCAGTGCTCCCCGACCTTGACCAGCACCGCCTCACAGTGGATGAAGCCGACGTGCTGGCAGCCATCAAGTCTGCGCCCCCTGGCTCGGCCGCCGGCCTGGACGGGGTGCGGCCCCTGCACCTAAGCCAGCTGGTAGCCGGGTACAACGCTGAGGCAGGCCGTAGACTGCTCAGCGCTCTGACTGAGCTTTGCAATGCTGCCCTCGCTGGGGACATCCCCGAAGACGCGAGGCAGGCGTATTTCAGCGCCAACCTCGTTGCCATCAGAAAAAAAGATGGGGGCGTAAGGCCGATTGCTATCGGATCCGTCTACCGACGACTGGCGTCCAAGGTCCTGGGCAAACGTGTCATCCGCCCTGGCTACGGAACTACAACCCGTTCAGCTGGGCGTCGGTGTGAGGATGGGTTGCGAGGCGGCGGTCCACGCCGTGCGGGACTACGTCGACACCCAATAACGGAACCTCCAACCATATCATCGCGAAACTCGACCTCACCAATGCTTTCAACACCGTTCACAGATCGGTAGTGCTCCGAGAGGTCATCTAACGTTTCCCCGCTGCCGCACCACTAGTGTCACAAGCCTACTCACAGCCTTTGCCCCTCCACCTTGGCCTCACCCGTCTTTGGTCCAGCCACGGCGTGCAACAAGGCGACCCTTTGGGCCAGATACCCTTCGCCCTCGCGCTGGATCCGGCCATAAAGACCCTCAGATCGCCCCTAAATCTGTGGTTCCTGAATGACGGCACCTTAGCTGGGCCCATAGAGACCGTCACCGCCGACCTGCACCGCCTATTCCCGACCCCCCGAGAACTAGGCCTCGAGATCAACTCGCGTAAATGCGAGATCACCCATCTCGACGGCCAAGGGGGCACCAGCACGGACGGAGAGGGCCGGACTTTACGTGCAGAAGCAAACGAAGTCTGCAGGAGGGACGGCGCCGCCCACTACACCAACGACGGAGCCACCACCGACAACGACGCGAATGCCGGCCCTCATATCGACATTCCTCAGTGTCGCCCACCCCACACCACTCACAAGCCTCTCCATCCTGGGCGCCCCGATTCACGCCCACGGCAATGAAGCAGCCTTAACCAATATCGAGGATATCACCAGGACGCTCACAGACAGGACGCCCAATATCGGCAGCCACGCTGCCCTCTTCCTGTCAAAGTACGCAGCAGTGCCGAGAGCCAAGTACCTGCTGCGCGCAGCACCAATCTACACGGCTGGAGAGTCCTTCCGGGCCATCGACGAGCTGATGCGGGAAGCGACTTCACGCAGCTGCAACGTACAGCTCGACGACGACGCGTGGTCTCAGGCCTCCCTGCCGCTGCGTTTTGGAGGTTTGGGCGTGAGACGGCTGGCCGACGTGGCACTGCCCGCCTACATCGCCTCAGTAGAAGCTTCGCGGGACATGGTCTGTACCATTAACCGCCGTCCCAACGGCGACAGACCGGCCCGTCTGGCCTCTACCATGGACGCTTACACCACAAACCAGTGCCCGAACCTTGACCCGGAGCTCAGGCTGACGCAGCGCAACCTGGACGAGGCAGCCTCCACCCACCGCCTAGACAACTTGTTAGCCCGCGCCAACCAGGTCGACCGTGCGCGCCTCCTCGCCGCCTCAGCACCACACAGCGGGGCCTGGCTGTCAGCCGTCCCCGTCGAGGTCCTTGGCTTCCTTTTGCCCGACGAGGCGGTCCGTGTGAGCGTCGCCCTGAGATTGAGCACGCACGCCCAACAACCTCACCGCTGCCTCTGTGGGGCAATGTCCGACACCAAGGGCTATCATAGCCTGTCCTGCCACAGGAACCCTGGTCGACTGCCCCGCCACGCAGCTCTCAACGACGTCATCTACCGGGCCCTGGCCGCCGCTGGTCTCTCGGCCATCCTCGAGCCGCGAGGCCTGGACCGAGGAGACGGTCGCCGACCGGACGGAATCACAGTCTTCCCCTTCAGGCGAGGCAAGATGCTGATGTGGGACGCCACCTGCATCAACACATTCTCCACCACCCACACAATCAACTGTGCTTCCGCTGCTGTAGCTGCCGCACGCGCTGCCGAAGAGCGCAAGCGTCAACGTTACGCGGCCCTCGCCCAGCGATACGACTTCGTGCCCCTCGCCGTGGAGACGAGCGGCATGCTGAGACCTGCCTTCGGAGACCTGCTACAGGACATCGGCAGGCGCATCAACCAGCGCAGCAGAGAGCCCCGTGAGACGGCATGACTGAGGCAGCGCGTCAGCATTGCAGTGGCACGTAGCAACGCAGCAGCGATGTGTGGGCCCCCGGACCGTAGCCCACACCCTTAGCCGAAGCTCGCATACGCCCACACACGCACACATGCACGCACGTACACGCACGCGGAGGCACACACAGACACACGCACACACGCAGACATTTTCCTTCCTAAGAGGTGCACGTCACAGCAGCCTGCGGAAAGGTCAGGGCAGCTGCCATCACACCCTGTGATGCCAACGAAATAAATATTGGTGGAGACGACACACACACACACACACACACACACACACACACACACACACACACACACACACACACACACACACACACATTTTAACACGTTCTTCAGTGTTAAACTCCCTTTTCTTCCCTACTCCTTTCCCACCCTCTTCCCTTCCCTCCGAGGCCGCTGTATGCCACCTCTAGATTCGTGTGTCACCAGTGTTACGCAGCGGGTAAAATTCCGCACCACGAAATTCTAACCAGACTATAAATCCTCAGGGAAGCAGTAAGTATCCTTTTGTTGTGTTATACGCCACGCCTCCCTCACTCATTCATACTCTTCCTCCTCCTTTAGCAATTCCTCTCCATTTCTCCTCCATCATCGTTTCCACCTTCATTCTGTCTCCTATTTCACTTTAAATTCCTTCCCTTTCTGCTCCTCCTACTCCTCCTCCTCCTCCTCCTCCTCCACCTTCACTTCCACCTTACCTCCACCCCTCGTTCCTCCTCCTTCCTCCTTCCTTCTAAATATCTTGAAGTGGAAAGGAAAATTTACTGCTTAATATGTGTGTGTGTGTGTGTGTGTGTGTGTGTGTGTGTGTGTGTGTGTGTGTGTGTGTGTGTGTGTGTGTGTGTGTGTGTGTGTGCGCGCGCGCGCTTAGTGAACGTTGTTGAGACATATAGACGTAATGACGCTAATGGTAGAAAAAAATGTGAGTGTCAGAAGGAGAATGATTATCTTCCATTCATCTCTATGCTTGTGTTTCTGTGTTTGTGCATGTGTGTGTGTGTGTGTGTGTGTAATTCACCTCTTGGTCTGCTGCGGGTCTCTCTCGAGACAGCCAGCCGTTCCCCTACGAAAGAGCACAGAGCTCGTAGTACCGATCTTTGGGTAGGACTGAGACCACTCACACACAACACACCGCGACAACGAGGTCACAACTCCTCGCCTGACGTCGCGTACCTACTCACTGCTAGGTGAACAGGGGCTGCACGTGAAAGAAGATAAACCCAACTTATTTTCACCCGGCCGGGGAATCGAACCCCGGTCCTTCTGGTTGTGAGCCAGACTCTCTACCCCTAAGCTACCGGGCCGTGTGTGTGTGTGTGTGTGTGTGTGTTTGTGCAAGTGCGACTACTACTACTACTACTACTACTACTACTACTATTATTACTACTACTACTACTATTACCATTATTTCTACTACAATTAGTTCTATAACTACTAATATTATTACCACTGCTACTACTACTACTACTACTACTACTACTATTACTACTGCTACCACTACTACTATTACTTTTTTTTAATACTACGGCCTCCAGCCATTATAATTGCGTTGTGAAAGGTATCTTTTCTCATTGTCTTTCACAAAGGAATTCATTGGCACCATCCCGCCAATGACTGTGGCCGACAACCATCTTTATTTAGTCTTACAAACATTATTAAACATATTGTTTTTAAGCTAACAGAGCCTGTGGTTGATACGACTATCAACCACCGTCGTCTCACAGTCCAGGTCGGCAATGTGGTTGTTGTTTTTTTGTGCAGGTGACCTGGATCCTCTCAGGCAGACCAAGGCTGATCTCAGAAGGGAGAAGGACACCCTTCATCTCATCCAGGCGACCACACCTCCTCTCGGCTGCTGTTTCTTATCCGCCAGTGTTTCGGCGAGTCTTGCGTAGAAGCTCTGCGCCCTTGGTCCCATCCCTCCCGACGTCGTGAATAATAGCGGGGTGAAGGAGCCCTGGTCCACATTCTGTATTATTTCTTCATACGCCCTGTTTTGTCTTGTTCATTTCTTCTGTGGGGTGCATCAAGGGTCAGGTCTCAGGGGTCAGCAACCTCTACTCTGTTCCCTCCTACTATCTCTATCCTAAATTTCAATCTAAAGCTGGATGTTGCGCCTATGTGCGCAACGATATCACTTGCTCTCGTGCCCACGACCTTGACTCTTCTGAATTTTCCACCATCTGGCTAACACTTCATTGTCATTCTATTGCTAACATCTGTGCTGTTTATCTCTCGCCTAACTCTACTAACTGTAAAATTCTTTGATTATTTGAATTCTAAAGTGGAGCACATCTTGACTCACTCTTCCTTTGCTGAAATCTCCATCTTGGGAGATTTCAATGTTCACCACCAGCTTTGACTTTCATCCTCTTTCACTGGCCAGCCTGGTGAACAAGCCTACAATTTTGCTCTCCTCAACGACCTAGAGCAGTTGGTTCAGCACTCTACTCGTATTCCCGACCGTCTTGGAGACAGGCCCAACATTCTAGACCTCTTCCTTACCTCTAATCCTTCTGCTTACTCTGTCAAACTGTTCTCTCCGTTGGGCTCCTCCGATCATAACCTTATTTCTGTATCCTGTCATATCGCTCCTGTACATCCTCTGGACCCACCGAGGAGGCGATGCTTCTGGCATTTTGCTTCAGCTCGGTGGGACGACCTGAGGATGTATTTTTCCGATTTCCCGTGGAATGATTACTGCTTCCAGGAGAGAGACCCCTCTGTGTGTGCTCAGCGCATCACAGAGGTGATTGTCTCTGGAATGGAGGCATACATTCCACGTACTTTCTCTACTCCTCATGCTAAAAAGCCTTGGTTTAATCATGCTTGTTCTCGTGTTATTAAAGATAGAGAGGCAGCTCACAACAGGTTCCAGAGCCTTCGAACTCCCGCTAATTTTGATCTTTACATCTAAGCCCGGAATCGTGCCAAATCTATTCTCCGACTTACCAAAACTTCTTTCATTAATAGAAAATGTCAACACCTTGCTTTTTCTTATTCTTCCCGTGACTTCTGGCATATAGCCAAAAATATCTCCTCCAATTTCATTTCTTCCTCTTTCCCTTCTCTCCTTAACCTTGACGGCAGCACTGCCGTCTCATCTGTCTCTAAAGCTGAGCTCTTCGCTCAAACTTTCTGTAAAAACTCCACCCTGGACGATTCTGGGCATATTCCTCCTACTCATCCCCCCTCTGACTCCTTTATGCCTGTTACTACGATTCTTCCAAATGATGTTTTCTATGCCTTCTCTGGCCTCAACTCTCAGAAGGCTTATGGACCTGATGGAGTGCCTCCCATTGTCCTTAAAAACTGTGCTTCTGTGCTGACATCTTGCCTGGTCAAACTCTTTCGTCTCTGCCTATCAACATCTATCTTTCCTTTCTGCTGGAAGTATGCCTTTGTACAGCCTGTGCCTAAGAAGGGTGACCGTTCCAATCCCTCAAACTACCGCCCTATAGCTTTACTTTCCTGTCTATCTAAAGCTTTTGAATCAATCCTTAACTGGAAGATTCAAAAGCACCTTTCCACTTCTAACCTTCTATCTGATCGCCAGTATGGATTCCGCAAGGGGCGTTCTACTGGCGATCTTCTTACTCTCTTAACTGACTCTTGGTCATCCTCTCTTAGCCGTTTCGGTGAAACTTTCTCTGTTGCGCTAGACATATCGAAAGCCTTCGATAGAGTCTGGCACCAGTCTTTGCTTTCTAAACTGCCCTCTTTCGGATTCTATCCCTCTCTCTGTTCCTTTATCTCCAATTTCCTTTCCGGCCGTTCTATCTCTGCGGTGGTAGACGGTCACTGCTCTTCCCCTAAACCTATCAACAGTGGCGTTCCACAGGGCTCTGTCCTATCACCCACATTCTTCCTGTTATTCATCAATGATCTTCTTTCCATAACAAACTGTCCTGTCCACTCATACGCCGACGACTCCACTCTGCATTATTCAACTTCTTTCAATAGAAGACCCTCTCATCAGGAAGTACACGACTCCAGACTGGAGGCTGCAGAACGCTTAACCTCAGACCTTGCTATCATTTCCGATTGGGGCAGAAGGAACCATGTGTCCTTCAATGCCTCAAAAACTCAATTTCTCCACCTATCAACTCGACACAATCTTCCAAACACCTATCCCCTATTCTTCGACAACACTCAGCTGTCACCGTCTTCAACACTAAACATCCTCGGTCTATCCTTAACTCAAAATCTCAACTGGAAACTTCATATCTCCTCTTTCGCTAAATCATCTTCCTCGAGGTTGGGCGTTCTGTATCGTCACCGCCAGTTCTTCTCCCCCGCACAGTTGCTGTCCATATACAGAGGCCTTGTCCGTCCTCGTATGGAGTATGCATCTCACGTGTGGGGAGGCTCCACTCACACAGGTCTTCTGGACAGAGTGGAGTCTAAGGCTCTTCGTCTCATCAGCTCTCCTCCTCCTACTGATAGTCTTCTGCCTCTTAAATTCCGCCGCGATGTTGCCTCTCTTTTTATCTTCTATCGATATTTCCACGCTGACTGCTCTTCTGAACTTGCTAACTGCATGCCTCCCCCCTCCCGCTGCCCCGCTGCACACGACTTTCTACTCATGCTCATCCCTATACTGTCCAAACCCCTTATGCAAGAGTTAACCAGCATCTTCACTCTTTCATCCCTCACGCTGGTAAACTCTGGAACAATCTTCCTTCATCTGTATTTCCTCCTGCCTACGACTTGAACTCTTTCAAAAGGAGGGTATCAGGATACCTCTCCACCCGAAATTGACCTTTCTTTTGGCCACCTCTTTTGATTCTTTTTTTGGGAGCAGCGAGTAGCGGGCTTTTTTTTATTATCGTTTTTTTTTGTGTGTGTGACCTTGAGCTGTCTCCTTTATTGTAAAAAAAAAAAAATGGCAATGGGCCATGGGATCAAAGATCCTTATGTCAAAATACGCCCTTTGTCCACGAGTCCAAAACCTTCTGGCGCTAACATCCACTCGTGCTTTGTTCGAATCATTAGCGGTGCGTCTGGCGAGCTGTTCGCCTTGCAGAGGAAGCAGCATGGGATCCACATCACGTCGTGACAGACTTCTTTCAGCATCTGAGCTGTCACGTCTCTCATTTCATCATGTTTCATGCAGACGAAGCCTCCTGTCTTGCATGTCATAACATGGTTTTAGTTGAAGGGTGGGCCACAGTTTCGCATGTTCGGGAGCCCATCCACTGGCCACACATACTTCAGAGCAATGGCATTTGTGAATTCTGTCTTGTTTAAGTTGAAGCCTTTTGTCCTGATAGGTAGTGTTGTTAGTCTGTTCGACGCGCCCACTTCCTATGCTATATCCGTCCTCCTCCTTGTGTCTTCCGGGAGTTTTCTCATCAGGTCACTCAGAGTGTCTCTGTTTTCCTTCTCGGTTCTTGGAGATTTCATACCTTAGTGTCCTGATTTCTTGAGGGTTGTCTTCTCCCTTTTCGTTTTGATCGATAATGTATCCGGTCAAACAGGCTGTGATTCGAAGTGAGTTCTCGAATTCAAAATCTGCCAGATTTGGCGGGTTTGTGAAGCCGAGCCCACCCATTCTTGGCGGCAACTCCAGCAACCTTCGCTCCTGATCGCTGGGGCATCTACCATTTGTTATCGCAGGTATGAAGGTGTTCCTGAGAGCATCTTCCAGACGTTTTAGTAACGGAGCAACATCAGGAACTGTCCTTATGAAGTAGTTCCATTTCTGCTTGACACCGTACGTAAATACTGCGTAGGCTGACTGTGGTTCTGTTTTGGCGATCTCGCTCAGCCTCTGCAATTCGGACTCCCAGCGCTTTACAGCTGTTTTCACATATTCGATTCTGTATTCAGTATTCACCCCCGAGGTATCTTTCACCAGTCACTGACAGCTTCACAAGTGGCCTGATCGTATGCCTCTGGTTTTACAATCACCACAGACTTAGTGGCGTTGGGACGGTACCCTATTTTAGGGCCGTGTTCAGTGACGAGGTCCCACCATTTCCTGAGGTCTGCAGACTTTCCTACCCCGGTGAGGTTATCCGCATACGCCACCTGTTTGACGTTGGTGTTTTCATAGCGGATGATGTCCTCCAGCTTCATCATTCCCAGGGCATACATTGCAATGGCCACTGGGTCGCCCTGGGTGGTGCCCTCTGAGAACTGTATGGCCTCCGGGTCTCCAAGTCGTTGGTCATTGTGACTGCTGATGAACAGTCTGGCGGGTTCCTTGTACGTATTTTCAAAATATTGGGCAAAGATAGGGCACTTGATTTTGATATAGTGCAGTACTGTTTCCCTATTGATGTTGTTGAAAGCATTAGCAGCATCAGCACCGTCTCGCATTCTGGGTCTCCGAACATTTTCCTGACGGCGTGAATGGCAGCTTCACACCCAGCCTGCCGACCCGCACACACTTGGAGGTTTCCCACCGCCTTCCTCACGTCGTCCTTCACCACCTCCATGACAGCCTTGCCTATGATCCTCCTGAGCACTTCCCCCATCCCGATGGGGCGGCAGCCTGTTTGTTTTTTATCCAGCGGTTTCTACACATGTTAAATATTGTCTTAACACCCACGATTATCGTGTTTCTTAACAACCATTTTTGTTCTTGTCACTTATACTGCAGCCTTCAGCGCATTGTTCTCTGCCGCAGAGAACAATGCGCTGAAGGCTGCAGTATAAGTGACAAGAAAGAAAATAGTTGTTAAGAAACACGATAATCGTGGGTGTTAAGACAATATTTAACATGTGAAGAAACCGTCGCTCAATGTCTGTGAAGAGACTGGGTCGCCAGGAAAGCCTTGAAGCAGGTGATTGAAACTGAGCCACACAATCTGAGTGCCGTCAGTGAACCGAACCACACGCATTGCCTCCCTGTACCCTCAACTCTCACCCTCCCCTTTTCCGCCCCACCGGACTTCTCTCCCCTCTTCCCTACCTCCCTCTTCTTTCCTTTTCCCTCCCTTACTCTCCTTTCTTTCCTCTCTTACTATCTTCTATATATCTCTCCTTGCTGTGTATCTTTTCCTACTCTCTCCCCTCGATCTTTCTTTGCCTTCTTTCCACTCTTTTTCCCTCTCTTCCTTTTCCTCTTCCTTGCCCCTCCATTACTCAGCCCAACAATCCGCCACCATTCCGTTTTAAGCGTCTATGCACTACGGGACAAGTGGTGAAGTACTGCTGTTCCCGGCAATGGCTCGCTCGTTCTGGTGCAAAACGGTGTAGTTATGTATTGTATGACCCACCAAGACGGCTTGTCTCTCTCATAGCATATTCATATTAACTGTGTTACGAGATTGGTGAGAAATGTACGCTAGTTGAAAAAAATGGTGAGTGGTGTATTGCAGTTTTCTTTATCGTTGGGAGTGACGAGGATGGCCAAAATTCAGAATAATTAGAATATTAATGAGGCCGCCGAGGTTAGACTGTTCGGAAACAAAGTGAGGGAGTCGAGATTGCGATGCTTCAGATAAGTGCGGAGTAGATATGCTGGGTGCGTCGGGAGAAAGATGCTGGAGATGCAGCTGCCAGGCAAGAGAAAAAGACGAAATGCAAAGAGGAGATTTATGGATGAGGTGAGAGGAGACATGCATGAGACAGACGTGACATAAAAAGGAGATAAAGAAGGCAGGAAGAGATGGAAATGGATGATCCGCTGTGGCGACTTAAGGGAACAGTCGAAAGAAGTAGAAAAGGAAGGCAGTGTAGTAGCGTTGCGTGCGGATGGAGGAGTGACTGGGGAGGCGGTAGCCGAGTGGTCAGCGTGCGAGCGCGGTGAGCCTGAGGACATAGCGTGGACCTGATTGTGGACTAGGTCCCACCAAAACACGCTGATTTTTCAATCCATCGCCAAGTGGTAGAAAATTACCCAAGTGCTGTCCGGATCATGTCAACCTTAACTACAGCGATTTCGATCAAAAGGAGCACCAAGGGGGCAGCATGTGCCGAGCATGAGTCATAATCACGACCAGTGGCGGATCCAGCTCCAGGTGGGGGAGTGGGGGGTGATACACAAGATGGGCGCCATACCATGCCATATTAAATATATATATATATATATATATATATATATATATATATATATATATATATATATATATATATATTATTTTTTTATTTTTTTTTTTTGTACAGCTAAGGAGACAGCTCAAGGGCAAAGAAAAAAAAAAAAAGCCACTCACTGCTCCCGAACAGAGGTTAAAGGAGTGTCCAAAATCAGAGGTTAATTTCGGGATCTTGAAAGAGTTCTATTCGTAGGCAGGAGGAAATAAAGATGAAGGAAGATTTTTCCAGAGTTTATCAGTGTAAGGGATGAAAGAGTGAAGATGCTGGTTAACTCTTGAATAAAGGATTTGGATAGCATACTGGTGAACAAGAGTAAAAAGTCGCGTGCAGCTGAGCCGCGAGAGGGGGGGTGGCATGGAGTTAGCAAGTTCAAAATTGCAGTCGGCGTGAAAATATCGATAGAAGATAGAAGAGAGGCAACATTGCGGCGGAATTTAAGAGGTAGAAGACTATCAGTATGAGGAGGAGAGCTGATGAGACGAAGAGCCTTAGCCTCCACTCTGTCCAGAAGAGCTGTGTGGTGGAGCCCCCACATGAGATGCATACTCCATACGAGGGCGGACAAGGCCCTGTATGGACAGCAACTGTGCAGGGAGAAGAACTGGCGGAGACGGTACAGAACGCCCAGCCTCGAGGAAGCTGATTTAGTAAGAGATGAGATATGAAGGTTCCAGTTAAGATTTTGAGTTAAGGATAGACCGAGGATGTTAAGTGTTGAGGAAGGTGATAGCTGGGTGTTGTCAAAGAATAGGGGATAGTTGTTTGGAAGATTGTGTCGAGTGGATAGGTGGAGAAACTGTGTTTTTGAGGCGTTGAAGGACACCAGATTCTTCTTGCCCCAATCGGAAATAATAGTAAGGTCTGAGGCTAAGCGTTCTGCAGCCTCCAGCCTTGAGTCGTTAAGTTCCTGAAGGGTGGGTCTTCTATTAAAAGAAGTTGAATAATGCAGAGTGGAATCATCAGCGTAGGAATGGATAGGACAGTTCGTTTTGGAAAGATCATCAATGAACAACAGAAAAAGAGTGGGAGATAGGACAGAACCCTGTGGGACACCACTGTTAATAGATTTAGGGGAAGAACAGTGACCGTCTACCACGGCAGAAATAGAACGGTCAGAAAGGAAACTGGAGATAAAGGTACAGAGATAAGGATAGAAACCGTAGGAGGGTAGTTTAGAAAGCAAAGATTTGTGCCAGACCCTATCAAAAGCTTTTGATATGTCCAGCGCAATAGCAAAAGTTTCACCGAAACGGCTAAGAGAGGATGACCAAGAGTCAGTTAAGAAGGCTTGTATATAACCAGTAGAATGCCACTTGAGGAAACCATACTGGCGATAAGATAGAAGGTCAGAAGTGGAAAGGTGCTTTTGAATCTTCCGGTTGAGATTGATTCAAAAGCTTTAGAACAAGAAAGTAAAGCAATAGGACGGTAGTTTGAGGGATTGGAAAGGTAGTGTTGACAGGCAGAGGCAGAGTTTGACCAAATATATATATATATATATATATATATATATATATATATATATATATATATATATATATATATATATATATATATATATATATATATATATATATATATATATATATATATATATATATATATATATATATATATATATATATATATATATATATATATATATATATATATATATATATATATATATATATATATATATATATATATATATATATATATATATATATATATATATATATATATATATATATATATATAAATATATATATATATATATATATATGCCTATTTTTTACCTCAATGACCTACCCAGGCTGCCGATTGCCCACGACGGCCACGAGGCGACAACTAACTGGCTGCGTGGCTGGGGCACTGGGAGTACAGTACAGTAGGAGTGGGCAGGATCCGTTACTGGACTTGAATCCACTAAATCCATCAGGCGCCGCTTGGCCCGCCTTTTTTTTTATTTATTTTTACAAATATAAATACGATAATGTTCGCAATTTATTTTATATGTTTTATATGTTTATTATTCATTTCATTATTATTATTATTATTATTATTATTATTATTATTATTATTATTATTATTATTATTATTATTATTATTATTATCATCATTATCATTATTATTATTATCATTATTATTATTATTATTATTATTATTATTATTAGTAGTAGTAGTAGTAGTAGTAGTAGTAGTAGTAATAGTAACAGTAGTAGTAGTATTGTTATTATTATCATTATAATTAGTAGGTTACTGTTCACAGGAATGATACATCTCAGTGAATCTTTGAAAGGGCGCAATTTAGGTTCTAAGGGGAGGGGGGGGCGCCCCCCCCGGGATCCGCTACTGATCACGGCAGCCACTACAAATAAGATTGGCCTGCTCCATTAACGGGCTGGGGCCGTCCGAGAGGCCCCTCATGAAAGCCTACCGAAGCTACAGGCAGCACATAAAAAAAAAGATAAATGATTTGGCGGAGAGGGTAGTGGCTTAGTGGAAATGTGGCACGCGTTGTAATTGCAGTGCATTATTCATGCAAATAGGCCGAGAAGGGGGATGAGAAGGTTGCTTAGCGAAGATGTGGCTGTTCGTCTATAGCTCCGTGCAAGGTTCTGATTCAATCGCTGCCACGTGGTTTTCTGTCTGCCATGACCTCTGCTTCTAGAACATGGATGGGTAACTATATGATTAGCTCTGTGAAGGCGTACCTATGCTTTGGTGCATATCTGGGGCACCAGTAATGTAAGGCCGAAGTGGATTCGAATCTTAAATAAATAACTCTTGACCACCATTGGTCTACCTTCAACGCACCTGAACAACTATGGCGCAGCACTGGGCCAGAAACACTTCGAGGCTGGCTTTGAAGGTTCATACAATACCCGGGCGAACTAAAATGAGACTCAACGTCGAGAGGCTTTGGGCGTTATGAATCTGCGTGACAAATACCCTTGCAAGCTTTACATCACCCGGAGCCGCTCCTCCATTGTGCTCGCCATCAAGCGCTGCTCATAAGTTCGTCGAGCATTAGTGACGCATGGCTAGATTGGTGGGCGATATGCATTATCCCCCCTCCCCTCCTAGTCCCCACCGTACCCAATGCCATACATTTATCATACGCTTATCATGAACTGTTGCATCGCTAGGTAAGTGGGGAAACATGCATTAATTCCACTTTCCTTCTATTTCACGAAGCATCCACTGCCATGATTCCTCACACGTTCGTCGTCCATTAGTCATGCACTGCTACATCGCTGGATTGGTGGGGCAGCACATATTGTCCCTCACCTTCCGCCTATTTCATGGCGTCACAAGAGGATAACGGAGGCTCTGATTGAGCATTGTGCCGAAGTGTGAATTAATTAACTCCTCACCAACCTCGGCTTTCTGTACTTTCCCTCAAAAAACGCTTACCTGAGCTGGGAACAAAACGCGCTGACCGGGTGAGCTTCAGTACTAATTCCCGAAACCATTCAACCCGCCATTCATAACAATCCTACACCAGATGCTCTTTGATGACGCAGGTGATAGATGGATGTTTGAACAAGCTGGGAATTATTACAACGGAGAGGAGGCTGAACCATGTGTGTGTGTGTGTGTGTGTGTGTGTGTGTGTGTGTGTGTGCGCCAGGAACAAACAAATACAGTGCTCCATTCCTTTGTGTCGTAATAATCTCTCATAACGCATAAGAATATACGATTTCACATCATCTACCTGCACTGCTTCACAGGTGTCCGTAAGTATACCTTTGCCCACGTTTGTGCCACTCAGTACATAAATGGTTGTGTAGGTGTGGCGGCACAAGGATGGCTGCGTAGTTGTGACTGCGTATTTAAAGCACTGTGTCGGCACGGCTTATGGGCGCGGCGTAAGCGTAACTGTAGGTGTGTGGCGGGAACAGAATTGACAGAAGCCATCCACAGGTGGCGGCGCAGCGTTATTGCTGCTATAGTTTGTTTCATTCCGTCTGTCCACCAACAAAGCGGGAATTTTGATGGATGTGACACCTGCGCATTTCTAGTTCGTGAATACGTGAAAATCAACTGTTGTGGTAGACATTCAAGTTCATTTTTCAATAATATATTTGAATGTTTATGTATACAAAAGAAAACCACCTCAGTCATTTCCATCGATAATTTAATATACAAGCACACGGAAAGACAAGCTTGTATCAAATAACATAGTCACATAATGCTCGTTCTCTTATGTTTTTTTTTCTTCAAATTCACTGATTGATAGCTCATTTCAGGTATATTAAAAGACATCTGGCTCTGCAAGTGCATATAAAGGATATCTTAATAATTTACTGCATGTAAATAATGATTAATAATCGAAATAACATGAAATAGTAAATAATAACTGCTGAATGCGATGCTAGGCTATTTAGAATATAAGGCTACCCTACCTACCCATGCTGTTTACATGCAACACATCAAAATTCCTTATGTATAGACATTTGCAGAGTCGGATGTCACTTTATGTACCTGAATGAGGTGATGAAATATGGGTATCTGAGAGGCTATGAATCGTTCCAGTATGATCAGACTATACTATTTGATATGCAAATTGTTCTTTCGTGTGCTTGTATGATAGATTATCGATGCAAATCGGCACGTTTGCGGTTCATATAAAAATAGTTTTTTTTTGTATACACAAACATTCAAAATTAATATATCGCTGAAAATATAAAGTTGATCTTCACGCAATCACGAACTAACAATGCGCAGGTGCAACATCTACGTTCGCGAGTGGACAAACGGAATGAAACGGACTATAGTGTTTAGTCACAGTGTGTTTGTCTACCCGTGCATATATCTATCTAATTTTTAATATACTTACTCCCATTACCTACGTGCCGAGGTTCCGGGGCGGGGCGACAATACTCTTTTTCGTCCGCCATTAAATTTATCACGGCAAAGCTACATCCAATCACATAAATGAATTGTCCCGTTTTTATTTAGTTTTTGTTTTCTTTTCTGTCAGAATTGTTTAAAGCGATTGTTATGCCATTATTTACCTGGCAACCTTTTATGAATTAGAGAGAGAGAGAGAGACAATAATCCTCGCTTTACTTTCCTTCATCATCCCATCACGGAACATTCGTTTTGCCCTTTGATACTATTAATTTCGTCTCTCTCTCTCTCTCTCTCTCTCTCTCTCTCTCTCTCTCTCTCTCTCTCTCTCTCCACTTCTCGTATTAATGATCTTTGTTAGTTTCCGATTCTTCATCTTAATACTCTATCTTTCTCTTTTCTTCTTTCTTTGCCACTCTTGATTGCTTCCTCTTATTCCTGGTTCTTTGCCCGTCGCTCTTCATTATCTCCTACAATCAACCTTTCCTTGTTCCCTTCACGGTAATTCCCTTCCTGCCTTTGCCCTTTATTTGCTTCTATCGTTTCCTTTCCTGATTTTCTGATATTTTTTTCGATTATTTATCTCTTTTATCTCCTTTTACTTCTAATTTTCTCGTTTCTCATACTTTTCTTTGCTCCTTATGCTTATCTGCTTCCTAATTATTTCACATTTCATCCATTCTTCACTATCTCATTATATTCTTGGCCCTTACGCCTCACTCATCTTCTTAATTGTATATACCTTAGTTTCTCCCCCATATCTCCCGTCCTCCTTCTCTCTCTCTCTCTCCCATCCCACCTACCTCTCTGTCCCTCCCTCCCTCCGTTTTTTTATGTATCTCTTCTGACAATCTCGCTTCCTCTCGCCTTTAGGTATCACCGATCTACCATGATTTACATTAATTCCGTAAAACATTTCAGTTGACCTTTGTTCGCAGCCAGGTACGGACTCCCACACGTGTTAAATGTAACAGTGAATATTTGAATGTGTTCTAGATACCAAGGATGGAGTGAATACAAGTTGTGAATTCGAATACGAATACGAATACTTCAAATTCCAACAAATACGAAAACGAAATCGAATACACTGAAATGGTTTTAATTCGAATACAAATACGAATACTTCTTGAGAGTATTCATAAGTACATTAATGAATACTTTTCATTGAAAAATAACTTTTTGACGTAACTTGGTATAGCACTGTTCTGAAATTATGCACAATTAAAATGAGCTCGTGAACCTCTACTCTCTACAATACACGACCATTACACGTCCGCCCAGGAGAAAGAAGATGTAAGGAACAACGGCTGTTATTTCTGATAAAAAAAAAAATTGAAGTATTCGTCAGATTATTCGCAGAATACGAATATTTTCCCTTGTAGTCGAATACAAATGAGAATACTTTGATTTTTATCAATAATTATTCGGATAGGAACACGAATACACCCAAATGCGGCATTCGAATGTATTCGAATACCAATACCGGTTACGAACACTCCATCCTTGCTAGATATTGAAAAGACGTACGCACGAAGGCACACACACACACACACACACACACACACACACACACACACACAGGTGCGCAACGCTTTGGCGCGAATAAAATGAAGTAAAATAATTTGGGCACAAAATATATCCGCGTAATCCCGTGTTGCAATGGCTGTGTCTCCGTTCCCTGTTTCTTTCACTCCGTTATGTGTGAGTTGAAAGTGACGAGGAAAATAAATGAATGGAGAAATGACGAGCTGGATAAAGAAAACCATTATCGCACTTCATGGAGATTTTGCTGCTGGTAAAAACTAAATAAAAATGCATTCATAAGTGAGACGAAAGTGACAAGGAAATATAAATGAGTGAAGAACATACGACCTGAATAAGGGAAACCGTTGTAACATTCATGGACACTGATGCCGGTAAAAAAAAAAAAAAAATTAATATGTACGGCTCTACGCTCATGGAGGCACAAGTGCAACACCGATAACAAGCATTAAACAGGATAGTCTACATATTTCCTTCGCTGCGAGGAGAATATGTGGAAAATATGCTTGGTATCTAAAAAAACACATGAGGAATAAAAGACCATAACAAAAATCCCTACAATAAAAAATTACTTAGCGATACATTTTTGCCAATACAATAACATGATCAATTATTTCCTTTTCTTTACTCAACCATTTAGGTTATTGATCAATATATTTCCTTTTCTTTACTCAACCATTTAGTCTTTCATGTGATGAGAGAAAGAGGGCGGGACGGGGGAAAGGGAGGGAAGAAAAGAGGCGTGGGGGAAGGAAGGGAAGAGGCGTGGGGGAGAGAAGAGAAGAGGCGTGGAGGAGAGAAAGGAAGAGGCGTGGAGGAGGGAAGGGAAGAGGTGTGGGGGAGGGAAGGGAAGAGGCGTGGGGGGGAAGGGAAGAGGCGTGGAGGAGGGAAGAGGGCGTGGTGGAGTGAAAGGAAGAGGCGTGGAGGAGGGAAGGGAAGAGGTGTGGAGGAGGGAAGGGAAGAGGTGTGGGGGAGGGAAGGGAAGAGGTGTGGAGGAGGGAAGGGAAGAGGTGTGGAGGAGGGAAGGGAAGAGGCGTGGAGGAGGGAAGGGAAGAGGTGTGTGGGGGGGAAGGGAAGAGGTGTGGGGGAGGGAAGGGAAGAGGCGTGGAGGAGGGAAGGGAAGAGGCGTGGAGGAGGGAAGGGAAGAGGCGTGGAGGAGGGAAAGGTGTGGGGAAGGAAGGGAAGAGTTGGAGGAGGGAAGGGAAGTGGTGTGGAGGAGGGAAGGGAAGAGGTGTGGGGGAGGGAAGGGAAGAGGTGTGGAGGAGGGAAGGGAAGAGGCGTGGGGGAGGGAAGGGAAGAGGCGTTGCGCGGGGAAGCGAAGAGGCGAGGAGGAGGGAAGGGAAGAGGTGTGGGGGAGGGAAGGGAAGAGGCGTGGAGGAGGGAAGGGAAGAGGTGTGGTGGAGGGAAGAGGCGTGGGGGAAAGGAAGAGGCGGGGGGAAGGAAGAGGTGTTGGGGAGGGAAGGGAAGAGGCGTGGGGGGGAAGGGAAGAGGCGTGGAGGAGGGAAGGGAAGAGGCGTGGAGGAGGGAAGGGAAGAGGCGTGGGGGGAAGGGAAGAGGTGGAGGAGGGAAGGAAGAGGTGTGCGGGGGGGAAGGGAAGAGGTGGGCGGGGGGAAGGGAAGAGGCGTGGGGGAAGGGAAGAGGCGTGAGGGGGAAGGGAAGAGGTGGGGAGGAAGGAAGAGGCGTGAGGGGGAAGGGAAGAGGTGGGGAGGAAGGGCAGAGGCGTGGGGGAGGGAAGGGAAGAGGCGTGGAGGAGGGAAGGAAGAGGTGTGGGGGAAGGAAGGAAGAGGTGGGGAGGAAGGGAAGAGGTGTGGGGGAGGGAAGGGAAGAGGTTTGGGGGAGGGAAGGGAGAAGGAAGAGGCGTGGGGGGAAGGAAGAGGCGTGGAAGGAAGGGAAGAGGTGTGGGGGGAAGGGAAGAGGTGGAGGAGGGAAGGAAGAGGCGTGGGGGAAGGGAAGAGGTGGGGGAAGGGAAGAGGTGGGGGGGGAAGGGAAGAGGCGTGTGGGGGGAAGGGAAGAGGTGTGCGGGGGGAAGGGAAGAGGCGTGGAGGAAGGGAAGAGGTGGGGAGGGAAGGAAGAGGCGGGAGGAGTGAAGGGAAGAGGTGTGGAGGAGGGAAGGGAAGAGGCGTGGAGGAGGGAAGGAAGGGAAGAGGTGTGGGGGGAAGGAAGAGGCGTGGGGGGAAGGGAAGAGGCGTGGAGGAAGGGAAGAGGCGTGGAGGAGGGAAGGAAGAGTGTGGAGGAGGGAAGGAAGAGGTGTGGGGAAGGGAAGAGGCGTGGAAGGAAGGGGGGGAAGGGAAGAGGCGGGGGGGGAAGGGAAGAGGTGTGGAGGGAAGGGAAGTGGCGTGGGGGAGGGAAGGGAAGAGGCGTGGGGGAGGGAAGGGAAGAGGCGTGGAGGAGGGAAGGGAAGAGGCGTGGAGGAGGGAAGGGAAGTGGCGTGGAGGAGGGAAGGGAAGTGGCATGGAGGAGGGAAGGGAAGTGGCGTGGAGGAGGGAAGGGAAGAGGAGTGGAGGAGGGAAGGGAAGTGGCGTGGAGGAGGGAAGGGAAGTGGCGTGGAGGAGGGAAGGGAAGTGGCGTGGAGGAGGGAAGGGAAGAGGAGTGGAGGAGGGAAGGGAAGTGGCGTGGAGGAGGGAAGGGAAGTGGCGTGGAGGAGGGAAGGGAAGTGGCGTGGAGGAGGGAAGGGAAGTGGCGTGGAGGAGGGAAGGGAAGAGGCGTGGAGGAGGGAAGGGAAGAGGAGTGGAGGAGGGAAGGGAAGTGGCGTGGAGGAGGGAAGGGAAGAGGCGTGGAGGAGGGAAGGGAAGTGGCGTGGGTGATGGAAGAGGCTGCAAGAGGAAGGAAATATGGAGATTGAGGTTGAAGGAGGAGTAACCGAGGAGGAGAAGGAGAAGGAGGAGGAAGACGAAGAAAATAGAAAATCAAATACGAAAAAAATAGAAAGAAAAGATAGATGGAAATAAAGAAGAGGGAGTGGGGGGAGTAGGAGGGAGAGAGAGAGAGAGAGTGAGAGGAGGGAGAGAGAGAGAGAGAGAGAGAGAGAGAGAGAGAGAGAGAGAGAGAGAGAGAGAGAGAGAGAGAGAGAGAGAGAGAGAGAGAGAGAGAGAGAGAGAGAGAGAGAGAGAGAGAGAGAGAGAGAGAGAGAGAGAGAGAGAGAGAGAGAGAGAGAGAGAGAGAGAGAGAGAGAGAGAGAGAGAGAGAGAGAGAGAGAGAGAGAGAGAGAGAGAGAGAGAGAGAGAGAGAGAGAGAGAGAGAGAGAGAGAGAGAGAGAGAGAGAGAGAGAGAGAGAGAGAGAGAGAGAGAGAGAGAGAGAGAGAGAGAGAGAGAGAGAGAGAGAGAGGATAAGGAAGACGGGATGAACGAGGGGAGGAAAGTAGGAGGAGGAAGAAGAGAAGAGGATGAGGGAGGGGAAGGGAATGGAAAGGAGTAGGAAAAAAATAGAGGAAAAAAAAGATTATATTTGTACCTAAGGAAGAGGCGACCTATGCGACACTATAAGTCGACCCCGGAATGCTGATGAGGTGTGAGGGGGAAAGGGGGGAGGGAGACAATGTGTGATGGTGGATGATTGGAGAGGAGGAGGAAGAGGAGGAGGAGGAGGAGGAGGAGGAGGAGGAGAAAGGAGACGTATTGAAGATGCACATCGAGGAAGCGGGAGAGAGGGACGATGGCGGGAATAGCAAGAGGAACATGAAGGAAGAGGAGATGGAGGAGGAAACTGAGGAGGAGGAACTAAGAGCAGAGGCAAGGAGCACAAAGAGAGAGAGGAATAGGGCTAGATATCGAAGGAAGGAGGCGAGAGAAAACAAGAGGAAAAAAGAAGAAAAAGAAGAGCAAGGAGTAATGAAGACAGAGGAAAACGATGAGAAAGTTGAGAGAGAATCACC
This sequence comes from Eriocheir sinensis, assembly GCF_024679095.1. Classification (NCBI taxonomy): domain Eukaryota; kingdom Metazoa; phylum Arthropoda; class Malacostraca; order Decapoda; family Varunidae; genus Eriocheir; species Eriocheir sinensis. The sequence goes on along the minus strand of NC_066512.1, from coordinate 14,544,135 downwards.
TGAGGGAGACAATGAGGCAATGATAACACCAAGGCAGGCAAACAGGAGGAAGTGAAGGAGACAGACAAGTAGGCTCTGGAAAGTAATGTTGCCTTGTTTCACCTACCATGGAAGTGAGTTAGGAAACTGAGACAATAAAAAAGCTGATTGAGGATAGAGACAGGCTCAAAAAATTAAAGGAGGAGGGTAGTTGGATTGGCTTCTCGCAGCTAACGGGGGGTGGAGGGGTGAATCATAGACTTCACAACTAGTTGACGGGAAATCTCTTCAGTCTTGGCGCGCTGGCTTCGCGTAAGGGGCCGATTGTTATGGCGACTTTCACTGCGACAACTCAAACACACTCTGCGTTCTTACTCCGAATTTAAGTGGAAACAGGACGAAATCTTCAAGTTTTAGTGCATACAAGCAGGCAGGAGTGTCTCTAGAGTGATTTGGTCGAGGATTCAAGGTAACTTATATAAAATAGCACCATGCGTGCACTTTGAAAACGTTGTGTAAAAAATGGCAAATTTGCGTAACTTTAGGTTGAAATCTTTACGTAAAATGAATGATAACTGTAGGATAGTGAAGTCCACAGTTTTACGTATTAGGAAACAAGAAATGTACGTTTAGTTAGTGCCTACATGGCAACTCAGCTCAGTTCCCGCGTCGCCTAACTCGCCTTAGGCACGCAGTCAGCTGGGCACTTCCCCTCTGTAAAGGATTATCGCTGTCCTGCCTCTGTTTACTCTCCAAGTAAAGGACCTACAGTTATTCATCGTCTCTGTACCTTTCCCCACAACTGCAAGGATCCAGAGGACGATACAAGAAGACACAGCGTGCAGAACTTCATGGTGAGCAACAGGTTGGCCCAGCGCCTGCATTTGCTGAAGCTCGTCGGGTTCTTCCCCGGGGACGTGCAGGCCGACCTGGACCGGGCCAAGGCAGAGGAGAAGGAGGACGACGAGGTGATCTTGGCCCAGCTTGCCAGGGAGCTGGCCGACGACCAGCCGGACCCGCCGACGGACGAGTTGCTCCTCGCCGCGGTCGGCAACTACGCCGGCTACCTGGCCAGGAAGGTCCAGGCCAACTCCTCTGTGGCCGAGTGCTGCAAGCAGGAGCCTGCCCAGCAGGAGGAGATGAAGATTACCGTGGAGCTCGAGAGGGGCGACCAGCCCTCTGTGATGTTCGACGCCCTGGTCGAGCTGGTCGATAGAGGAGAGCTGGAGACGGGCCGGGCGGTCCTGAAGCGGCCATCTCTCCCAATGGCCCACATGGCGTCCTTCGGGATGTCGCTGTGGGACTCCCTGATGTGCAGGGAGGACAAGAAGGAGCGCAGGTTGAGGTTCCTCTCCCTTGCCATGCGCCTCAGGGACGGGTTCAGGCACCTCCTGGAGTTCCTGGCGGCCTCAGACCCGACCTTGCAGGGGTACAGGTGCCAGGAGGGGCACAACCTGGCCAACACCATCTTGCCGCACATCAGCAGGTCCCTCTTCAACTGTTTCGGTGCTAATTTCTCCAAGGACGTGACCTCAGAAGCGAGGAAGAACAAGGCCTTGAAGCAGCCGACCGGCAGGAAGAGGAGCAGTATCGAGGAGGGGAAGGAGACGGCGAGGAACAGGGACGTGTACAAGTCCAGGAAACTGACCGGGGCCCACAAGTCATAGGCCAAAAGGCTAAAGTGATTGTTCAGGACGAGGGCCAGATAGCCGGCAAGACGTGCTGCGGCAATAGTGACATCGGAATTCATCCAAAATAAGTTGTTATTGTATATAGAAACATGAATATTTTGCTTTTGTTGAGTAAAATTAAGATGTTTCTGCATGCTTTCCTCAAGTATTAAGTTTCTAATGTGAAAATTAAGTGATTTATTAGATGTTAAAAACTTACGTAAAAAATTGCACTAAATAAAAAAAAATAAGTAGCTATTTCGGGCAAAAACTTATAAGATATGCTAAATATTGCTATTGATTCTGAAAATATAAGTGATTATCTCTGCATTTGGTGATGTTTGTGCATCTAGCGTTAAATCTGAGGATTTTATAGCCTTTTTAAGTTTTGTTATACTTATATAAAAAACAATTAATCGGGATTTTATTAGGGAACGACTTTGAATTTTTTGATACCGCTGCTCATGGAGACTCATATATGCCTAAGGGAGGTGCCTGTTTTAGTTTCAGGTCGCTAGCTGCTTTGGTTTTGAAAATATTTAAATTTTAAATTTTTGAAAATCGGCCCCCTGCGAATCGGCCCCGCGCCCCGTTTCCCGTCAAGAGATTGTGAAGTCTATGGGTGAATTAAGTAGGTAGTTAAGACAGTCATACCTCAGCTAGCAGGGACGTACAAGTACCGAAGCATCCAGGGGGGCAAGCTTACCTCGGCAGGGAGGGGCGTGAGGCTGGTGAGAGTGCCGAGTGTCCAGGTCACGTTGGGGTGTGGTCTGCTGCCCGCCACGACGCACGAGATCTCGATCTCGCGGCCCACCCGAAGCCACTTGGGTGGTGCCTCTATCCTTGTCACCAGCGGCCGCACTGGGAAAGAGGAGGGGTTGGGAATGATGTGCCTGGAGTGTTGGCAACAATGCAGGGATAGAAGTGATAACATCTTCGAATCCAGAACAGGTTGCTTGGGATGTTGGTAACACCGCGGAGATGCGAAGTGACTGGGTCTTACCGACACTGTTGGGATAGGAAGAGGATTTCGGGGTGTTGACTGTACATATGTAAGCTGTTTAAGGTGTTGGGAATAGTTTACATTCGCGAAACAGCAATATGGAGTTGGTATCACTGCAGCGATGGCTCGATATATTCATGAATGAGAAGGATAAATGGTGAGAGGTCAAAATGAGCTGCCCGGTGCACGTATGACTTAGAGATAGATTCCTTATATTATTAATTTCTGAGGGAGACGAGAGTTGAACAAGACGGAAGAAAAGGGAGTGATGTATGAGAAAGGAAGGAATTAAATGGTAAATAGAAAAATGCAATTTATTAAGGAAAAAGAGGAATAAATAGTTTGAGCACGTAGGAGACGCAGATTAAAAAAAAAAAAGGAAAGGGGAGGCACGAGAGACTCCTCAAGAAAGTATAATCCTGACTCCTGATCAATGTCAGCTATTGTTCCAACCCGACGAAGGAACCCAAATTTTTGGGAGAATCTCTCTCTCTCTCTCTCTCTCTCTCTCTCTCTCTCTCTCTCTCTCTCTCTCTCTCTCTCTCTCTCTCATGGAAATATTACCGAAGAAGGTTTGCATATCCAACTCATCTCATCTAATTCACCTTTTTAATCCCCGTCGCTCCGCTGAAGAGGAAAACAAACACGCGGCCTTCAATTCAATTTGCGTCACGGAGGTAAAGGAGGACCTGCCATCTTTTTTACCCTTTCCTTGGGGAGCTGAAATTGTGACGGACGAGAATTGCGTGACAGATCGTTCGTAGTCCTATGATTCCAGGACGACCCGGATTTCTTTGGTCATCATATTTCCATGTCGTTGCTGGTACAGAGGTCGGTCGGGTCTTCCTTAGCACCCATCCTCCAGGGTCCCGTTTGCAGCCTGCGTGTCCTGGCCTGGAGGTTGGGTGGGGAGGAATGGCCATAAGAAGCACTTGTTGTGACCTGGGTGCACGCTCTGGCCCCACCTACTCACCACTAAAAGTCTCCAGGAGTAATGGCAGCCTCCAGAGAGTAGTTACCCGTAAAGTCTTCGTGCACGCGCCCTGAGACACTCAGTTCACACAACACTTCGCTACCTCCAACTTTCTCCAATAAACCTTTTCCCAAACAATAACCAACATCACAATGACCTTCCTTGACCTACATATTACTGCTTGACCCACCCCATCACCACCCTCTGCTTCCCTTGCAAAGACACTCCACAAACATCAACACGCCTCCGCCCCGGCCTCCCTACCTTCACCTACTTCTGTGCCAGCAGTAGCGTCGTTTCGTCCTGCTCATGGCGTGAGTCTCTCTCCATAACTACGCAAGTTTTGGCGGGAAAGCAGCGGCAGTGGAGTGTCTCTTTGGGGGAGTGAAACGACAGAAGTACTATTGGCGAGCGGCAAAGTTCAAAGTGAGGTCCAGGAGGAAAGAAAATTCGCTGCGGGTGTCGTAAAGAAGATTAAAGATGGAGGGGAAGGGGTTATGGGGCCAATCTACTCATATTTTTTTCTTCCTTTTTATAACAACATGAGAGGAACGGAAGGACGGGGTGAGGAGTGATTAGGTCTGTTTGTAGGGATGAAGACGAGAATAAGGTTAAAGAAAAAAGATAACAACGAGGAGGAGGAATACATAGGAAAACATAGGAAGAACAGACTCCAGAAGACCTATCGGTCTATGGCGAGGGTGTCTGTTTACTACCGCTACTATTAGTAATCTACGTGTGGTAGGACAGGACAGAATAGATGAAGGCTCCTTCCCACCCACCTCTCCCTCCGGCAACGTGCAGGCAGGAAATAGTTAGAAGAGAACACCATGTGCCTTTAAGGAAGAAAGGGACATGGAAATTTTACAGTAAAGAGAGAAATAAGAGGAAATTACTACCCTTAACTTACACTGCTGGTAACCTAGGCTGTGGGGGAAAATGGCTTCATTACATAAGAACATAAGAACATAGAAACACAGGGAGACTGGAAGAGGCCGAGTGGCCTACACGGGGCAGCCCCAGAATCCCCCCTAATACTCACGATGGGTGAGGTGTAGTTTCAGGGGCACAGGTGGAGGCTTGATCCTCGTTAAACCAGCGGTACTATGCACGCACCAGTACCCTGTCACCTTACTGCACCCACATCTCACTTCACCTGTCATGCGGACATTAACTGTTGCTTTACTCTATTGGTAACTTACGCTACTTGCAATCTAGGTTGTAGGGGAGAATAATATGGATTTAGGTTGAGGTCTTGCTGCAATCTGTCTGAAAACATGCGAAGAAGGGTCAGTATAATCTTATATCCCTGAAGTACTTATCCAATGAAGAATTGAAGCTATTGATGCTCTGTGCGCTAACTACTGACGGTGGGAGTCTATTCCAGTGATCGACGACTCTATTATTGAAAAAACTTCTGGGCACCAATGTGTTACATCGGTTTCCCTTTAACTTTATACTGTTGCTGCTTGTTATTATGTTGGTGTCTCTCTGAAATAGCCTATCTGGGTTAATGTTGTCGAATCCATTAAGGATTTTGAACACTTCAATTAAGTCCCCCTCTTATCCTTCGCTTTTTTTAGGGAAAACATATCTAAACACTTTAAACGCTCGTCATATGGCAAGTTTCGGAGCGCTGGAGTTTGTTTGGTTGCTCGTCGCTGTATCTTTTCTAGTAAAACTTGATCTTTGATATAGTTCGGTGACCAGAACTGAACGGCGTATTCTAGGTGTGGTCTTACAAATGCTAAATATAATCTCTTCATAAGCTCGGGTGATTTATAATCAAAGTTTCTTGAGATTAATCCTAACATCATATTGGCTTTTTTACTCGCTGCAGAACATTGATCACTTATTTTAAGAGTGTTACTGATAATGACACCAAGATCTTTTTCTTGTTTTACCTCGATGAGCTCATGTCCTTGAATCTGATATTTAAAGTTAGGATTTTTTTTCACCTATGTGCATTACTTTACATTTATCTACGTTAAAACTCATTTGCCATTTTTCGCTCCAGTCGGCAAGTCTTATTAAGTCTGATTAAATATTCTCGCAACTTTTACTGTTCATTATCGTACCTCCTAATTTGGTGTCGTCGGCGAATTTGGCTACTTTTGATAGGATATCAGTTTCTAAGTCGTTCACGTAAATTATGAATATTGTTGGCCCCAGGATCGAACCTTGGGGCACGCCACTGGTGACGGGTTGCCAATCCGATGCTTCACCGTTAAGAGCTACATGTTGTTCTCTGTCGGTGAGCCATTCATGAATCCACGTACATAGATGGTCATTAATACCGTGGGAACGCAGTTTACAAATAGCCTAACGTGGAGGAGGAAGAGGAGGAGGAGGAGGAGGAGAAGGACAACAACAACGACGACGACGAGAAGCAGAAGGGGAGGCAGAGGACATACATCCTTCTCCACCCACCGAGACCAGCATTCTCTACCGCCTTGACACATTGCCGGCCCTTCCTTCCTTCCTTCCTTCCTGCCTGCCTTCTTATCCGGCCCTCGCCACACCTTCATACACATTCACACTCTTCTTGCCCCACATACACCCACATTCCTTCTCTCTCGCTGTGTGTGCCGGCCTCGAGCAAGCGCCGTGTTTACCATCTTGTGCTAAAGAAACGCGGCGCCCAAACATATTAAGTGGAATTTTCACCTCTAACGGTTAGTCGGAGAAACTTTTCACCCGGCCAGGGAGGAAAAGGCCAAAGTTGGCGAGTCAGCACACACACGACATTCCGCTGGGCCATTAAAACTAACATTCCGGCCGTTTCCTTGAGGCCGTCCTCTCCGAGTTTCTGGAGGCAGATATACACACACTTCCGGCGTCCATATGTGTATGCGTGTGTGTGTGTGTGTGTATATGTGTGTGTGTGTGTATTTACCTAGTTGCAATTTTACAGGGCCTGGGCTTGCTCTCATGTGGTCCCGTCTCCGCATCTATAATTATCCAACTTTTCCTTGAAGCTCTGCACACTCTTCGCCGATACTATTTCTTCACTTAGTCTGTTCCAAACCTCTATATTTATTTGTGGGAAGCTATATTTCTTTATGTCTCTTGAGCATCTTCCCCTCCTCAACTTTTTACTATGTCCTCTAGTATTCCTGCTGGAAGGTTCCTCTCTTAGTAGCAATTTCTCGTTATCTACTTCTTCCATTTTACTCAATAGGCTATATATTTGTATTAGGTCTCCTCTTTCTCTTCTATGTTCTAGTGTTGGTAAGTCCATTTCCTTTAGTCTCTCTTCATAATTATGTCAGTCCCTCCAGTCCTGGAACCATTTTTGTTGCCATCCTCTGTATTCTTTTTAGTTTTTTATGTGTTTCTTCATATGTGGAGACCACACTGTTTCCGCGTATTCTAGTTTATGTCTGATCATAGTAGTTATTAATTTTTTTCATCATTTCTTTGTCCATGTAGTGGAATGCTATACCTATATTTCTCACCATGTTATATGTATCACCGAAGATCCGATTTATATGACTTGCTGGTTGCATATAATCTTGCATTATTACTCCCAGGTCTCTCTTTCATTTACTTTCTTTAATATTTCACCATCTCCCATTTTATATGTCCATTTTGGTCTTTCTACACTTTTTCCCATTTCCATGACATTTCTTCACGTTGAATTTCATCTCCCATTTCTGACTCCATTTCCAAATCTTGTTTAGGTCTGCTTGCAGCTCCTTGCAGTCTTCACTGTTTCTTATATGTCTTTGCAGTTTAGCATCATCTGCGAACAGGCTCATGTAGCTATTTATTCCCTCTGGCATATCATTAATATAGACTAGGAAGAGTACTGGTGCTAAAACCGACCCCTGGGGCACTCCACTTTCCACCGTTCTCCATTCCGATCTAGTGTCCTTAAACACGGTTCTCATCTATCTTCCTCTTAAGTAGCTTTCCATCCAGCACTTCATTTTCCCTCTCAATCCTCCTTTATTTTCTAGTTTCCACAGCAGTCTTGAATGTGGAACTTTGTCAAATGCCTTCATTAGGTCTAGGTAAATGCAATCCACGCATCCGTCTCTTTCCTGTAATTTGTCCGTCACTCTTGAGTAAAAGCTCAGCAAGTTTGTCACACATGAGCGGCCTTTCCTAAACCCATATTGATTGTTTGTGATTAGATTATGTTCTTCTAGAAATCTAATCCATTATTCTTTTATTAATTTCTCACATATTTTACATACTACGCTGGTCAGAGACACCGGTCTGTAATTTAGGGGTTCTTCCTTTTTTCCACTTTTGTATATAGGTACCACTTCTGCCCTCTTCCACTCCCTAGGCACTGTGCCAGTTTTTATTGAGCACCTAATGGTGTCATATATCGGGCCAACGAACTCATTTCTGCACTCTTTAAGTATAAAACCTGAAACTCCATCCGGTCCCACGGCCTTCCCTTCTTCCAATTCCTCCAATATTTTTTTTATCTCCTCATTATCCATTTTGACCTCTTTCATATATACATCTAAGTTGTTTTCTTGTGGTTCATTAAATAATGATTCTTTGGTAAACACTTGCTGGAATTTTTTGTTAAATAATTCCGCCATGCCTTTGGGATCCTCGATCTCTACATTCTCTTCAGTCAGTCTTTCAATTGTTTCTCTTGATTTAATTTTTCCATTTATAAATCTATAAGATAGTTTAGGTTGTTCTTTACACTCTTCCACAATATCCTTTTCGTATCGTTTCTCTTCTTCCTTTCTCACTTTCACGTACTCATTTCTCGCTGCCTTAAAGTTTTCTCTGTTTCTTTGATTTTTGTTTCTTTTTAATCTTGACCACGCTTTGTCTCTCTTTTCTTTTGCCTTTGCACATCTTGCATTAAACCAGTCCTTTTTAGCCCTCTCCCTCGGTCTGTATTTTGGTACGAACTTCATAACACCTGTGTTGTACGCCTTCATGAAAATATCATACTTCTTTTGAACTTCGCTTGTACTCATTAACTCTTTCCAATCCATTTCACCAAAAAACTTCTTGAGGTTTTCCACCCCTGCTTTCCTATAGTTTAATCTATCGCTTCTATAAGTATCGTCTTGTTCCCTTCCTCCCTCCTCCATTTCCATCTCTATGAGCACGTGATCACTTTTTCCCAGGGGGCAATCATACCTCAATTCATCCTTCACGTGAATTTCTCTTGTCAACACCAAATCCAGTCTTGCCGGTTCGTCGTCTCTTCCATATCTAGTGCTTTCCTTCCCCCTTTGTATCATCAAATTTCCCATCATTAAATTTAAGAATCTATTCCCCCATGCCACATCACTTACATTGCTTTAAAACCTCTCCCAGTCAACCTCTTTGCAATTGAAATCGCCAACTAGTATTACTCCTTTGTTTGCCTTCAGTAATCTCCTCAAACTCTGTATGGTGTCATCAATCACGTTTTCATAATCTTATTTACTCCATGATGTAGTTTTTGGTGGTACATATGTTACTGCAATCGTCATCCTTTCTCTATTCTTCTTTTCCAAGCTTACACTCACTATCTCTGCTTTTCCTTCTCCATATTCTATTGATTTTACTAATAACTCTTTCTTTATCATTATCACCACTCCTCCGCCTTTGCCCATTCTATCCTTCCTCCATACATTGTATCTTCCATCTAGCTCAATTTGGATGTTTTCTTTTAGTTTAGTTTCAGTTAGGCAAACTGTCATGGGATCCCTCTCTTTTAGATAATCTTGCAACTCTGATTTACTAGAGATCAACCCATCTACATTTGTGTACATTAATCTTATTCCCCTCTCTGTATCTTTCTTGTCTAGTTTTCGCTCCCCTTTCTCTTCTCCCTTATGAACCGTTTTTTGATTCGATCCCCGAAATTCTCCAAAAAAAAATGTTTCTTTTTCTTCCTCAGATCTTGCGTTATTTTTTACTTTTGTCTCTGCCAGTAATTCATTCCATTTCTTCCTTTCTTCTTCATTTCTATTTTTCTTTATATATATATATATATATATATATATATATATATATATATATATATATATATATATATATATATATATATATATATATATATATATATATATATCCTTACATCCTTCCGTTTCTTTTAGTTGTTATATATAATATGTCTTCGGCTGCCTTTTGTGATTTTAGTTTTAACATAACTGATCTAGTTTTCCCTTCAATAAATGGACTCATTCTATAAAGCTCGTCTACTTCCTCCTCGATACTCTGCCTTTCTGCATCATTTAGGTTTTTGAGCAGGTGCGTGTGTGTGTGTGTGTGTGTGTGTGTGTGTGTGTGTGTGTGTGTGTGTGTGTTCCTTAATATGGAAAATGGAATGTTTTATTTAGATAAATATTATATGCGGATTATAATAATAATTACTATCATTATGATAATCATTATTATTGCTATTATTACTATTATTATAATTATTATTATTATTATTATTATTATTATTATTATTATTATTATTATTATTATTATTATTATTATTATTATTATTATTATTATTATTTTTATTGTCATTATATATTTTCTTATTATCATTATTATTATTTATTATTACTATTATTACTACCATTTTATTATTATTATCTTAACTTTTATTTTTATTATTATCATTATTATTATTATTATTATTATTATTATTATTATTATTATTATTATTATTATTATTATTATTATTATTATTATTATCACAATTATTAACACTATATTCATTATTATTTTTACTATCACTATAATCACAGCCCTGAACACGGTCAGGAATATCACTTTGAACATGCCCGCGCGCCGGCCACTCAAACATTACACCTGATATAATTCCCCCATTTCATTCGCGACCCTCGCAATCTTTTAACGGATAATTTACGGGACTCTGATGGCGGCAGCGTTTACGACAAAACAGCATCCTTTTCGTGACGTCAGTTATTTGTATTAATTCTTCAAAAAACACGAGAGAGAGAGAGAGAGAGAGAGAGAGAGACGGACAGACGGACAAACAGACAGACACAGACAGACACTCACACACACACACACACACACACACACACACACACACACACACACACACACACACACACACACACACACACACACACACACACACACACACACACACAAGGTACTCACAGTTCATCTTGACGGTGACGGAGGCACTGGCGGGGCTGGTGACGTTGTTGTTGGAGGCGAGGCAGGTGAGTCTGGCGTTGTGGTAGTCCCGTGTGAGTCGCAGAACGCTGAACAGGTTGACCGTGAGTGCCGGGGACCGCGACTCCGAAGTGGCATCCAGGACCTGTGGAACGCGGGTAGAGAGGAAGGCTACGTAAAGGCATTGTCACGATGGTTGAGCGACTCCGACGTCTGATGCATCGTTCAGGACCTGCGGAACGCGAGGCGAAGAATGCTACGCATAAGCACTGTCAGCGTTTTGGAAGGAAAGGAAGACACTCACGGACAGACAATCCATTTTAACTTAAGAAAAGGAGTTAAGTAGTCTTGTTTTATGTCAATCTTGTCTTTACCGTAACCTAATATGATTTATACGGATTTACATAGCTATTCAGACCGCACAGACCCTATGATCCAGATTAGGTATTCTGTCCTTAAACCTATGTGAAATTATATTAAATCAACTACCACCAAGACTCTGCGTTTCTGCTTTAGTAAATATTAAGTTGAAGGAAGTGGCGATTGAACATGTTTATAAATCTCTTTTTTTTTTAATTTTTTTTTTTACGTCGTGGCCTATTGCGCCGGTAGGCTTCTTCCCGGTGGATCCTGAATTTCCTGATGGTCGGTCGAAGGCTTCTTCCCAGTGGTGCCCGATGGTCGGCCCAGCCCGTTCTGGCGCAGGCGAGTGTTTATAGTGGCGCCATCTTGCATTGGCTCATGCTGCCCTCCCGGAGCACATCTTTAATCCTAAAATCTAGAGTCCGGGTTGATAGGTGGTCTTCTGGACAGCATGTGGGTAGTTTAGAATAATTACATCTATCTTCTTAAATGAGAAGTTTCTCTAAATGAAGCCCAGCATTTTATTCTCTCTACTTGCTGCATCGATGCATTGCTGTGAGAAATTGAGTTTTTACGCCATTTTGACACCCAGGTCCTTGACACACTAAACGGTTTCGAGTTTCATGTCACACATTTCGTAGTCGAGCCTCTTATTTTTTGTTACAACTTGAAGAACCTGGCATGTATCTATATTAATAGGCATTTCTCATCTATCATCAGCAAATTTACTAATGAGATAACTGAGCTCTACGTCAACGTCGTTGATGTGAATTTTAAACAGGACTGGGCTAAAAATTGAGCCCTGAGGGACACCACTAGGGAAAGGCGCCCACTCTTAGTAAATCCGTCGATCATCACTCTTTGCTGCCTGTTGCTCAATCATTTACCGATCCATTGGTGTACTTTCCCCGTGCAATACCTAGTTACTTGATTTTACTAAGTAATCCATGGTGTGGAAATTTATCAAAAGCTTCCTGAAAATCATGATAGACTACGTCTAATGATTAGGTTACGTCATAAATTCAGAAGAGGTCGTTATTAAAGGTCCGTAGGTTCGATATGCAGGAACTCTCGTTACGGAAGCCATGTTGTGATTCCTTAATTAATGAGTGGCTTTCAAGGTAACTCACAATTTTGTATCTAATTATGCTCTCGAGTAGCTTACCTACTAATAAAGTTAGACTGATAGGCCTGTAATTACCCGGTCCTTTTTTGTTTCCTTTCCTAAAAATCAGTGTTACGTTAGCCCTTTTCCGATCAGAAGGGACGATGCCTTGCCGCAGGGACATATTAAATAAAGGATGTGAGAGAGGAGGGTTTTTCACTTTTTGTTTCTTTAAGTAGTATAGGATTTACTAATTATCCGAGTGCTTGATTTTAAAGTGTTGTAACATGTGAAAACTAGTAAAGTGGTTATACAAGCAATGAGTAACAAAAACGAAAATTGGACCTAAGCCAATTTTGAAGCGTTTATGGGGTGAAACAAGAATTAGTATAGTTTTCCTCTATAAGATCAGCGTATAAGGATTACCCTTTAAGCTTAGAACTAAAGGAAACTGCGGAGAAAATTGTTTATCAAAAATGATTTAAGGCTAATAAGGACACATTGAACGGAACGGGAAGGTACGAAAGTGCAACGCGGTACTGGTTAAGAGCGGCGAATGCATGATCAAATATTCGGGTAAGACATTTTCTCAAGTACGATTTCTTTTTACTCTTTTCGTACCTGTGGCCCATTAGAGCAGTACCACTCCTTAACATACTGAGGAACGCCAGCATCACCCTGAAGGTCACTGAGGTCAGGCTGGGTCATGTCTGTCTCGGTGGACCCTGGGTGCTGCTGGGTGGGAGGATCGCCTGAATGCACCATCAGGCTCTTGGCCTCGTGCATGCTGCATGCTAAGGCCGGGCAGAATCAAGCAGCACGGCGACGTGTTCGTGGCCTGACCTTGTGTCGTTTGGATCATGATTAACAAAGTAACCGAACCAAATAACTCCGTATGTGTATATTTATCTAGTTGTGATATACAGGAAGCGAGCTACGCACGTGTGGTTCCGTCTCTCAGTCTCAATTGGTCAAACTTCGCTTCAAACTCGTTTACGTTTCTGGATTGAACAACATCTTTGTCTAGACTGTTCCACTGGTCGATGCATCTATTGGGGAAGCTGTATTTCTTTACATCTTTCAAGTATCTTGTCTTTCTCAGCTTCCTTTCATGTCCTCTAGTTGCTCTCCCATCCCATACAAACAGATTCTCTTTATCGATTTTATCTATTCCCTTCATCATCCTGAAAACTGCAATCATATCACCTCTCTCTCTTTCTTTTAGGGATGGTAGCCCCAACTTTTACAATCATTCTTGGTACGTTAAGTCTGCCAGGCTAGGGACTGCCTTCGTGGCTGTACTCCTGATTATGGTGTGTGTGTGTGTGTGTGTGTGTGTGTGTGTGTGTGTGTGTGTGTGTGTGTGTGTGTGTGTGTGTGTGTGTGTGTGTAAATCACCACGGCCTGATCACGAGTTGGACTCGCTTTCGCCAGCAGGTACCCTAACGACATGAGCAAGTGCTCATTATTGTCGATCACTGGGTACTGCCAGGACCTCACACACCACACACCCCATCCCCCTTGCTCAAGGGGGGACAGTAATCATTCCTAGTCAACGGGAAGAATCCGGCCTGAGCGGGGCTCGAACCGCCGCCTGTTTGGCCGTGAAGCCTTGCAGCGCGGCGCTCTTACCGATTGAGCTACCGGAGTGGTGTGTGTGTGTGTGTGTGTGTGTGTGTGTGTGTGTGTGTGTGTGTGTGTGTGTGTAAATACCTAGCTTTTCAGCTTTTTTCTTTCAAAGAAGTACTTCCCCCTAGCTACTCTCACAGTATCCATGTTTTTTTTTCTCACTTTTTTACGTTAGTACACCTTCATAGCCACACGGGAATAAGCTTTTGGTGTCTCTCCCATCATAAGGATCTTAAGCTTCAACCATCACGCTGGGACCACAATCTCTGCTGCCTGAATGGTGGTTCCCGGCTGCAATGTTTTCCCTAAACCCTAAGATCTCCACATCAAAGCTGCAATCTTTAAATTATTTAAATTCCATCGCCTTGCCTCCATTCCGCCGTATCGGCCTCCCTCAGACGCGTGCCAGGGGAAGACAATGTGTAATAGCTCAGCGGTAATGCAATCAAATAATTTACCGACAGGAAAAGGAAAGGAAAGAAAACTCGTCGGCCTCACGGCCAACCGGCCGTCGCTGATCCTGAGTGTAATACCACGAGGTGGTGACGACGGCCTCCATGACGGAGATTATGGCTAAACAGGCTTATTTTTACTGCATAAAGAGAGAGGTTGGCGGAGACTTTGGCGACGCCGGTCCTGACGGCGGCGGCGCAAAGATAAAACGGACCGCGGAAGTTTTGGGGAATTAACTAACTTTAGTAACTATAAAGAATTATCTTTTATCACCGTAAGGAAAATGAGGGGACAAACACCGCCTTAAGTATCACCTCGAAAACAAAACTGCAGGGCAGGAAGGTTCTATGTCATGAGGGAGAGGAAACACCAACACAAGACCGTCGCATCGTCCCCTCACCCCTGACCCCCATTGACTCACCTCCCCGTCCCGCCTCCACACGACGGAGGGCGGAGGGTCGCCACCCGCCACGCTGCAGGTGATCTCCAAGGCGCCACCCTCCTGCAGCGGCCCCAGCACCCCGTCCGTCGCCCGCTGACCCCCGGCCCTCAGGACGGGCGGCTCCGGCGGCACCACCACGTGAAGGCTCAGGTGTGTGCGCCGTGACGTGGCTGGCGGAGGACACACGGTGGGAAGTGAACACAAACACACACACACACACACACACACACACACACACACACACACACACACACACACACACATCAGAGAAGCACATAAACAAGAGTATTGGAGAAATAATCAAATTACTAATAAACGTGAATTGCTTCTATTTATGTGGATGAAGATATGGTAGAGAAATCGAGTGTCGATGATACGAAGAAGGCTCGAGTATGAAGCGGTTATCTGGTCACTGTACTGGAAGAAGGAAGCTTGAAATGATACAAAGAGCTGGCATAGCACAGCTGCCATTTGAAGAGAGATTGGATATTTTTAAACTGACAAAGGGGAAAGACAAGAGAGGGAGGCTGCTTCATTATGATGTTTAAGACACTAAATTAACTACAAAGTTTGGACAGGGAGGATCTTCTGATTAGAGATAATTAAAGAACAAGAGGTTGTGATTATAAGGTAAAGAAACCTAGATGTGGTACAATGCCAAGAAAATTAGTCCTCCACATGAAAGTATTAATGGTAGGAATGAATTAGACGAGAGGAGGTGGTGCAGGCAAGGGACATTCACGGCTTGAAAGATAAGATGAACAAAAATATATGGAGACGATACCAACTCAGATCCTGTATACAACACATTCCGTGCAGTCTCTCTCTCTCTCTCTCTCTCTCTCTCACACACACACACACACACACACATACACACACACACACACTCGGGGCTCACCTATCCGGAAGTCTACCCTGCAGGTATAGTTGGCCTGGTCGCTGCTCCCCACCGGCTTGATGTGCAGCGCCGGCAGGTGGCCCGGCCGGAAGGTAGCGCGACCCTGCAGCAGGCGACTCTTGACCAGGTGGCGCTCCTCAGTGGCCTGCAGGCGGCCCGGCCGGTTGTCGTAGCTGGGGCAGGAAGGAGAGGCTCAGGATGATGCGATGTGCCGAACAAAACGATAAACAACATTGTAAATTAAAAAAAAAAGGTTATGAAAAATGAGGGAAATACTGAGAAATTATAAAATTTTAGAAGCGACACATTAAGCAGTCTATCAGAGCCACTTATGAAGCAAATAAAAGTCCCGGACCTGACAAAGTATATCCTATACTGCTTAAAGAAACAAAGAGCGAAATACTCTCCTCTCTCACAACCGTTTTCAATATGTCCTTGCGACAAGGCATCGTCCCTTCGGATTGGAAAAAGGCTAACGTAACACCGATTTTTAAGAAAGAAGATACAAAAATACCAGATAATTACAGGGCCATTAGTCTAACTTGAATTGTAGGGAAGCTGCTGGACCACTTAATTAGAGACAAAATTGTGGGCTATCTTGAAAGCTACTCACTAATTAAAGATTCACAACATGGCTTCCGTAACATGAGATCCTGCCTATCAAACCTACTGACCTCTTATAACAACTTTTTCTCAGTTTATGACATAACCAAATCACTGGACGCAGTCTGTCTTGATTTCCAGAAAGCGTTTGATAAAATTACACACCATAATTTATTGTATAAATTAAAGCAACAATGTATTGACAGTCAAATACACCGATGGATCTCGTATTGGTTGAGCAACAGAAAACAAAGAGTGGTGATCGACGGTTTTAGCTCAGAATGGGCGCCTGTCCCTAGTGGTGTCCCTCAGGGCTCGGTTCTAGGCCCAGTGCTCCTCATTATTTACATTAACAATGTGGACGTTGGACTTAATATCCTCATTAGTAAATTTGCAGACGACAAAGATTGGTAACTCGGCTCTCACTGAGGAAGACAGTCAAAGCCTCCAAGATGATTTCATAAAATATCAAGCTTGGTCTGATAGATGGGATATGCTCTTTAATGTAGACAAGTGCCAGGTTCTTCAAGTTGGAACAAGAAATAAGAGGATTGATTACGAAACGCGTGGTGTAAAACTCAAAAGCGTTCAATGCGTCAAGGACCTGGGTGTCAAAATCGCGTCAAACCTCAAATTCTCACAGCAATTCATCGACGCAGCAAATAAAGTGAACAAAATGCTGGGCTTCATTAAATTTTTTTTTTTATTCACAATTAGAGATGTAATACTTACGCTTTACAATAGTTTAGTCAGACCCAACTTGGAATATGCGGTACAGTTTTGGTCTCCCCACCATGCAAAAGATATTGCTAAATTAGGTGTGCAACGTCGTGGAACAAAAATGATCCCTTCCTTGCGCAACAAACTATACGACGAAAAGCTCTCAACACTTAATTTATTCTCTTGAGAAGCGTCGCCTCCGAGGAAAACTGATCGAATGGTTTAAAATACTTAATGGCTTTACGAATGTGGACAAATCAAAACTGTTCATAATCGATGACACTTTGCGAATGAGAAAAGGCACAAAACTTAAATTTTTCTTCACCAACGTTGTAGTGCGAGAATGGAGTAAGCTCCCACCTTTAGGGGTCCATTACAACTCGATTGACTTCATTAAAAACAATCTCGACCGACACTTCCTTCAACTTAATATTAACTACAGTAGAAATGCAAAGTTTTTGTGCAACTTGATTAATATAATCTCACTTAGATTTAAGGATATACCACCTAGTCTGGACCACAGGGTCTGTCTGGTCTGAATATCTACGTAAATCTCTCTCTCTCTCTCTCTCTCTCTCTCTCTCTCTCTCTCTCTCTCTCTCTCTCTCTCTCTCTCTCTCTCTCTCTCTCTCTCTCTCTCTCTCTCTCTCTCTCTCTCTCTTGTGACAGGATCCGATAATGAGGGCACAGCAGTAAGCCATCAATCTTCATTAGTTTCCCCTTATTGTCCCTGGGTTATTTTACTTGCCCCAACCCTAATTCAATTGAATATTCTCTCTCTCTCTCTCTCTCTCTCTCTCTCTCTCTCTCTCTCTCTCTCTCTCTCTCTCTCTCTCTCTCTCTCTCTCTCTCTCTCTCTCTCTCTCTCTCTCTCTCTCTCTCTCTCTCTCTCTCTCTCTCTCTCTCTCATTTTACATATACGTATTTTAAAGCATCTGCATTGGAACCTCATCTATCTTTCCAGCCTCCCCAGTTCTCTGTCTCCCTCCCCAACACACCAGCCATCAGCATCGCTCATTATGCAAATCCTCACCTAATCCGTCACTCAGACCACAAAGGGTGAAAGAGAGATCTACCTGTGTGGGTGACTAATAAATGTACGTACACTTAGCTGGTATCACATCTTCTATGTATTACCTCTCCTAATGCAGTCACTCTCACACAAAAATGTAAATATGTTCTTAGTATCATCTATTTTGTTATTCCATGTACTGGGTTAACACACACACACACACACAGACACACACACACACACACACACACAGACACACACACACACACACACACACACACACACACACACACACACACACTATGCACCATTAACGGGGATCACCCTCACTTAGGACAGGAGGTTTGTTCAAGAGATTCCGAGAAGCGAGGAAAAAAACTTTAAGCCTACGCAGAAGGAGGAAGGGGAAGAGAAGGAGGAGGAGGTAGAGGCCGATAAGGAACAGCAGAAGGGAGATAATGAGGGAGAGGAAGAAGAGAAGGAGGAGGTGCAGAAGGAAGAGAAGGTAGAACTAACAACAGCGCGTGGATTATTGTCGGTGGTAATGGCAGTTGGTCCACACGTTAATTCCGAAGGTGACCATAAAGCCGAGGAAGGAGAGGGGGAAGGGAAGGCGGGGAAGGAGAGATGGGAGGAGTTGGAGAGGGGAGAGAGACAAATAAGGAAGGAGGGAAGGAAGACATAATATTAATGTAAGTATGACCGAAAACTGCTTGGAATGATAAGTGATATTTGTGCTTAAAAGAAAAGAGATGCGGGAGGCAGGAATGGAGATGACAGTGCGAGCTGAGGGAGGTAGAGAGAGAGAGAGGAAGGGAGTTAACGAGGTGATGAGAAAGGTAATGCGAGGTGAGGAGAAATAAAGGTAGGCAAGGGGGAGGTGAATACACGCAAATGGAAGCAAGCAATACGAGACAAGGGGAAGCGATGGGAATAATTGGGGATGAGAGAGAGAGAGAGAGAGAGAGAGAGAGAGAGAGAGAGAGAGAGAGAGAGAGAGAGAGAGAGAGAGAGAGAGAGAGAGAGAGAGAGAGAGAGAGAGAGAGAGAGAGAGAGAGAGAGAGAGAGAGAGAGAGAGAGAGAGAGAGAGAGAGAGAGAGAGAGAGAGAGAGAGAGAGAGAGAGAGAGAGAGAGAGAGAGAGAGAGAGAGAGAGAGAGAGAGAGAGAGAGAGAGAGAGAGAGAGAGAGAGAGAGAGAGAAGGGGGGGAAGAATGGATATACACAGATTGATAACTTGAAAATCAAACACAGATGGGCAGATAAACAGGAAGGAAAAGAGACAACAGACAGACAACAGACAAGCAGGCGGAAAGGGATATGAGTCACCCTTTTTATTTTTTTACGTTTCTGTCTTTGGAGCCGTTAGGCTTTCTTGGTGGGCCTGATGGTCGGCCTCAGTTTGTTATGGCGCAGGCAGGTGTTTATAGTAGCTCCATCTTGCTTATACCTAATCTTTTCTTTAGAGAGAGAATCTGGATTCCGGGTTGATAGGTGGTCTTCAGGACAACATGTAGGTAGTCTTAGGCCACCCGACGGTGACTGAGAAGTTCAAGCTTGCTGCGGTAAGCAGGACGCGAACTTGCGTCCTGCTGGATGCGGCGCCCGCACGCTAACCCTTAAGCCACCGCTTTCATATTTCTAGTCTTTTGAGGAGTTATATTAAAGACAAAAGTTAAAAGAATAAGCCATTTAATAATTAGCGAGGAAACATAATGCTGGAACCTCTACCTGTGGATAATCCCTTTTTTGTACGACTGACATTTACTTGTTCCCGAGGCCGACAACTGAACGGTGACACGCGTGGGACACCACGTGACGCAGCAATGGCCGAGCTGAACGACAACTGAAAGGCGACATGCGTGGGACACCACGTGACGCTCCCTCGCTTGGGCAGCACAGCACACAGCCAAGGGGGGCCAGGCAAGCAAAATCCCTCAAGTCGCTCAGATACACCCAAGGCAAAACACACACAGCCACGTACTTCAATATATATTCACGAAATCTCATAAAATCTTACAGCATGAAAATCTAACGTGAAAATAAACTTCATAGTGGGAAAACATACTTAAATGCAGTCCCAGTAGGTGTGTGTGTGTGTGTGTGTGTGTGTGTGTGTGTGTGTGTGTGTGTGTGTGTGCGCTGGCGCCATGAAATTTAATGCATCTTAAGTTTAAAGTTTAATCCAAAAATTATCTTTGTGTATTTTTTGGCTTTCAATTCCACTTTTCAGCGCGGTGTTTCCAACATGGTTCGTTTCCTTCCGCTTCTCTCTCTCTCTCTCTCTCTCTCTCTCTCTCTCTCTCTCTCTCTCTCTCTCTCTCTCTCTCTCTCTCTCTCTCTCTCTCTCTCTCTCTCTCTCTCTCTCTCTCTCTCTCTCTCTCTCTCTCTCTCTCTCTCTCTCTCTCTCTCTCTCTCTCTCTCTCTCTCTCTCTCTCTCTCTCTCTCTCTCTCTCTCTCTCTCTCTCTCTCTCTCTCTCTCTCTCTCTCTCCCCCCCTCGCTTCTTTCTTAGGATTCTTTGCCGCTCCGTTTCTCCGCCACCATTGTTTATTTTTCACAGTCTCTGCTCCCCGATTCTCTTTACTCTCCTTCTCTTCCTCTTCTTCCTCCACTTCCTCCTTTGGGGCCTCACTCTCTTCCCCTGCATACGTCCCAGGGTTTGAGGAAAGCAAGGGAACGAGATCGAAGCTTTCAGCCCTTGGTCTTCCATGCCAAAACAAGGAGCCACTACATATATTGATGAACGGGAGACACGGAGGGAAAGGATAACGACGGATATGGAAAGAGAGAGAAAGGAAGGCGGACGTGGGAAGAAACAGAAATGTAAACGAATGGAGAGGACGGAGACGTACGGGCTCTATCTTTCTTATTAAAGCAAAAGGAAGGAAAGAAGGAAGAAGGGAAGACGTATGAAAGAGACATAAAAGTTTCCATGAAAGAGGGTCAGATATGCAAGCCATGATTACGGAGGTAGAAGACAAAGGAACAGGGAAGCTGAGAAAAAACATTGCTGGTGAAGGAAAGGAAGGAAGGAAAGAGTCGTTTACCATTGGTAGGAGTAAATCTCATAAATGGAAGAGGAAAGACGGATGGAATGAAAAGCAGAAAGATGGACGGGAGAAAGGAAGGTAGTAATGAAGGATGGAAAAGAGAATGGAAAGGAAGGAGTAAGGAAAAAAGAAGAAATGAAACTATAAGATGTAAGAATGCAAGGGTAACAAGTATGCAAACAATACCAACAAAAATGGGAGGAAACTGAGTGAGTTGGGATGAGCAATTTTGCAAGGAGTGTGCACAGAAAGGAAAAAAAGTCAAATGCAAGGAGGAGAAGGAGGAGGAAGAAGAGAACACAAAGAACACAAAGAAAGAACAAACAACAGCAGACCTGCTGGTCCTTACGAGGCTGTTTGTGACAAGCTACACTAACTATATAATCAAAGGTGGAAGATGAAGGACAGCAAAGGCGAAGGCTCCTCCCCACCACCCCATCCCTCCAGCCAAAGCTGGCAGGAAAGGAAAAAGAACCATGCAGCATGGAAAAACTGCATGGAAATTATGTAGGAAAGATCGAAGAACTACCATTACTGCTACCACTAACCGGGCGATAAAAGCGGACAAGGACACCAGTATTCTAAAGAACTTAACGTTATTACGACAATGAGCAATATCTTAGTTGCTGGTTGGATTCAAAACACTTGTCTAATCTATTCTTGAAGGCTGTAACTGTTGTACTATCAACGACATCACAGGGTAGAGAGTTCCAAACATTAACAACTCGATTGAAGAAGAAGTGTTTATCCTCGTACGACGCGAATCTTTTACTACTTATCTTCAAACTGTGATTTCTTCTTGTTCTATTTGATCGATCAATTGTAAAGTAATCTTCCGCATTAATATCACTGAATCATTTAAACATTTTAAACACTTCTATTAGATCGCCTCGCATTCTTCGTTTTGGTAGGCTGAATAAATTTACTTCTTTAAGCCTTTGTTCATATGATAAATTTCTCAACCTAGGAATCATCTTTGTTATTCTTCGTTGAACCCGTTCCAACTTTTCTATGTCTTTTCTGTAATAGGGAGACCAAAACTGTACACAGTACTCTAGACGGGGTCGATCCAGCGAATTATACAGTTTTAATATTACTTTTTCTGATTTATTATTAAGGACTTGTCCGATGAAGCCAACCAATTTGTTTGCATTTTTAACTACCTCTGAACAATGCTTTTCTTTACTTACTGCAGAAAGTTGTTTGCCATTCATTACGTACCGAACACGATTGTTATTTTTTCCGATGTGCAACACTTTACATTTGTCAACGTTAAATTTCAATTGCCACTGATTTTCCCAACGTGCAAGTCGATCTAGATCTGATTGTAAAGCTTCTTCGTCGAGTGTCGCAGTTACTTTACTAGCAAGTTTTGTGTCATCAGCAAATTTTGATACTTTGCAAGTGAGCCCATCATCGATATCATTAACATAAATTAAGAAGAGCATGGGGCCAAGCACTTGAGGTACGCTATTTCTGACGTCGAGCCAGTTAGATGTAACACCGTTTAGAACTACTCTCTGTTTCCGCTCAGAGAGCCAGTCCATAAGCCAATTGTGAATGTTACCCGAGATACCTTGTGCCAATAGTTTGCTGAGCAATCGTTGGTGGGGGACCTTATCAAATGCCTTTTGAAAATCCAGATATATGATATCTACTGATCTGCTTTCATCGAACACCTCAAAAATATAATGAAAAAAATCAAGTTAGTTAAACACGAACGTTTACTTCGGAAGCCAAGTTGCGAATTATTTATCATAGTAATTTCTTCGAAGAATTTCACCATATTGTCGCGAAAGATAGTCTCCATTAACTTACAAACAATCGATGTCAGGCTAATTGGTCGATAGTTTCCTGAATGAGACTAGTCCCCCTTTTTGAAAATTGGTGTGACATTTGGAGGTTTCCAATCCGATGGAACTTTTCCAGCTGTTAAAGATTTATTGAATGTGATGGAGAGCGGTTTACAAATTTGATGTTTGATTTCTTTCAAGACCCTAGGGGTAATTTTGTCTGGACCAGGAGCTTTGCTTACTTTAATCTTTTTAATTGTGCGTAAAATGTCACTTTCTACGATGAGCACGCCACTTAACATCTGATAAACATCTGATAAACAATCTTCGTCGGTAAATACGGATGCGAAAAAGTTAATTAGGATTGTAGCCATTTCCTTTTCATCGTTCGTGTGGTTACCATTATCATTAGCAAGCGGTCCGATACCACAAGTGAATGACTTTTTATTATTTACATACCTAAAAAATTCTTTAGCATTAGATTTACTCGTTTCCGCTATATATTCTTCAATATTTGTCTTGCTTCGTTTTATTAATTTCTTGGTTTCGCGGCGAATTTTGTCCAACTCTAGTTTGTCAGCCTCACTCTGAGTTGATATATATCTACTATATACGCGTTTTTTAAGAGATAGGCTATTTTGAATTTCGTTATTCCACCATTTGGGTTTCTTCTTAAAAGCTGAACGTCTGTTATGATAGGGTACGCATATGCTTATGGCATTGTTCAATATTGTGGTGAAGGCCCCCCAAGATTTATCAATATCTGTTTCCGCCGAGATTTCAATCCAGTCAGAATTATTTAGAATTGATCGGAGTCTTACGAAATTCGCTCTCTGATAATCAGGCACTTTTTCTTTACTAAGAGTTACTTTATTTTCTTTCATATTGATGCTGAATGTGATTGTTCGATGATCGCTAGAACTAAAAATTGGACCAACATTTACTTCGTTAACTAGATCAGCCGTCGCTGAAAAGATAAGGTCAAGTATATTATTTTCCCGAGTCGGTTCTTAAACGTGTTGATGTAAATCACTTTCTAGTAAATTTGTGTACAGGTCGAGCCCTGTATGACAGTTCAACGGTTTACCCCATCTTTTCACTGGCAAGTTAAAGTCCCCAACAATTACTGTCTCGCAACTGCTACTTGTTTCTAATAATAATTCACTTAATGCGTGGTCGATATCAAGATTCTGCCGTGGCGGTCTGTAGATAAGTCCAATTACTATTTTACAAGATTTATTTTTAATTTCAATGAAGACCGTGTCTACATTGGTTATATGTTTACACGGATACTGGATGGAGAGACTTGTGGATATAAAAGATAACGCCTCCACCCTGTCCGTTCTCTCTTTCATGACTAAAGATGGTATAACCCGGTAATCTACATTCTGCAATGAAATCTTTATTTGAAGTGTCTATCCAAGATTTTGTGACTCCGATGATGTGATAATGATTTGTAACTGCGAGGACTTCTAAATCTTCAAATTTGTTACGTTGGCTACGAGCGTTTACATAGCAAGCTTTAATGTGATTCGAGTCGGGGGTTTTGCGGGTTGAGTGCTCCCTTACGGTGGAGCTGCTGGTGTTCTCGCCTCCGCGTTTTTTGGCTTTCGAAGAGTCACTTGGTCACAGAGCAGCCTCCCGAAACGGGCTGCTCCAACAGGGTTTAAATGGATACTATCAGCAAGGAACAAGTCTGAATCGTAGTAAAAACTCTTCCACAATTTAGCGAACTGGACGTTTTCTTGTGAGCAAAGGGACTGAAGTCTGTTGTTTGTGCTAAAGGCCTATCTGTAAAAGCTAGATTCGGCACCGACCCTCGGGAGGATTCCTGAGATTATGATGTTACTGGCATCCGTATTACGTTTATACTGCTTGATCATGCGGCGGTATTTCTCAAGCAGCTCCTCAGAACGGGTTGTCTTTACGTCATTCGTCCCCGCGTGAATGATAAAAAGGGTGTTTCGGTCGGCATTTCTCGTGACATCATCGCAAGCTGCGGTGATTTCGTCCAGTCTGGCACCTGGATAGCAGTAACGTTTTCTGCGGCCGTTTGATGAACGACCACAAAACTCAACCAGCTGGCCACGCACCATGGAGTCCCCAACTAGGCGAGTCTCAAACTCATCCTCCATGGTGTCTGCCAGCACCTGGAACCTATTGAAGGTAGTGGGGGTCAGTAAATTATTGGTTTCCTGCTTCGGTTTGGCTCCATTCCTTACAGATTGGAACCCGACATCCTGTGATGCAGGAAAAGAAGCGTTAAGTGGGGCAGGCTGGAAGGTGTCCTGTGAGGCAGGCTGGGAGTTAGCCTGTGAAGCAGGCTGGGGGTTAGCCTGTGAAGCAGGCTGGGGGTTAGCCTGTGAGGCAGGCTGGCGATTGTCTTGTGAGGCAGGCTGGGGGTTAGCCTGTGAGGCAGGCTGGGGGTTAGCCTGTGAGGCAGGGTGGGGGTTAGCCTGTGAGGCAGGGTGGGGGTTAGCCTGTGAGGCAGGCTGGGAGTCAACCTGTGAGGCAGGTAACACGTCCTCCCGTGAAGCAGGAGATTCGTCTGGAGAGGGCACAGTCTCGGTGGAGGGCCTCTCCACCATCGATGGTGGAGTCTCTGCCACATTATTTGAAACAAATTCTTGAAGGGCTTCGAATTTCTTTTCAAGATCATTATGTTTGACTTTCCATTCAGTCACAGCCTTCTGAAGTTGTAATCATTGAACGCAGATGCGGCAAGTTTTACTCAGCTGGAAGAACTGAGCTGCAAATCGTCCGGGACAGACGTCACACTTAAGGTTCGAAGGCATTGTTAGAAATTAAAGCGAGTTTACAGTTTCGGCAAATACTAAAAGCGCTTTCGAAATAACTTAAATTGTGACCATAAATTGAGTTGGATAAAAATTGTGCATGGAAATTAGATACTGCTGTGTTAGATGCCTCCAACACCGGCAGTTCGCTCCCACAGGGTCTTGAAAACGCCTCAAAGACCAGTCGCTTGTCCTGAGCCTCGGTCACGAGAGAGACTTTCACAACCCGGCGCTTTTCAGCTATTATCCTCGAAGTTTTGTCCCATAGAACGGGGCCGGCGTAGTCACACAGAGCAGAGCTGGCAAGGGAGGGGAGGAGCCAGCAATTCGTTCCCACTTTCCGAAACGTCTAACCCAGCTCTGCGACCCTTTCGAGGCCTGGCCAGTGGCACCTGTCACCAGGTGTTCCACCAACTCTAGAGAGTATCAGACGCCTTTCCTGATAGACCAAAAAGCCGAAATATTCCTTGAGTATAAGAAAAACCCTCAGAAACTCAACCTAGAGGCCGGGAGGTACAACCTCAAATGGCCCACGGAAGACATCTCTTTCAGGAGAAAACAAGAACCAGCTGTTATGCAGAATAGGGATGGGAGTACCGTCGATAGAGGGGAGGGACGGGAAGCTCACACCGACAACTGGTTCCCAGGGAGGCTTTTTAGTGTAGAGGTCGCCACACTCCTCTACACCGCAGGCCTAAATAATTAGGCACGGTCCAGCTGAGTAGGACCCTGGAGCTCCAGCCATTGTCTTATAAAGAGATCCTCTGCCTGCAGTCCAATCCACCACTGCTACTGCCCACAGGCTTCACCGTGACCCTGGCACGGGAGACAGATCAGGTATTACACCTTGTACAAGGGTGACCTGAGACTATGCAGGGCAGGGACGTCTAGTTCCCTGAGGTGAAAACACTTCACCCGCATATCGCATACCGGGAGGAGAAGGAGGAGGAGGAGGAGGAGGAGGAGGAGGAGGAGGAGGAGGACTCACAATCAAAATCGAGATGAAGAAATTCTTAAATGAATTGTGGAAGTGAATGGACGAAGGACGGAAAGAGGGAAGAACAAAAAAAAGATTCATCTAAGTGGATGAATTAGTTAATGAATGAAATAATACTGAATTGAAAGAAGTTTATGAGTTACCAAAGAAAGTGTGAAGTAAGGAAGGAAAGAGTGGAGGAACCAAATGAAGAAATGAAGGAATGATGGGAGGAAGGACGAAAGAAAATTAAGAAATGTGGAAAGAGTAAGAAAAGAAATGAAGAAAGAAGGAAGACTAGTAACGGAACGGAAAGCGAAAGGAAATAAGAATGTGAAATTACAGAATGAATGAAGAAAGGATCAAGGAGATAATCAAGGAAGAGTCAAGGAATGAAGGAAACGAGATAATCATGGAGGAAAGGAAAAAAGGAAGGAAGCAGAAAGTGGGAGGAGAGAAAGAGGGAAAGGGAGGGAAGCTGACCACCCGACCACGCCGATCTTTCGTTGGTAAGTCAGCAGGAAATCGTGGTTTGGTCAGCAGGGGATTGAGACAGTCCATTGTGAGTGAACACTAGAGATTCCGTCACAGCATCTCCCCCTTCCACCCCCTCCCTTATCCCCCTCACTGCACCACCTCACCTCTCCTTCCCCTCTCCCCTTACCCTTAATCTTCTAACCTCCTCCACCTGTCTTATTCCTCCATCATCCACCCCCCTCTTCTTCCTCATCTATTATTTACCTTTCTTTCTGTCTCCCTCCTATATCTACCTCATTGCTTCTCCTCCCTTTTCCTTCATATTATTCTTTATCTCTAACTCCATCCTCCTCCCAGCTGTCTTATTCTTTCACTTAA
>NC_066512.1:14474205-14511705 GCF_024679095.1 Eriocheir sinensis | reverse complement strand
TTACAATCATATTTTCAAATCCATCCGTTCCAGCAAAGATAACTAAAGCAAAAACTAAATCAACGCCAGTGTAACCAAAAAACAAAGCGACCACAGACATCTATTTACAGATTGCATGAAGTCTACGGATCTTTCTCAATTTGTTTAAGTTATTCACTCACCCGTTCCATATCATAAATAAGCACATTTTATGCCTAATTTACATTTAAACACGAGGAACACGAGACACGTTCTTAGGATAGCACGTAATAGCTAAGACTCACACTGACCGGCAGAAGAACTCGCCGCGTCTCGGGATACGTTCACTGAGAAGCCGCTCGGTGTGTGTAAATTAAGTAGACAGCAGTGTTTCTTACCCTTTGAAAAGCCCAGTCTCCCTTGTATTCAACTTCAGACAGTCCAGCACTTGTTCCTGTCCTGGTGCAGTTCATAACGTATCGCACTGCACATGGAAAACCTTTTCCTAGCAATTTCAATCAATACACTTTCTAGCAGTTTAAATACTGTTGAGACTGGGTGACGCGTTTATCATCACATTTATAAATGGAACTGATGATTGCAAAGAGCCTAGCCAAATAAATCATAATCATGTTAATCACTTAAATAATTAAACTAGATGAACATCTTTTGTCTGGCATCAAGAACACATTGGTAAAATTTTCTCAATCATTCGATTACTCGCTTGCAGAATTAAATAACATTTGCCATCCGTTTCCCGTATGATTAGTTCACATTTAAGAAAGAAATGCAAAAAATATTCTATCAAGATTAAATATTCTATCAAGATTATGTAAAGCAGCTGCGGGAACCGTTTGAAAGACTGGTATTTTTATTCATTAATTCTTCGCGTGTGTTATCAGGGAGCCGCAGAGAGCTGTGAATGTGCTAGGTTTTCCAAACACGCGCACGCATGTAAGCACACACACAAAAAATAATAGCTTAACACAAAAACAGCAAACAAACAGAAACATTTGAAACATTTATTAATAGCCTATTAGGTACAGTTACATATGTTGTTGTATGTATTGTTAGAGGCCAGCCTTTATATAAGCATAAGCTTTTCAGGCACATGCAGATGCACGCGCATGTACGCAAACACACACACACACACACAGAGAGAGAGAGAGAGAGAAACACACGTAAGAAAAAGTAAGAAAAAAATGTGTGTGGTGTGCGTGAGATAACGAAAGAAAAATGTAGGAAAAATGAAGGAAAAATAAACATTTGTGTTTGTGTATGTGTAAAATATCGAGAATGAAAAAGCAAGAAAAATAAATAAAATATTTGTTTGTTTGTTCACAAAAGAACGATACGCCTCCAGTAATTGAGGGTCTCGCTTTGGTGTGCCACAAGTGCAATGAATATAAATGCGCTTCTCGAATAATTATATCATCGTCTGCACGACGTTCACGTGCAATCGACGCTTTTCGTCAAAAATTTAACTTTAGTGTAGGAATAGTGAAACAAACTATAAAATCTCTTCACTTCTTTATAGACACTACCTATACTGTTCTAATTTTGCCTGTCAAGTCAATTCCTCGTGCATTTTCAGCAGGATCGAAGCTACTTTTTGCAGTGTGCCCTGAGCATCAAGAGGAATGGTGAGAACGGAACGTCAGAGGCTCGGGAGAAGGAGATTGTAGTTAGGTTTTTATCAACGGGAAAATATATTCATGAAGATGTACCAGACGACTTCAGTTTCGTGGCAATCGTAATGAAAAGCTGAATCAGTGCTTACCTAACAGACATGTCAAGTATGTGAACTACTGCCTGCCGACTAATGAAGTGACATCAATTGACAGCGATCGCTTAACGTTCTGCCTAAACGACTGACGAACTGAAAGATTGAATGAATACCTGATCTTCACCTCCAGAACAACAAATAACCAATAGGGGAGGCTATGGCTGAGTGGATAGCGTGACGGCGCCGCGCTCAGGACGACGCGAGTTCAATCCCCGCTCGGTGCCACCAAGCTGGGATTTTTCAGCAGCCACCGAGTGGATTAAAACTACCCACATCCTGTCCAGAATACCACTTATCAACCCGGATTCTAGATTCTACGATTAAAGATGAGCTCCGGGAGGGCAGCATGAGCCAATGCAAGATGGCGCCACTATAAACACTCGCCTGCGCCAGAACGAGCTGGGCCGACCATCAGACCCCACCGGGAAGAAGCCTTGGGCCGATCACCAGGATCCACCGGGAAGAAGCCTACCGGCGCAATAGGCCACGACGTAAAAAAAAAAAAAAAAAATAAGCACCGTCAGCATCCAACCACCTTATCACCAAGACCCTTCCATCCTATCACGACCACCACCACCACCACCACTCCCATCGCCACCACCAGCACCACGACCCCCACCGCCACTTCCCCCCCGATCACCACCGCTGCTCGCCACACGACCTCCCTAACGCTACAAAATATCATATCCTAGCGCCCCCCACTGTAAAGGTCAATAAGCCTCGTCTAGTTTCGGCGCAAACTTCATTGTTCCCCGCTCGTCTGGGGCGTGGGAAGGATTACGCCTAGCTTGCCGTGGATGTGACGGGAAAAGGAAAGAAAAAAAAAAAAAAGAAAGAGGAGGAGAATGTTGGAGCAAAAAGAGATACTTCTTTCCTCCGTACATTCTCTTGCCAAAAAGATCGTAAAAAAAAAGGCTTGTATTTTATGTTTCAGTTTTCATCCTTGTCGGGTATTGATATTTCAAAGCCGAGTAGATTTCTAGAGCTTCAGAGATTTAATATTGCATAGTTTGTTTATTCACTTTGTTTCAGGGAGGTCATGATGGATTGTGTTCTTTTTAATAAAACAATTTTAAGTCAAGAGCATAGTGTATAGATAACTTTCATTTTTCTCTTCTGTATTCGGTCTTCGGCAGCTTCGTTTTCTGATATGTCCGTCACATACTGAACTAAGAACCAATGTTGCACGTAATTTTTCAGGGGGAATGTTATACAGGCGTAATTACAGTGGAGTGTGCTAGGTATTCCTTTCACGGATAATGTTTTCTGTATGCTGTCAGCCGATAATTGAAACCAATTGTGGTCCCGGGACGGGTCGAGACGTGTCGTGCGCGGCTCCGTTGAATCTTCGCGCTTGTGGGGGAGCAACAGGGGTCACCAAGAGGGGTTGCGTACCCCCTTGTGTGTGAACGGCCAGCGCTTTCAGTGATATACAGTGCACCACGTTGCCTTTATTGACACCCGAACTATTTGAAAATCAATGTTTGTGAAGAGGACTGGCGAGTGAGTTGGAGCGTCGCCGGCACGGGCTCTTCAGGGGTCGGGCAAGGTGTGGATCCATCGACCCTCGTGCAGTGCATGCGGCTGTTGTCGCTGTAATACCTCGCCCCACGGGCGGGATTGGTATACGCGGGCTGTAGCTGGCCATAGCTCCCAAGACGCCTTTGGCGCCCACTACACCCTCCGCGGGGTCGGGTAGGCCTGTGCAGGTGGCTGTGGTGGATGACGTCTTGGGATACATGTCCAGCATGAGGAAGAAGATGCCGAAAAATGACCTCACTAGGCTGGTAAGCGATTACTACAATGGTGAGGACATAATGAGGGCTAGGGACACCTACTACAGGATCTTGCAGGAGCGTCCTACCACCTCCAGGAAGAAAACTTCCAGGATCAAGGCTACCACCATCGGCACGATCCTGGATCTGATGCAGGAGATATCGGCTGACGCACACTTGCCCCTGGTGTGTCGGAATGTGTGTCCGTCCCCCCAACCCCCACCCGCCTAGGCAGCATTGACGGCTGGTGCTCGACGCGCGATTCAGGAGACTGCAGGGGGTAAGGGGAGTGGCACAGCAGCTGGGTGACATCATGACGACGCTGGCGGAGCAGCGACCCATGCTGGACCAGATGAGTGCAAGATTTACTTACTGGGACATATCGGTGGGGGAGCTGACGCGCCTCGTCGCCTCCATTAGCCAGG
This sequence comes from Eriocheir sinensis, assembly GCF_024679095.1. Lineage (NCBI taxonomy): Eukaryota > Metazoa > Arthropoda > Malacostraca > Decapoda > Varunidae > Eriocheir > Eriocheir sinensis. Next base: position 14,507,761 of record NC_066512.1, on the reverse strand, counting down.
GGGAGGAGGTGGGGCAGACTGGCCTTCTCTCCGTGGCCCACCATGAACGGCGAGGTGCCGCCGCCCCGTCCAGCACGGAGGTGAAGTTGGAGTTATTCAGGAGCCACTGCTACTCTACTGCAACTCGCTGTATAGGGCGGTATAGGGCTGCCTCCATGAATCTTCTTAGGGTTTGTCATAACGACATCCTCAAGCGCCTTCTAGGGCTTCCTAGATGGACTAGCTCATCCCTGGCACGGGATGAACTATCTGGCTGTGCTGCCTCGCCACGCCGCGTACAGTATGAGGAGTAGAGTGGAACAATCTAAGAACTCGATCATCACCTCAGTCAGACAGAGCTCGGCCTATGTATGTGGATCTATGCGGCGGGAGTGGCTGGGCCTTCTGTTCGTGTATATTGTGCATAAGTGTGCCATGCACACGCATAAATAAGCATAAGTTGTGTATTATTTAGGCGTATATGTATCTCGTTCGATCTCGTTCGTTTTTCCTGTCTTGTTTTTTTTATATATATGCCTCTGGGCGAAATATAACTATTATTATTAATATTATTATTAATACATGGTCTCCTCCATCCACATACAACACAAAAGGACCCCTGCTCCCCATCCCCACACATACACTCACTGTCTTCGATATTTTCATGATGACTGCTCTTTTGAAATTGCAAACTTCAGGTCTTCACACCTCACTCTGCCTCGCTGCTATTTTAGCTCATTCCTAAGCTATCCAAAGCCCTTATGCAAAAATTAACCAGCATCTTCATTCCTTCATTTCTTTCACTAATAAATTGTGGAACAGCGTTCCTTTGTCTACACTTCCTCCTGCCTACGACTTGGAATATTTCAAGAGTGGAGTATCAAGACACTTGTCCATTCAAAATTAACCTCTCTTTTGAGCACTTATTGCTTTGCAGAATCAGCAAATAACCGTTTTTTTTTTTATTTGCTTGTTTGTTTATTGCCCTCGAGCTGTTTCTTTCACTGTAAAAAAAAAAAAAAAAAAATATATATATATATATATATATATATATATATATATATATATATATATATATATATATATATATATATATATATATATATATATATATATATATATATATGAAAAATACAGGTCACACGCATAACTTTGCATCCCCACGCCAACTTCATAAAGAGGGTGGTTTTAAGGCTAAGTTGGCTGCCTCGAAAATCCAGAAGAGTTTCTCAAGTCTAATTAGTTTCCTTCTTTCTCTTTATTGGTCTATTCTTTCACTCACTTCTGCCTCTCCTACTTATATTTTCCGTTGGTGTAGTCTTTCTTTCCCTCTACACTTCTGTTTACCTGAATCCAAGACGCTGTTTTATCTGATGATTTTTCTCTTTTTCCTTCCATTCCTGTCATTATGTTTTCCTACTACTTGTGTCTTTCCTTCATCCTTAAAGGTATATCTTCTCGTTCACTTATTATCTTTAGCCTCATCTCTGTTGGTGTATTATTTTTTTTTCTGATAGTGAACATCCTGCTTATTCTTCTGTTATTTTGCTTAAGCTGATTTTATTATCTTCACCAACATTTTTCTTTCTTCAGAAATATTCTTGCCTTCATTCTTGTCACATTCTATCTTTGTATATTCTTTCCCCTTGAAACACTTTACCCCTATTAAATATTATGTTAGCCTTGTCTATCTTTTTTTCAATCGCTTGAGTTTTAAGTTATTGTCTGTTTCTGTATATCCTTGTTTAACTGTGCTCTCTTTTGCTATTTTTCTCTTCAGCTTTTATCTATATACAACAATATCAGATTCTTTTGTTTTTGTTTTCGTTCCTCTATTAATCTTTTTTTTTTTTTTTTTTTTTGCCTCTACTGCAGAGTCGTTTCATTTACTATCTTTCTTTTGTCTTTATTTTCTCTTCATTTCTACAGCATTTGTTTTCTTCCTTTTTAAGAGACGGCTTTATTGGTTGTGTGGCTTTCTTTTTTAATATGAAATGGTTACTTCCAATCTGTATTTTTTTCTATTCATCAAAACATATTTTATTTTATTTATAATGCCTTTGCGGCTACAATACTACGCTTTATTTTGTTTATCTTTATCTCTGGGTGAACCAAACCTTTTTTCCTCCCTGCGCACTACCTCCAATTTATTTGTCGTGCTGTCTCTTATTTTTTGCAATAGAACTTCCAACACCAGAGGCTACAAATTTAAACCTTTTGTATTTTTTTTCCTTTTTCTCACTGACTCCCGAAGGCTTAATTCAGCATGTCATATTTTCATCTTTGCATGTTGGAAACTCTGCGATATTACGTCTTTCGTCTTTTACCTTTTTACTTCTATTTATCTCGACATTTTCCTGGAATTTATATCCTCCGCCTCCTCATTTCTTACGGAAAAAGAGTAGCAAGAATAAATATGATAGTTCAGTCTCCCAAAAATACAAGATATTAGCCATACCACCACTACCACCACCACCAGTCGACTCATACTTATCGTGCCTTTGAAAGGGATACAGTGGGAAAAGGAACTACTCCCTAATCACTGTTGTTTTTCTTTCCTTTTCTTCCTTCTATCTTATATCCATTCCTGTCTTCTCTCCTCTGCTCTTTCTTTCTCCTCTCACCTCTATCCTCTTCTCTCTCTCTCTCTCTCTCTCTCTCTCTCTCTCTCTCTCTCTCTCTCTCTCTCTCTCTCTCTCTCTCTCTCTCTCTCTCTCTCTCTCTCTCTCTCTCTCTCTCTCTCTCTCTCTCTCTCTCTCTCTCTCTCTCTCTCTCTCTCTCTCTCTCTCTCTTTGCTCGACATCACAAGCATCTATTACTTTCGTTCTCATTTGACAATACACTCCTATGCTTTCTTTCCTCCTTCTCCTCGTCTTATCTTCTCTCTCTTATCCTTTCCTCAGGTATCCTTTCTCTCCGACTCATCCCAGCTTCTTCCTTCAATCACACATCTTCTCTTGCCTCTCTATAGTCTCCCATTAACACAACTATCCCCCGTCACTTTCTACCCTTCCATCTCTTCTTCATCCCATCTTTTCGCCTCTGTTCCTCTCCACTTCTCTCTCTCCACAGCGCCTGCTTTATTGAACTCCCACGCATAAAGACCCCCTTAAAAATAGGCGAGTAACGCAGCACCTTTCTCAAACTACCGCCATGTGCTTTTCGATTTACAGGAAAAGTTTCACCTCCGATTACGAACAGCTTCCTGCAAGAATATCTGAGCCGCGAAGCCTTGAAGGTCACTTGGGAAGATGAAGCAGATCGTTGAGGAGAAAGGAGTATGAGGAAGGGTGGTGGTGCTGGTGGTGGCTGTGATAGCGTGTGAGAATTAAATGGGTTTTAGTGGTGGTGAGAGAGAGAGAGAGAGAGAGAGAGAGGAGAGAGAGAGAGAGAGAGAGAGAGAGAGAGAGAGAGAGAGAGAGAGAGAGAGAGAGAGAGAGAGAGAGAGAGAGAGAGAGAGAGAGATTCAAACTGTGGGATTCTGTTAAACCTAATGTAAAACGGAACCATAAAACTTGCAGAATCTTTTGTTGACTTCATTCAATAACATTTCTCATCATCACTGGAGGCGACGGTCTAATCTTTTCCTGAGTGGATGTAATTTTACACCCCACAATGGAAGGGAATTGCTTCATCACTGCACACATAAATTATAATTATTAATCGATAAAATATTGTTCAGCGACCTTGTATTGAGTTTTCTTGTTGATGTCGTTCGTGCTGATGCTGGTGGTAATCGCGTGTGTTTCTACCTGGGAATGTGAGAAGAAAGAATCCTTGCAAGGCGTGAAAAGAGCGCGTTAGTATTATGCAGCGCACCGCCGGGCACACTACACTCCCTTCGGTGAAAGCCTTAAGCATTCCAGGTGACTGAGGCCAGAGAGACAAGCCGAGCCGTTCACACAAGACATGGCGGGGATGGAGCTCACTCAAGTAAACTAAAACCGTCCACGAAGTATTCTTCAGTGATGCGTCTTTTTCGTTCCGGGACAACACCCCCCAACGTGCTCACACAGACACACGGCCTCGCTGCACCGTATTCACATAAGTGGCTGTATTGTCCTACAAGGGAAAGCGTCTCCCGCGACTTGGATTGCATGGAAGTCACGACCTCAGAATACCGCAGCCTTCTTCTTGGTGTCCTCTATTTCTGCACACGCTGGGACGGGGAAAAACGGGTCACTGTTTTCTCGGTGACGGATGTTTTGAAACACCTTTACATTTTGGGGGCCTTTGCATGATGTATCAATACGAAGCCACAATCTTAGGATTGCTGGAATTAATTAAGAATTAACTACTTAATTAAGAACAACCCCAAAACTACCAAGAAATCAATTAAGACCGACGACATAATTATTATTCATATTCACTGATAGATGGAATTAGACCAAGAACTAAGAAGTGTGAGCCACCACCTACGGCTGTGTGCAAACGCGGTGGCAGGTTCAACAGTGGCAACCACATGTCTTGTGCTGTACGCCTAATCCTCAAGTACTGGCTGGACCTTAACCGTAGTGCTAAAATGTTCAATATTACAACTCTTTTGTGATACTGAATAATGCCTTTCTGATGGCAGCTAGAGAACAAAAATGTTACTCTAACATGCTCATATGCAAGACAAGTAACAATTATATGTCTGAATCCATGTTGCAAGACTAAACCTGGGTGTTATTTGATGAAATAAATAATTATGTTTCCCACTGCGGCTCCGGGTAGTTGACTAACCGTGGTCGTCCAGTTGACCTGTGATAGCTGGAGGATTTTTTATCTTATATTGTACATAAAGACGATGTGTCTCTCAATATGCTGTGACAAATTATTGCAGCAGTGAAATACAAAATATTGTTTTATTCCAAAGAAAAAAATATCGTCCGACATACAGCTGCTTTTCTTTCTGCGTGTCTGTTAACTTCGGAATGATAAAAATCATGATGATTGCAATGATAATAAATACCATGCAAAAATAATAAAAATAATAAAACTTTACACAAGAAAATAACAAAATATAAAGGAGCAAAGTAAGCTACAACGCAAATACCAGCTGCTTGCTTACAATGAAACAGTAAGGAAACTAAGTAGAAAAAAGGAAAGCAAGCAGACATCCATAACTACATACAAACACACGTGACTGACTGTTTACTATCGTTGTTGTGCTGGTGGTTAATTGTCGTGTTTCTACTGATGTCACTTCCGTTACTATTGCTTTCATTCAGCATCAGTGACATAACCGTCAACAACAGCGGCACCAACATTAATCAGGTTATCAATATTAACGTAACTGATGCACGGTTATCACCTTCAGGGCTAGACTAGAATACTTAACTAAGGCAACAACTTAATATTATTGCAAAGCATTGGTTATCGGTCACTAAGTTGTCTGCATCATCAAAATAAATAAGTACCGCTAATTGTTTTTATTTTAATTTTTATCTTGTTTAGATTCCTTTCCTCTTCCTTTTCCTTCTCTCTTCATATTTTTTTGTGTGTTTACTTGTTTTATCATTCCGATTTACTTTTTTCAAATTTCCCTCGTTTCTTGCATTCATTTCATTATTCTTTTTTCGCTTTTTTTTCATTTCGTTCCCTTTCTATTAAGTTTCTTTTTTATAAAATTATATAAAAATCGTTAGTACGGTTACCATATAAGCATCGTGCGTGTGCCTACTCTTGTTGTCATTCTTAGTGTTATGCCTCCGTCTGATGACGTAGATATTTCAGTGACTTTTAGGAATAAGATATGGACTTCAGCAATTAATATTATGTGCAGAATTGATAACAGATGAACAACCAAAATAAACAGAATGGTAACCCAGAAATTGTGGAAGTCAGGGCAGGCAGAGGACCAGGTGGATAGACGAAATTAAGAGCATTTGCCGGAGCAGAATGGAGTACACAAACATCGGACACAGGCGGAGACTGTTGAGAATAGCCTTCGTCTAGCAGTGGACTAGTGATGACTGAAGAGAAGAATGATGATGATGGTAATGATGATGCTTTGCGTTTTATAAATCTATATATCTATATTTACCTACGTATCTAAAGATAGATACAGAAAAGTAGACATATAGATATGTAAAGATAAATAGGTAGATAAACAAATAAACCCAGAAAAACGGTCTGGGGACTCCCGGCAAGCCAAACCCTGCCCCTTTTGAGGGGCCGTAATGCAGAGATTCATGGAATAATTGTTTACGTAATCTTATAAAGAAACTATTAGTATATAAAGACATGGTGAGCGCGCGCACACACACACACACACACACACACACACACACCATCAACACTACCAGAGTTGATGTAGCAGCCATAACCGAAGCCTGGCAAATAGCCCCTGAAACATGCAACATCACAGGTTATCAACTCTTTCACCGCCTCAGGACATTTAAACGTGGTGGAGGATTAGTGTTGTACTGCCGCTCTGACCTTCACCTCACCCTCCTCCCTGTGGACCCCCCAGAGGGTGTGGAAGGTCTGTGCCACCCCCCGCCTCCCACCCCCGCCTCACTGCCTCAATCAACCTCTGCCTGGTCTCACACACACACACACACACACACACACACACACACACACACGTCTCATAATGTAGGTCAAAATAGCCAATTATATCAATGTATTCAGTTTCCATTTGGCGAGTTTCAGCGTCAATCAAACCACTCTAAAATTACTAATTATTGCTGCCACAAACAACAGTACAACAACAACAGTAAATAAGCTACTTACACTACTAAAGATGGAAACTGTTACTGGCCATACTACTACTACTACCACTAATGATACTATTACTACTACTACTACTTCGACAAAAACTATTATTACTGCTACTACTGAAAGAGCCATCAACACCATCATTGCCATCACCTCAAAACCATAAACTCTCCACCCACACACCTGCCGCCTCACCCCGCCCCGCCCCGCCTTACCTGTAGATGGGCTCCTTGTCGCCGTTCCTGTACCACAGCACCACATACACCATGTCTGATGCTTCAAAGTTACCCACCTCGCAGGGCAGCACCGCCTCGCGCCCCGCCACGGCCTCAACGCGCCGCCACACGCCTGTACAAGGAGTGGAAGAGAGACGCTGTTAGGGTAAAACTCGGCCAGATAGTTTTTTTTTTTCAGAGAGAGAGAGAGAGTTACTCTCTGGTCTACTGTGTTCAGCTTCACCAATCAACAAGAATACGCCGAAAGCCGCTCCAGAACTCTCCCACCGCGAGGGAGGGAGGCAGCACAGGAAGGGTTCAGCGTGAGAGGAAACTCGTGTACTCGGGAAGCCCGCCGCCACAAATCACGGAGACAACAACCAAATGTAAGTAAAGCATTAACGGAAAATACGAAAAAGTCTAAAACAATAATTAATTCTTGAAGAGTGCAGACTACACTTCCCATTTAAAATAAAATAATAATTCGGAGACTATATATATATATATATATATATATATATATATATATATATATATATATATATATATATATATATATATATATATATATATATATATATATATATATATATATATATATATATATATATATAAATTATGTATTTGAATAAAAATCAATATCAACGATTACACACTACTGACAATAGAAAAAAAGGTACATGTACATAAAAATGAGTTAAATATAGGTTCTATAAGGCAGAATTATTCAAAGGAGTCGAAATACAAGATGTTGGTGACCGCCTCCTTCCCTCCTCCCCGAACACTAAGCGAGGGTGCTTTCCCTGACCGCTGCTTTACCTGCCAAGCAATAACGGTTCCAGGGAAAAGGAGGTCAGGTGAACCTCTTTACCTGATTCACCTGTTCCTCTCGTACCGCTCTTCTCTTTCCTCCTAATATAACCATGGAAAGAGGGAGAGACGAACAAAAAAAGATTTGTGAGGGGGAGGAGGAAAAGCATTAGGTAAACGAAAGAAGAAGGCGTAATAAAAGGATTTAATTAAATTCCTAACAGAGGATGCGGGGAAAGCAGCGGCAAAAGTAAAAAATACGATATGAGCTTAAAATGTAAGTATTAGACGAGCCAGGTTATGTCTTGACCAAAGGAAATGTGAAAAAAAGGTGTGTGTGTGTGTGTGTGTGTGTGTGTGTGTGTGTGTGAGAGAGAGAGAGAGAGAGAGAGAGAGAGAGAGAGAGAGAGAGAGAAAGGGGGGGGGGGCGTTAAGCGTTTAAGGAAAATAGTCTAGGGGTTCAAATTTCCTCTCCCGAACAGAAGAGGCTCGGCCGAGAGGTACCGCTGACCATGGGAGGAAACAGCCACAGGGGAGGGAACGAGTTATGGAGGAAAAAGGAAAAGAAAGAACGAGCAAAGGAAATGGATCGGAGGAGGAAGAAGATGATTAGGGGGGAAAGGAGGAGGAGGAGGAGGAGGAGGAACAAACAACAGCAGACCTGATGGTCCTTACGAGGCTGTTCTGTTTGTGACAAGCTACACTAACTATCTAATCAAAGTGGAAGATGAAGGACAGCAAAGGCGAAGGCTCCTTCCCCCCCCCACCCCCACCCCCATCCCTCCAGCCAAAGCTGGCAGGAAAGTAAAAAGAACCAAGCAGCATGGAAAAACTGAATGGAAATTATGTAGGAAAGAGGAAAGAACTACCATTACTGCTACCACTAACCGGGCGATAAAAACGGACAAGGACACCCGTATTCGAAAGAACTTAACGTTATTACGACTATGATCTTAGTTGCTGGCTGGATTCAAAATACTTTTCTAATCTATTCTTGAAGGCCGTAACTGTTGTACTATCAACGACATCACAGGGTAGAGAATTCCAAACATTAACGACATTCGTGCGACGAAAATCTTTTACCACTTATCTTGATATTGTTATTTTTTTTCTTGTTCTATTTGATCGATCAATTGAATAAATTTACTTCTTTAGGCCTCTGTTCATAAGATAAATTTTTCAACCTAGGAATCATTTTTGTTACTCTCCGTTGAACCCGTTCTAACTATTCTATGTCTTTTCTGGAATAGGAAGACCAAAACTGTACACAGTACTCTAGATGGGGTCGAGCCAGCGAATTATACAGTTCTTATATTACTTTTTCCGATTTATTATTAAAGACTCGTTCGATGAAGCAAACCAATTTGTTTGCCGTTTTAACTACCTCTGAATAAAGCTGTCTGGACTTTAAATCGCTTGATATAGTGATTCCAAGATCCTTTTCTTTAATTACTGCAGAAAGTTGTTGGCCATTCATTACGAACTGAATGCGACTGTTATTATTTCCGATGAGTAACACTTTACATTTGTCAACGATAAATTTCATTTGCCATTGATTGGCTCAACGTGCAAGTCGATCCAGATCTGATTGTAATGCTTCCTCGTCGAGTGTCGTAGTTACGATACTAGCGATTTTTGTGTCATCAGCAAATTTTGATACTTTGTAAGTGAGCCCATCATCGATATCATTAACATAAATTAAGAAGAGCATGGGACCAAGCAATGATCCTTGAGGTACGCCGCTTCTGACATCAAGCCAGTTAGATGAAACACCGTTCAGAACTACTCTCTGTCTCCGCTCAGAGAGCCAGTCCACAATCCAATTCTGAATGCTACCTGAGCAACCGTTTGTGGGGGACCTTATGAAATGCCTTTCGAAAATTCAGATATATGATATCTACTGATCAGCTTCCATCGAACACCTCATAAATATAATGAAAAAAAAAAAAAGTAGTTAGTTAAACACGAACGTTTACTACAGAAGCCATGTTGCGAATTATTTATTATATTATTTTCTACGAAGAATCTCACCATATTGTCGTGAATAATAGTCTCCATTATCTTACAAACAATCGATGTCGGGCTAATTGGTCGATAGTTTCCTGGATGAGAATTGTCCCACTTTTTGAAAATTGGTGTGAAATTTGCTAGTTTCCAATACGATGGAACTTTTCCAGTTGTTAAAGATTTATTGAATAAAGATAGAGAGCGGTCTAAAAAAAATGATGTTTGATTTCTTTTAAAATTCTAGGTGTAATTTTATCTGAACCAGAGCTTTGCTTTGTTTAATCTTTTCAATTGTGCGTAAAATGTCACTTTCTACGGTGAGCACACCACTTAAAATCTTGTCGGTCCTTCTAACCTCCGGCGGTTGAGGTGATAAACAATCTTCGTCGGTAAATACGGATGCGAAAAAGTTGTTTAGGATTGTAGCCATTTCATTTTCATCGTTCGTGTGGTTACCATTATCATTAGCAAGCGGTCCGATAGTGAGTGACCCTTTATTATTTACATAGCAAAAAAAAATCTTTAGGATTAGATTTACTTGTTTCCGCTATATACTCTAAAAGCTTTTTCTTGCTTTGTTTTATTAATTTCGTTATTCTACCATTTGGGTTTCTTCTTAAACGTGAAACGTCTGTTACGATAGGATACGCATACGCTTATGACATTGTTCAATATTGTGGTGAAGGCCTCCCACGATTTATCAATATCTGTTTCCGTCGAAATTATAGTCCAGTCATAATTATTTAGAATTGATCGGAGTCCTATGAAATTCGCTCTCTGATAATCTGGCACCTTTTCTTTACTAGCAGTTACTTAACTTTCTTTCATCTTGATGCTGAATGTGATTATTCGTTGATCGCTAGGACTAAAAAGTGGACCAACATTTACTTCCTTAACTAGATCAGTTGTCGTTGAAAAGATAAGGTCAAGTCTATTATTTTCCCGAGTCGGTTCTTGAACGTGTTGATGTAAATCACTTTCTAATGAATTTGTGTACAGGTCGAGCCATGTATGAGAGTTCAACGGTTCGCCCCATCTTTTCACTGGCAAGTTAAAGTCCCACACAATTACTGCCTCGTAACTGCTACATATTTATAATATTATTTAACTTAACGCGTGGTTCGATATCAAGAGTCTGCCCTAGTGGTCTATAGATTAGTCCAACTACTATTTTATGATACATTTTTAATTTCAATGGAGATCGTGTTCACATTGAATATAGTATCTGTTTTCACGGATACAAGATGCAGAGAGTTGTGGATATATAAGATAACGCCTCCACCCTGTCTGTTCTCTCTTTCATGACTAAAAATCGTATAATCATTAATCTATATTCCGTAATGAAATCTCTATTTGAAGTGTCTATCCAAGATTCTGTGACTCCGATGATGTGATAATTATTTGTAGCTGCGAGTGCTTCTAAAGCCCCGTTCGCACTGTGCCGACTCTGAGCCACGACTACCCACGACTCTAGGGTACACGAGGTCTTGGGTGTTGATGTGAAAGGGTCGGGCATATCTTGAAAGAGGTCTTGAGACTGTTGCCGAATGCTGCGCCGACGTCGTGACGGGAGTCTGGAGTCGTGAGGGTTAGCACAACATGCTGGCAACTAGTTGGCCGAATGTCCCAGACAGTCGGCATGACACCAAGACCCCAATAAAACATCCCCCCCCCCCTTCTTGGAGCATGGGAACCAACTTGTCAAATGGAAAAGTCGCTGGGTTGTCGTGGCCCAGAGTCGGCAGTGTGAACGGGGCTTAAGTCTTCAAACTTGTTACGTTTATATAGCAAGCTTTAATATGATTCAAGTCGGGGGTTGCGCGGGTTGAGTGCTCCCTCACGGTGGAGCTGCTGGTGTTCTCACCTTGGCGTTTTTTGGCTTTCGAAGAGCCACTTGGTCACAGAGCAGCCTCCAACAGGGTTTAAGTGGATGCCATCGGCAAGGAACAAGTCCGAATCGTAGTAAAAATTGTTCCACAACTGAGCAAACTGGACGTTTTCTTTGAGCAAAGGGACTGAAGTTTGTTGTTCATGCTGAAGGCCTTACTGTAAAACCTAGATTCGGCACCGACCCTCGGGAGGATTCCTGAGATTATGATGTTACTGGCATCCGTTTTTTCGTTTATACTGCTTGATCATGTGGCGGTATTTTTAAAGCAGTTCCACAGAACGGGTTGTCCTTACGTCATTTGTGCCCGCGTGAATGACAAAGAGGGTGTTTCGGTCGGCGTTACTCGTGACATCATTGCACGTTGCAGTGATGTCGCCCAGTCTGGCACCTGCATAACAGTAACGTTTTCTGCGGCCGTTTGATGAACGACCACAAAACTCAACCACCTGGCACTATGGAGTCCCCAACTGGCGAGTCTCACACTCATCCTCCATGGTGTCTGTCAGCAATTGGAACCTATTGAAGATAGTGGGAATCAGTAAATGTTTTGTTGCCTGCCTGTGAAGCAGGAAGAGAACCGTTAAGTGGGGCAGGCTGGGAGTTTGCCTGTGAGGCAGGCTGGGAGTTAGCCTGTGAGCCAAGCTGAGAGTTAGCCTGTGAGGCAGGCTGGGAGTTTGCCTGTGAGGCATGCTGGGAGTTAGCTGTGAGGGAGGCTGGGGGTTAGTCTGTGAGGCAGACTGGGGGTTAGCCTGTGAGGCAGGCTGGGAGTTAACCTGTGAGGCAGGTAACTCGTCCTTCCGTAAAGCAGGAGGGTCGTTTAGAGGGGGCACAGTCTTGGTGGAGGGCCTCTCCACCATCGATGGTGGAGTCACTGCCACATGACTCGCAACAAATTTCTGAAGGGCTTCAAACTTCCTTTCAAGAGCATGGTGTTTGTTTTTCCACTCGGTCACAGCAATCGTAAGTCTAAATCTTTGAGCACATAGGCGATAAGTTCTACTCAACTGGAAGTACCGAGCTGAAAATCGTCCGGGGCAGACGTCACACTTACGCAGTGTCGAAGTCATAGTAAGAAATTGATGCAGGCTCACAATTTGGGCAAATATCAAAAAGCGCTCTCGAAATTACTTAAAGTGTGACCATATATTGAAATGGATAAAGAAAGTGCATGTAAGTTAGATACTGCTGTGTTGGATGCTTCCAATACTGGGAGTTCGCTCCCACAAGGTCTTGAAAACGCCTCAAAGACCAATCGCTTGTCCTGAGCCTCGGTCACGAGAGAGACTTTCACAACCCGGCACTTTTCAGCTATTGTCCTCGTAGTTTTGTCCCATAGGACGGGGCCGGCGTAGTCACCCAGAACAAAGCTGGTAAGGGAGGAGAGGAACCAACAATTCGGTTCCACTTTCCGAAACGTCTAACACAACTCCGCGACCCTTGCGATGCCTGGCCAGTGGCACCTGTCACCAGGTGTTCTCCACCAGCTCTAGAGAGTATCAGACGCCCTTCCAGAGACCAAAAAGCTGAAATATTGTTTGAGTATAAGAAAAACCCTCAGAAACTCCACCTAGAAGCCAGGAGGTACAACCTCATAAAGCCCACGGAAGACACATATTTCAGGAGAAAAGAACAAGACCCAGCTGCTGTGCAAAATAGGGATGGGAGTTCCGTCGTTAGAGGAAAGGGACGGGGAGCTCTCACCGACAACTGGCTCCCAGGGAGGCTTTATAGTGCAGAGGTCGCCACACTCCTCTGCACCGCATTCCTAAATAATTAAGCACGATCCAGCTAACTAGGACCCTGGAACTCCAGCCATTGTCTCATAAAGAGATCCTCTACCTGCAGTCCAATCCACCACTGCTTCACCATGACCCTGGCACGGGAGACAGATCAGGTATTACACCTTGTCCAGGGGTGACCTGAGACTATGTAAGGCAGGGGCGTCTAGTTCCCTGAGGTGAAAACACTTCAACCGCATACCGGAGGAGGAGGAGGAGGACGAGGTGGAAGATCAGGATCAGGAGGAGGAGGAGGAGGAAAAGAAGAAAGAAGAGAATGACGAAGAGGGCGCAAACGAAGAGGAGACGAAAGAAGCGTGAGCTGCGGGTTTCCACTCTGGGTTCACGTCTTTCCGAAACGCAGAGTAAATATATAAATCCAAAACGAGCCTTAAAAATGACCAGTGACCCTCCTTCGTTGAGAGAGAGAGAGAGAGAGAGAGTTTAAAATGGCTTGCAAATATTAAGAGTAAAAAATATATAAGAATATAAAAACATAGGGAGTCTGCAAGAGGCCAGTTGGTCTATACAAGGCAGCCTCTATAAACCTAACCCCACCTAAACTCGCTAACTATGAATTTATCCAACCTCTACTTGAATGTATCTATTGTTTTTGTATTCATAACATGACCGCCAAGTCTGTTCCAATAATCCCCCACTCTAAAAATAAACCTCTTCTTGCCTATGTCTGTCTGACCTTCTTAAATCTGAATTTATCTAACTTAAAACTACGTGTTCTTCGTCCATTCTCCCCTCGACGTCCATTTACTATCTTCCCCTCAATTGGTCCAGATTTCCGTTTTTCTTTCTTCACCCCCTCCTCTCCTTCCTTTTTTTTCTGCTGTCTGTGTCTTCTCGATTCCCTGGCGCCCTTATACGTCATCTATTTTCTCCATTTTTTCATCTCTTTCCTTCTGTCTCATTAACGCGCAGATGGTGTGACTCATTCACATGTTTTTTAGGACTCTCTCTCTCTCCTCTCTCTCTCTCTCTCTCTCTCTCTCTCTCTCTCTCTCTCTCTCTCTCTCTCTCTCTCTCTCTCTCTCTCAGCCGTTCTATCAACCCTCCTCTTCCTCTTTTCGTCGCTTCCTTCTTCATGGTCTACTGCTCACCTTCCTCCCCCCTCCTCCTACTCATCCAATCTTTCCACGTCCTCCCTTGCTCTCTCAGTCTTTCCCAGCAACCATCCGTCTATCTTCCTCCTCCTTTTTTTTTCCTCCTTTCGCTACATTTTCCTCCTCATGTCACCGTAGCCGGCTTTCCATCCTCTCGTTATTCCCTCTCTTTATTGCCTCCTTTTTCCTCCTCATTTTTTCCCCATTACTCCTCTCCTTTTCCTCTCTCCCTCCTCGTTCACGTCCTCGTTCTCCTCTTCATGCCTGTCATCTTCACACACTCCTTCTCGTTCTCGTCCTTCTCTTCCTGTTTATAATTCACCATAATTATCATCTTCCTCCTCTTCTTGCATCACCATTTATTCTTACTCCCATTTATCCTCTTTTCTCTTCCCCTCCTCTCGCTTCCCCTCCTCTTGCATGGCCACTAATTCATTAGCCAGTTCATCATTACTCGCACTCCGTCTCCTCCTCCTCCTAGTCATTTACCTCCACTTGGTTTTCTTCCTCATCCCACTTGCTATTACTCTAGTACCAGTCTCCTTTTTTTTAACTAATTATCTTCCTCTTCCTCCTTTGCCTACTCTTCCGTTATGCCAATTCCTTTCCGTTCTCTCTCCTCACTTCTCTTCCTCCTCCTCGTCCATGGCTCACCGTCTGTCCAAGATAAACACTCTGCGCACTGCTAAGAACTCAGTAAACTCTACCCTTCCATCCCAAAAATCAGGAAGCCCTCAGTCCAGCCTCGCGCGAAGCTGGAGCCGCCGTCAATACTCTGGATTTTGGCTGAGCTCTCCCGCACCACGTTTTCTTTGGGCCCCGTGATCCCGCAACGCACGAGGCGAATAAGGACGAGATCATACAACTCTAACACGGAACGGAGCGAAAGGTTTATGTATGCAGAGCGTTAGAAGATATGGAAGGGAGAATTTCTTTCGTTAGTTCGCAAGAGATACTTTGAGCGGCGGGCAAAGCGGCTTGTCTCTCTTTTGTGAGCGATATGAAGGCATCTGAAGATATGTTAATACAAGGCGGGGTGTGTGTGTGTGTGTGTGTGTGTGTGTGTGTGTGTGTGTGTGTGTGTGTGTGTGTGTGTGTGTGTGTGTGTGTGTGTGTGTGTGTGTGTGTGTGTGTGTGTGTGTGTGTGTGTGTGTGTATTTACCTAGTTGAATTTACCTAGTTGTAATTTTACAGGCCTGGGCTTACGCTCGTGTGGTCCCGTCTCCATATCTATACTTGTCCAGTTTTTCCTTAAAGTTGTGCACGCGTCGCCGATACTACATCCTTACTTAGTCTGTTCCCAACCTCTATGCTTCTTTGCGGGAAGCTATATTTTTTTTGTCTCTCAGACATCTTCCTTTTCTAAGTTTTTTGCTGTGTCCTCGTGTGTTGTTGGTGTTTCTTACTTCTCTTGGTAACAACTCGTTATCTACTTCTTCCATTTTATTCCACTATTTATAAATTTGTATAACTTCTCCCCCTTTTTTTTTCCAATGTTGGCAGGTTCATTTCCTTTAACCTTTCACCATATGACAATCCCTTCAGTTCTGGAACCATCTTCGTTGCCATCCTTTGTATTCTTTCTAGCTTTTTCACGTGTTTCTTCTTATGGGGAGACCACACAGTTTCCGCATATTCACACTTTGGTCTAATCATAGTGGTAATCATCTTTTTCATCATATCCTTATCCATGTAGTGGAATGCTATTCCTATATTTTTTTGCCATTATATACGTACCTCCGAATATCCTATTTACATGACTCTCTGACTGTTGATTATCTTGTATTATCAATCCCAGATCTCTCTCTTCTTGAACTTTTAATATTTCGTGCCAAATCTATTCTCCGACTTACCAAAAACTCCTTCATTAATAGAAAATGCCAAAACCTTGCTTTCTCTGATTCTTCCCATGACTTCTGGCATCTAGCCAAAAATATCTCCTCCAATTTCACTTATTCCTCTTTCCTTCCTTTCCTTAACCCTGACGGCAGCACCGCCGTCTCATCTGTCTCTAAGGCTAAACTCTTCGCTCAAACTTTCTGTAAGAACTCCACCCTTGACGATTCTGGGCATATTCCTCCTACTCATCCCCCCTCTGACTTCTTTATGCCTATTATTAATATTCTTCCTATTGATGTGTTCTATGCCCTATCTGGCCTCAACTCTCAGAAGGCTTATGGACCTGATGGAGTGTCTCATATTGTCCTTAAAAACTGTGCTTCCGTGCTGACACCCTGCCTGGTCAAACTCTTTCGTCTCTGCCTATCAACATCAACCTTTCCTTCCTGCTGGAAGTACGCCTTCGTACAGCCTGTGCCTAAGAAGGGTGACCGTTCCAATCCCTCAAACTACCGCCCTATAGCTTTACTTTCCTGTCTATCTTAAGCTTTTGAATCAATCATTAACCGAAAGATTCAAAAGCACCATTCCACTTTAAAACTTCTATCTGATCGCCAGTATGGGTTCCGCAAGGGGCGTTCTACTGGCGATCTCCTTGCTCTCTTAACTGACTTTTGGTCATCTTCTCTTAGCCGATTCAGTGAAACTTTCTCTGTTGCGCTAGACATATCGAAAGCCTTCAAAAGAGTCTGGCACAAGTATTTGCTTTCTAAACTGTCCTCTTTGGGATTCTATCCCTCTCTCTGTTCCTTTATCTCCAGTTACCTTTCCGGCCGTTCTATCTCTGCGGTGGTAGATGGTCACTGTTCTTCCCCTAAACCTATCAACAGTGGTATTCCACAGGGCTCTGTCCTATCACCCACTCTCTTCCTGTTATTCATCAATGATCTTCTTTCCATAACAAACTGTCCTATCCACTCATACGCCGACGACTCCACTCTGCATTATTCAACTTCTTTCAACAGAAGACCATCCCAACAGGTAGTACATGACTCCAGACTGAAGGCTGCAGAACTCTTAACCTCAGACCTTGCTATCATTTCCGATTGGGGTAGAAGGAGCCTTGTGTCCTTCAATGCTTCAAAACTCAATTTCTACACCTATCAACTCGACATAATCTTCCAAACACCTATCCCCTATTCTTCGACAACACTCAGCTGTCACCTTCTTCAACACTAAATATCCTCGGTCTATTCTGTGTGTGTGTGTGTGTGTGTGTGTGTGTGTGTGTGTGTGTGTGTGTGTGTGTGTGTGTGTGTGTGTGTGTGTGTGTGTGTGTGTGTCATTACGTACACACGAAAATAGATGGGAGATATATCTACCCGTCTGCGATTACACACATTAGCCCGTCGTATTATAGAAATTACAATCATCTGTCTTTCTGTCTGTTTGTCTCGACAATACCAAGAAGCAGTGGAGGATCAATAGTGTCAGGCATTACAACGATAAAAATGTTGGCGGTGAAATAGTGGTGGTGGTGGTGGTAGTGGTGGGGTGGGGGTGGGGCGGTGAGTGTTACGCAGTTGCTCTGCATGCTAAAAAAAAAAAAAAAAATACACGAGAGAAACTCCACTGACCCATACATTATTAAAACATCTGAGAGAGAGAGAGAGAGAGAGAGAGAGAGAGAGAGAGAGAGAGAGTTTCTGAAAAGTCACGAATTGTACCTTTTTCGAAAACGTAGCTTTGTTTAAGTTAGTGATGTCGAGGTGAAAGGGTGTTGTTTACCTTCACTTCTTTCACCAAGAGGAACACAAAGAAACACAAAGGAAGAACAAACAACAGCAGACCTGCTGGTCCTTACGAGGCTGTTTGTGAAAAGTTAGACTAACTATCTAATCAAAGGTGGGAGATGAAGGACAGCAAAGCCGAAGGCTCCTTCCCCCCCCCCATCGCTCCAGCCAGAGCTGGTAGGAAAGGAAAAAGAACCATGCAGCATGGAAAAACTGCATGGAAATTATGTAGGAAAGAGGAAAGAACTACCATTACTGCTACCACTAACCGGGCGATAAAAGCGGACAAGGACACCAGTATCCGAAAGAACTTAACGGTATTACGACAATGAGTAATATCTTAGTTGCTGGTTGGATTCAAAATACTTGTCTAATCTATTCTTGAAGGCCGTAACTGTTGTACTATCAACGACATCACAGGGTAGAGAGTTCCAAACATTAACAACTCGACTGAAGAAGAAGTGTTTAGCTTCGTGCGACGAGAATCTTTTACCACTTATCTTCAAATTATGATTTCTTCTCGTTCTATTTGATCACTGAATCATTTAAACATTTTAAACACTTCTATTAGATCGCCTCGCATTCTTCGTTTTGATAGGCTGAATAAATTTACTTCTTTAAGCCTTTGTTCATATGATAAATTTCTCAACCCAGGAATCATCTTTGTTACTCTTCGTTGAACCCGTTCCAACTTTTCTATGTCTTTTCTGTAATAGGGAGACCAAAACTGTACACAGTACTCTTGACGGGGTCGAACCAACGAATTATAGTTTTAATATTATTTTTTCCGACTTATTATTAAAGACTCGTCCGATGAATCCAACCAATTTGTTTGCAGTTTTAACTACCTCTGAACAATGCTGACCGGGCTTTAAATCGCTTGATATAGTGATTCCAAGATCCTTTTCTTTACTTACTGCAGAAAGTTGTTGGCCATTCATTACGTACCGAACGCGATTGTTATTTTTTCCGATGTGCAACACTTTACATTTGTCAACGTTAAATTTCATTTGCCATTGATTGGCCCATCGTGCAAGTCGATCGAGATTTGATTGTAAAGCTTCTTCGTCGAGTGTCGCAGTTACTTTACTAGCAATTTTTGTGTCATCAGCAAATTTTGATACCTTGCAGGTGAGACCATCATCGATATCATTAACATAAATTAAGAAGAGCATGGGGCCAAGCACTTATCCTTGAGGTACACCGCTTCTGACATCAAGCCAGTTAGATGTAACACCGTTTAGAACTACTCTCTGTTTCCGCTCAGAGAGCCAGTTCACAAGCCAATTGTGAATGTTACCCGAGATACCGTGCGCCAATAGTTTGCTGAGCAATCATTGGTGGGGGACCTTATCAAATGCCTTTTGAAAATCCAGATATATGATATCTACTGATCTGTTTTCATCGAACAACTCAAAAATGTAATGAAAAAATTCAAGTAAGTTAGTTAAACACGAACGTTTACTACGGAAGCCATGTTGCGAATTATTTATTATATTATTTTCTTCGAAGAGTTTCACCAAATTGTCGCAAATGATAGGCTCTATTAACTTACAAACAATCGATGTCAGGCTAATTGGTCGATAGTTTCCTGGATGAGACTTGTCCCCCTTTTTGAAAATTGGTGTGACATTTGCTAGTTTCCAATACGACGGAACTTTTCCAGCTGTTAAAGATTTATTGAATATGATGGAGAGCGGTTTACAAATTTGATGTTTGATTTCTTTTAAGACCCTAGGGGTAATTTTATCTGGACCAGGAGCTTTGCTTACTTTAATCTTTTCAATTGTGCGTAAAATGTCACTTTCTACGATGAGCAAACCACTTAACACCTTTTCGGTCCTTCTAACCTCCGGCGGTTGAGGTGATAAACAATCTTCGTCGGTAAATACGGATGCGAAAAAGTTATTTAGGATTGTAGCCATTTCATTTTCATCGTTCGTGTGGTTATCATTATCATTAGCAAGCGGTCCGATACCACAAGTGAGTGACTTTTTATTATTTACATAGCTAAAAGATTCTTTAGGATTAGATTTACTCGTTTCCGCTATATATTCCTCAAGGTTTTTCTTGCTTCTTTTTATTAATTTCTTGGTTTCGCGGCGAATTATGTCCAACTCTAGTTTGTCAGCCTCACTCTGAGTGGATATTTATCTACTGTATACGCGTTTTTTAAGAGATAGGCTATTTTGAGTTTCGTTATTCCACCATTTGGGTTTCTTCCTAAAAGCTGAACGTCTGTTACGATAGGGTACGCATATGCTTATGGCATTGTTCAATATTGTGGTGAAGGTCCCCCCAAGATTTATCAATATCTGTTTCCCCCGAGATTTTAGTCCAGTCAGAGTTATTTAGAATTGATCGGAGTCTTACAAAATTCGCTCTCTGATAATCAAGCACCTTTTCTTTACTAGGAGTTACTTTACTTTCTTTCATATTGATGTTGAATGTGATTGTTCGGTGATCGCTAGAACTAAAAATTGGACCAATATTTACTTCGTTAACTAGATCAGCTGTCGTTGAAAAGATAAGGTCAAGTATATTATTTTCCCGAATCGGTTCTTGAATGTGTTGATGTAAATCACTTTCTAGTAAATTTGTGTACAGGTCGAACCCTGTATGACAGTTCAACGGTTCACCCCATCTTTTCACTGGCAAGCTAAAGTCCCCAACAATTACTGCCTCGCAACTGCTACTTGTTTTTAATAATAATTCACTTAATGCGTGGTCGATATCATGAGTCTACCCTGGCGGTCTGTAGACAAGTCCAATTACTGTTTTACGAGATTTATTTTTAATTTCAATGAAGACCGTGTCTACATTGGTTATAATATCTGTTTTCACGGATACTGAATGGAGAGAGTTGTGGATATAAAATATAACGCCTCCACCCCGTCTGTTCTCCCTTTCATGACTAAAGATGGTATAACCCGGTAATCTATATTCCGTAATGAAATCTCTATTTGAGGAGGAGGAGGAGGAGGAGGTGGAGGAGGAAAACAGGGAGAAGGGCGAGGAAGAGGAAGAGTATTAAGGAAAAGAGAATACGCTGTGTGTATAATAAGAAGCTCTTTCGTCCTTCACTTTCGTGTCATAGAGGATATGAGCCGAGACAATTGACTGCCAACATATGTTATTGGAGGAAGATTATTACGAGTGAAAAAAAAGGAGAATAGGGGGAATGAAGGAGTGAAAAGTGTGAGGGACGAAAAAGACCGAACGAAAAGTAGGGTAAACAAATATGACAGTGGAGCGGCAAAAAAAGTAGCAAGACTTATACACATCACAAAAAAAGCGTGCATGAAAGCAAGAACAAGAGATACGTGCGAGCAATGAACACTCGTGCACGCCGTCCGTAAAATATTTGCGGCAACAACATCAAAGAGGATGCATTAGCCCACTTTATTAATGCAGGTTGGGGAGAAGGAGATTAGTGGTGACACTTAAACACTTGTCAAATTGAAGGGAGGAAAAAAATAGGACGAGGACGGTTCAAACTAGAGACTCTAAAAATAAGACACATTGTTGGAAAACACGGGAAACAAATTAGACACAAACATGTTTGTAGAGAAAAATGAGGGTGAAGAAGAAAAATATAAGAAGAGTTAGCTGTAGTTGGTAATGTTATATATAAAGCAAGCGAGAAAAATACACAGATAAACTAAAAGAACTGTAGTTTATCTTGGTCTTCCAGAAAAAAAACGTTGAGGGTAAAAATAAAAACGATGTTCCCGCATTAATCGGCAAAAAAGTTTAATAACACGGTACATGAGCAGCCTTCACCTCCTATCAAAGTTCTTCACGGCTATTAGCGAGACCCCGAGTTTCTCCTACCCTCCTATTTTCCACCTTTTCTCTCTCGACGCACAGGCATTTCGGGAGAGATTACTACAAGGAGGAGGGACGGGTGCCACCAGAGCCTGCCTCAGCGTCGCCACCATTGCCGTCGCCGCCGCCGCCAACGCCAACACCACCGCCACCGCCACCACAACCACCTCCCTTCCATCCGAGAGCCGGCACAAATAGATGAAGCCGTGAAAGAGTAGGTAATAAGAATTTCGTGCTTTTATATCAGTGAAAGTCGTTTTGGGAATATTGTTATTATTGGTAGTGGTTGTGGTTATGTTTTTTGTTCATGTCGTAATAAGAGAAGTAGCATTAAAAGTAGTAGTCGTCGTCGTAGTCATAGTAGCATTATTATTATTATTATTATTATTATTATTATTATTATTATTATTATTATTATTATTAGTAGTAGTAGTAGTAGTAGTAGTAGTAGTAGTAGTAGTAGTAGTAGTAGTAGTAGTAGTAGTAGTAGTAGTAGTAGTAGTAGTAATAGTAGTAGTAGTAGTAGTAGTAGTAGTACCAGTAGTAGTAGTACCAGTAGTAGCAGTGGTAGTAGTAGTAGTAGTAGTAGTAGTACAGGAGAGGCTCCCCGGACCCCAAACAAAACAACACCTCCACAGAAGACAGGGCCCGGAAGTTTGCAGACAAAATGCGACAAGGCAACGTTGCGTCTGCAACACGAGCCTTGTCAGAAAATTCCACACGGGGTGTGCTTTCACTCACCAGGGACACGATCAATCAACTCAAGGAAAAACATCCTCCACCGAGTGACCTGAAGGGACTGAGACTGGCAGGATGTCACCAACCACCGAATCCAGTTATATACGAAAGGATAACAGGAGAGATGGTGTGAAAGAAGGCCCTCCAGACTCGTGGCAGCGCGGGGCCCTCAGGACTTGATGCACGGGGATGGCGATGCTTGCTGAGCAGCGCCTACTTTGGCAATGCAGCTGGTGACTTGCGCAACACCATTGCAGCACTGGCAAGAAAACTCGCTTCCTCCAGCTGCCATTATGTGGACGCCCTGACTGCATGCCACCTCATTTCCCTGGACAAGAGGCCGGGATGCAGGCCTATAGGAGTCGGAGAAGTCCTGCGGCACATCGTAGGCAAATGCATCATAGCTGTCGTCAAAGAAGATGTGAGAATGGCAGCAGGGATCCTACAAGTTTGTGCGGGGCAGCAGGCAGGAGGAGAAGCAGCAGTCCATGCCATGCGGGAGATATCTGACCACGTGGAGTGTGAAGCAGTGCTTTTTGTTGACGCCAAAAATGCCTTCAACACAATAAATAGAAAGACTATGATACACAACATTAAAACCAAGTGCCCTAGCTTAGTTATGTATGTCGAAAACATCTATACATACCCGACCGACTTATACATAAATAGCCACAGTGGAAAAGTGAGTGTTAAAATCATCTGAGGGAACAACACAAGGTGACCCAATAGCCATGGCTATGTACGCTCTGGGCCTATCAGTTCTCCAAAAATGCGGATGACCTCTCAGGTGCTGGTAAAATCTCAGACTTAAAAGGGTGGTGGGACACTGTGAACACCGCCGGCCCAGAGATAGGATACATCCATAACGCCACCAAGTATGTCCTTATTGTCAAACCTGAACATTATGAACATGCCGCAGAAACTTTTAGAGGAAGTGGCGTCATTGTGACAAAAGACGGACAACGACACTTAGGTGCAGTGATCGGGACAGAGGTTTATAAGAAGGAGTACGTAGGAGACAAAGTAGCTGAATGGATGAAAGAAATAGAAGCTTTGTCTGACATTGCCAAGACTGAGCCACACGCTGCCCATTCAGCGTACACCCACGGCATCCAACATCGGTGGAAGTTCCTGATGCGCACCATCCCCGGCATCAGCCCACTCCTCCAACCACTGGAAAGTGCCGTCAAGAATGTATTCTTGCCAGTGCTAGTGAAATCTCATGCTTTGGGGGAGGAGGAGAGGGATATGCTAGCACTTCCCCCAAGACTGGGTGGGATGGGGATCACCAACCCTGAGAAGCTGGCTCATAAGGAGAACCAAAACTCTATCAGCCTTACCAGGTCACTCATCAACAGGATCATCGCTCAAGAGGCAGAGGGCGAGATAGACCATACAGAAATAAGAGATATTAAAAGAAAAATCTCAGAAGAAAGGCAACAGGCCCAAAAAGACGAGCTGGACCGTCTTAAACACCACCTGTCCACAGAAATGGGTAGAAACATACACACAGCACAGGTGGCAGGCGCCTCTAACTGGCTAACGTCATTACCAATCAGAGCAAAGGGCTTCAGCCTCAACAAACAAGAATTTGTCGACGCCATTGCTCTGAGATATGGCTGGCCGATTGAGGGACTGCCTGATCTCTGTGCATGTGGATCACCAAATGATGTCACCCACACCATGACATGTAAAAAAGGAGGCTTCGTCTGTATTCGACACGATGAAGTGAGGGATCTGACAGCCAGCATGCCCGGGGAGGTACGCCAAGATGTCAGTACCGAGCCGGCACTGCTTCCCCTGTACGGCGAACACCTTCGGTACAGGACGGCCAATACCCCACAGGAGGCACGGGTGGATGTAAGTGCCCGCGGATTCTGGGTGCGCGGACAGCGGGCGTTCATGGACGTCCGCATATTCGACCCGATGGCTGCCTATCACCGTGAGCTGCCCCTGCAAGCCGCCCACCACAGGAACGAGCAGGAGAAGACAAGGGCATACGGTGAAAGAATCCAACATGTGGATCAGGGCAGCTTCACCCCCCTCGTCTTCACCACATCCGGCGGGATGGGTCCCAGGGCCCAATGCTTCTACGCACGCCTCGCGGAACTAATCTCAGAAAAGAAGCATCAGCCAAGGAGCCACGTTGTCGCCTGGATGAGGTGTCGCCTCTCGTTCTCCCTGCTCAGGTCGGCCATCCTGTGTCTCAGGGGCACCAGACACTCTTTCCCAAAAGCCACCAACATCTCCAATATGGACTGTGAAGCCACAGTGGTGGAGAGTGACATTAGGGTGGGTCGAGAGTGACTTGAGTAGGGAAGGAAAGGGGGATCTGGACGTAACAGATGATAGGTGATTTAGTGCTAGGTAGTATTAGTGATATGGTTGGATGCCACAGTCATTAGCGAACAGAGTTGGGGTTAATGACCTCCAAGCTATGGAGCCCTCCATGATTATGTATCGGGAAAATAAGCATGGGTGGAGGTATCATTTATGTAGTAGTAGTAGTAGTAGTAGTTGTTGTAGTAGTAGTAGTAGTAGTAGTATCAATTGTTGTTGTTGTTGCTGTTGTTTATGTTGTTGCTGTTTTGTTGTTGATGTTGTAATAGTAGTAGTAGTAGTAGTAGTAGTAGTAGTAGTAGTAGTAGTAGTAGTAGTAGTAGTAGAGGTAGATATAGTAGTGGTAGTAGTAGTAGAAATATTAGTAATTGCAGTAGTTGCTCTAGAAATAGTAGTAGAAAATGTTGCAGTAGTACTGTAGGGATAAGGTAAGGCACAAAAATGCAAGAGTCATTGACTGTGTGGGCGTGAAAATGTTAGAAAAAAAAGCCTGGGTCGTATAGATGTTGGTATTAGTGATGGTGGTGGTAGACTCTGTTGTTATTAGATGGTAGTTGTTAAGATGGAGGTGGTGGTGGTGGTGGTTGTGTTGGAGGAGATAGTGGCATGCATTGGAGTTACTGGAGGTAGTCGGGATGAAGGTGGATGATAAGGAGCGGTGTGGGGAGGGGAGGTGGTGGTTTTGTTGGAGGAGGTGGTGGCAGTGGTATTGCTGGAGGTAGTCGGGGTGAAGGTGGAGGATTAGGGAAGTGGGAGGTGGAGGTCGTCAAGGAGGAGGACAGGGGGGCGGTTTATTGACCAAGCGTGTTGTCCCTTTGTAGTCTGTGTACGTGAGGTTCAGTGCGGCTCATGACTCTTTCTTCTGCTTCTTTGTCTGGCTAGTCTTTTAGTTTTGCCGTTAGGGGGGGTCAGGAAACATGGAAGCATGGACTAGCAGGCAGCAGAACGCCTGTTGGCTCATAACTATGCTGCTTGCTTTCCGTGATTTAATCAATCCGTTTTCCACAGGAGTGGCATGCAGGGAAGGATTAAAGCACTTGTGTACCTACTCTTGGATACGTTCAGTTCACTCCCGATGCAGCATAGTGGCGATCAATGTGTTTCTTGAAGGAGTTGATGGTCTCTGCACTAACCACTTCTGCAGGGAGGCTGTTCCAATGGCGAACAACTCTATTCGAGAAATAACTCCTGCCGATGTCGGTATTGCATCGCTTTCCTTGAATTGTTTTTCCGTTTTCTTGCCCTCAGGTTAGTTTGTAGCGTGAAGAGTTTGGAGTGATCAACATTGCTGGGCTTGTTCAGGTACTTAAAGACTTGTATCATGTCTCCCCGCAATCGTCTCTTTTCCAACGTGAAGAGGTTGAGTCCCTCGAGTCGCTCTTCGTAGGGCTTCGTCCTCAGTGATGGTATCATCTTCGTGGCGCGGCGCTGTGCTCTCTCAAGTAATTCAAAATCACAAGAATGAGTGTGTGTATTTTTAAGCTGGAGTGAGTGGGCGGCCAACTGTTGGGGCGGCGGCGGGTGATTCGCAGGTGGCAGGTGTTTCCCGCCTACAAGTAACATCTTCCAGGTAAGACGCAGCCGTGGGAGGGAGACACGGCAGTGACCTGCATGGGGGCGGCGTCAGGAGGGAGGGGGGAGGACTTCCTAAAGCTGTTACCTGTACACCACGAGATGTGGGCGTGACCTTCATATCTAACAGACCAGGCGCATCTTTTCAACGGTAAAGGAGGCAGACTAAGAGGCTCTAACATAATAAAAAAAGAATCCCACTTGATAGTTGTCTTTTCATTAATTTTGAGCAAACAAACACGGAAATTTGGGTTCACAGGTGACTTGATACTCACGGAGCCTAAAAGAATTTAAGTCATACGGATAAAGAAATGTCATGTTAGAGGAGACCAGTGTTAGGTTTGTTGTTATGGCTAATACTGATTTCCACATCAACACGCTGGTAGACAAAAGGCTGTGGGGCCATAAGCAAGAGTCAGGACACTGAGCCCAGAAACATGTAAGCTGGGGCGGCGAGGCGGTGTGGCCCTTGTCTCATCTCCAGGTCAGATCGCTGGCAGTAGACCGGTAGCGATCTGCCGTCCCCTCCTAAATGTGTTCCCAAGGAGGCTTAGGTTAAGAAAGTTGTCAGTAATTAACGCAACAGAAAATAAGCTAATCTGTCTAATCTAAAAGGCAAAGCGACAATTGTTAGGCAACTGGTGGTGAAGGTGAAGAAAAAGTACATCGGAGTTGTATAAACTCAAATATAAATTCAACAGGGACACAGGCAAAAATTGGTTTACAAACAGGGTGATGGATGAGTGGAATAGGCTTAGCAGTCACGTGGTGAGTGCCAATACAATGGTCACATTAAAAAATAGACTATGTAAATTCATGGACAGCGATATTAGGTGGGGTTAGATACACGGGAGCTTAGGGTCAAAGGAGCTGCCTCGTACAGGCCTACCGGCCTCTTGCAGACTCCTGCGTTCTTATGTTCTTATGTAAATTAGCTCGCTGCCCAACAATTGCTCGCTGAGAGAAATTTAATTTGTCTTCTTTTGCTACAGCTATTTCACTCACTGTTGTTATTTCCGTGATATTCTTTTGACATCAACACATGAAACATGCTACATTAGAGAAGAAGCTTCAGTCCACAAAAGGCAACACAATGGAATTACAACAAATAAGGAAAATCATTTGAGAGAACGCACAACACACCACTGATGCACAGAACGAACGTAAATACCAGGCCGAGCACACACAGCCACCACCCGCGCCGCGTGAATGCCAGGTAAACTTATGGCGAGGGCGCGAGAGGGCATTAAGCCAGCGAGTCGTAATCATGTGGTTGTGGGAAGGTCTTCCCGCGAGTGAGCGCTCTTGGACTACGAAGGAGCGAGGCGTGAAGCGTGCAGCAAAGGCCCTGAAGGGCTTGGTGGCTGGCGGGAGGATTATGGTGTTGGTGGTGTTCATGGTGGTGATGGTTGTGGTGTGAATGGTGAAAAAGGAGAGAACTGAGAACATATATGTTGAATTTCAAAAGTGTGTGTGTGTGTGTGTGTGTGTGTGTGTGTGTGTGTGTGTGTGTGTGTGTGTGTGTGTGTGTGTGTGTGTGTGTGTGTGTGTGTGTGTGTGTGTGTGTGTGTGTGTGTGTGTGTGTGTGTGTGTGTGTGTGTGTGTGTGTGTGTGTGTGTGTGTGTGTGTGTGTGTGTGTGTGTGTGTGTGTGTGTGTGTGTGTGTGTGTGTGTGTGTGTGTGTGTTTCAAGATTCTGTAAATAGAGGAACAGCGATATCATTACACTGTAGTCAAATCTGAAAAGTCAATGAAATTTAACTCAAAGCACAATAATATAAAAGTTTTAATGATTTGTTGGAAGAGTAACAAGCAAACAAACCCACCCACCCACCCACACACACACACACACATACACACACACACACACACAAAGACAACTTCAGTGTTAGGAGAAACCAGAAGCCAACAAATTTATACAGCCTCCAAAATTCTTCCTTTCCCTTCTCTCCCTCACACTCCTCTCGTCTCCGTCCCCTTCACCTCTTCTCCTCCCCCTCCCTCTTTCCAACACATTCCTCACCTCGTCTCCGTTATTGTCACTCCCTTCCTTTTTCTTCCTCTCTTTCATCCCCCTTCACTGCTTTTCGGCACCTTCACCCAACAACCTCTTCTTTCCTTCTCCGTACCTCTTTCCTTCTCTCGCTTTCCCCTTTACCTCTTCCCTTTTCTCCCTTCCCTTTGCCCATTCCCCTCCACGTCCCCTCCTTCACGGGTAGCAGCGAAAAAGGTCAAACGAGAAAAACAGATCTGGAAGAGATGCGAAGAGTTAAATGAAGGAAGAGGAGGAGGAAGAACAAGAGGAAAAGAAGCACAAAGAAACATAAAAGGAAGAACAAACAACAGCAGACCTGATAATCCTTACGAGGCTGTTTGTGACAAGCTAAACTAACTATCTAATCAAAGGTGAAAGATGAAGGACAACAAAGGCGAAGGATCCTCCCCACCCCCTCATCCCTCCAGCCAAAGCTGGCAGGAAAGGAAAAAAAAAAACATGCAGCATGGAAAAACTGCATGGAAATTATATAGGAAAGAGGAAAGAACTACCATTACTGCTACCACTAACCGGGCGATAAAAACGAACAAGGACACCAGTATTCGAAAGAACTTATCGTTATTACGACTGAGTAATATCGTAGTTGTTGGTTGGATTCAAAATACTTGTTTAATTTATTCTTGAAGGCCGTAACTGTTGTACAATCAACGACATCACAGGGTACAAAATTTCAAACATTAACGACTCGATTGAAGAAGTGTTTGGCTTCGTGCGACGAGAATATTTTACCACTTAATTTGAAATTGTAATTTCTTCTTGTTCCATTTGATCGATCAATTGTGAAATAATCTTCCGCATTAATATCACTGAATCCTTTAAACATTTTAAACACTTCCATTAGATCGCCTCGCATTCTTCGTTTTGATAGGCTGAATAGATTTATTTATTTAAGCCTTTGTTCATAAGAAAAATTTCTCAACCTAGGAATCATTTTTGTTAATTTTCGTTGAACCCGTTCTAACTTTTCTACGTCTTTTCTGTAATAGGGAGACCAAAACTGTACACAGTACTCAAGATGGGGTCAAACCAGCGAGTTATACAGTTTTAATATTACTTTTTTTCCGATTTATTATTAAAGACTCGTCCGATGAAGCCAACCAAGTTTTGCGCTTTTAACTACCTCTGAACAATGCTGATTGGGCTTTAAATCGCTTGATATAGTGATTCCAAGATCCTTTTTTTTACTTACAGCAGAAAGTTGTTGGCCATTCATTACGTACTGAACGCGATTGTTATTATTTCAGATGTGTAACACTTTACATTTGTCAACGTTAAGTTTCATTTGACATTGATTGGCCCAACGTGAAAGTCGATCTAGAACTGATTGTAATGCTTCTTCGTCGAGTGTCGTAGTTACCTTACCAGCAATTTTTGTCATCAGCAAATTTTGATATTTTGCAAGCGAGCCCATCATCTATATCATTAACATAAATGAAAAAGGGCATGGGACCAAGCAGTAATCCTTGAGGTACACCGCTTCTGACATCGAACCAGTTAGATGAAACACCGTTTAAAATAACTACTCTCTGTTTCCGATCAAAGAGCCAGTCCACAAGCCAATTGTGAATGTTACCTGAGATACCGTGCGTCAATAGTTTACTGAGCAACAGTTTGTGGGGGACCTTATCAAATGCCTTTTGAAAATTTAAATGTATGATATCTACTGATCTGCTTTCATCGAGCTCCTCAAAAATATAATGAAAAAACGTTTACTACGGAAACCATGTTGCGAGTCATTTATATTTTCTTCTAAGAACTTGACCATATTGTCGTGAATGATAGTCTCCATTAGCTTACAAACAATCGATGTCAGGCTAATTGGTCAATATTTTCCTGGACGAGACTTGTCCCCCTTTTTGAAAATTAGTGTGACATTTGCTAGTTCCCAATCCGACGGAACTTTTCCAGCTGTTAAAAATTTATTGAATAAGATAAAAAGCGGTTTACAAATTTGTTGTTTGATTTCTTTTAAAATTTTAGGGGTAATTTTGTCTGGACCAGAAGCTTTGCTTACTTTAATCTTTTCAATTATGCGTAAGAAGTCACTTTATACGATGAGCACGGCATTTAAAATCTTTTTGATCCTTCTACCCTCCGGCGGTTGAGGTGATAAACAATCTTCGTCGGTAAATACGGATGCGAAAAAGTTATTTAGGATTGTAGCTTTCTCATTTTTATCGGTCGTGTGGTTACCATTTTCATTAGCATGCGGTCCGATACTACAAGTGAGTGACATTTTATAATTTACATAGCTAAAAAAATCTTTAGGATTAGCTTTACTTCTTTCCGCTATATACTCTCCAAGCTTTTTCTTGCTTTGTTATATTAATTTCTTGGTTTCGCGGGGAGTTCTGTCCAACTCTAGTTTGTCAGACTCATTCTGGGTTGATATGTATACTGTATACGCTTGCTTTAAGAGTGAGGCTATTTTAATTTCGTTATTCCATCATTTGGGTTTCTTCTCAATAATTGAACGTCTGTTACAATAGGGTACGCATATGCTTATGGCATTGTTCAATATTGTGGTGAAGGCCTCCCACGATTTATCAATATCTGTTTCCGTCGATATTACAGTCCAGTCAAAATGAATTAAAATTGATCGGAGTCTTACGAATTTTGGTCTCTGATAATCTGGCACCTTTTCTTTACTAGCAATTACTTTACGTTCATTCATCTTGATGCTGAATGTAATTATTCAGTTATCGCTAGAACCATAAACGGGACCAACATTTACTTCATTAACTAGATCAGCTGTCGTTGAAAAGATAAGGTCAAGCATATTATTTTCCCGAGTCGGTTCTTGAACGTGTTGATGTAAATCACTTTCTAATAAATTTGTGTACAGGTCGACCCCTGTATGAGAGTTCAACGGATCGCCCCATCTTTTCACTGGCAAGTTAAAAGTCCCCCACAATTACTGCCTCGCAACTGCTACTTGTTTCTAATATTAATTCACTCAACGCGTGGTCGATAGCAAGAGTTTGCCCTGGCGGTCTATAGACTAGTCCAACTACTATTTTACGAGACATATTTTTAATTTCAATGAAGACAGTGTCCACATTGGTAATGATATCTGTTTTCACGGATGCTGGATGGCGACAGCTGTGGATATATAAGATAACGCCTCCACCCTGTCTGTTATCTCTCTCGTGACTAAATATCGTATAACCCGGTAGTCTATATTCCGCATAAAATCAGTAACAAATAGAAATATTAATTTTTATAGTATAGTTATCATAAAATTAGCAGTCGAAAAAGTGGACATATTTGAGATGAAAAGGATGATCAGTATATAAACAAACAGCAAATAAAATAATTTACATAGACAAAGAGCCATGGAGGCCCACAAACGCCGACCCAGAGTAAGGAAAGTAGACAAATAGATGCTGACTAAAAGGGAAACCGAAAAAATACTAAAAGAATAAAATAAATCACTCAAATATGACGTCACAAAGGATAAATCAGAGAGAGAGAGAGAGAGAGAGAGAGAGAGAGAGAGAGAGAGAGAGAGAGAGAGAGAGAGAGAGAGACTAGGGATAAAATAGGGTGTGGGAAGAGATGGTGGAAAGAAAAAGTAAGGAAAGAAAAGTAACGTGAGTGGAAGAGGGAGAGGAGAAAGACGGTGGGAGGAAGTGGAGCAGAAGGAGGAAAAGGAATTAAGAGTTTTGAGAAGACTAAGAGAGTAGTTAACTTTTGTTGATAGGGAAGGGAGTCCATTTCGTCCGCAGAGGGAGGACGGGATACTAGAGTGGTAGTAATTAAAGAGAGAGGGAGAAGGAAAGAAAAAAATGCTAAAGTTTTATTAGATAGTGCTCATATGTGTGTGTGTGTGTGTGTGTGTGTGTGGTATGTGTGTGTGTGTGTGTGTGTGTGTGTGTGTGTGTGTGTGTGTGTGTGTGTGTGTGTGTGTGTGTGTGTGTGTGTGTGTGTGTGTGTGTGTGTGTGTGTGTGTGTGTGTGTGTGTGTGTGTGTGTGTGTGTGTGTGTGTGTGTGTGTGTGTGTTTGTGTGAAGACTGATAACAAACCAGCCCATAGTAGAGGAAATAACACGACTGACTTAGAGAGAGAGAGAGAGAGAGAGAGAGAGAGAGAGAGAGAGATTCAGATAAAAAAATGAAATGGTAATAGAAGGTAAAGACCGAATATAATAAAAAAAATTGTGTGCAGGAAGGATTGAAAATAATGGAGGAGGAGGAGGAGGAGGAGCTGGAAGAATCAGAAGGCAGAAACTCTGTAACCACATAAAAGAGGAAGGGTGGATGAAATAAAGCTTCATTTACGATTAAGATAAAGTTGTAACTTGTGACCCAGAATGTCTGTTCGGCGGCGACGAGGGAAGAACCGCCAGGAAGAGGAAGGGAGATTTAATGAAGGCGGGGATTACGGCGAAGATAACAGACTAACGTACTGGCCGATAAGGTGACCACTCGCTGGTGGATGAAGGGGGGAAGATAAACGATAATTACTTTAAGAAGGTAAATGGAAAGGAGGAAGAGGAGGAGGAGGCATAGGAGGAGGAGGAGGAGGAGGAGGCATAGGAGGCGGAGGAGCAGGCGGAGGAGGAGGAGGAGTAGGAGGAGGAGGAGGAGGAAGAGAACGAGGTGGAGGAGCAAGAAGAGGAGGAGGAGGAGGCGGAAGAGATTTAATTTATCGTAAGAGACGGCTCAGGATAAAGGAAAGGTTAGCGACGCAGAGGAAAAGGTATTTCGAGATGAACTTTTATTTCATTGTTAAGATGAAAGAAAAGACAGATAAGGAGTAGGAGAAGGAGAACAAGTAGGAGGAGGAACAGGAGGAGGAAAAAGAGGAGGTGAAGGAGTAGGGGGAGGACGTGGAGGAGGAGGAAGTGGAGGAAACGTAGCAAGATAAGGTAGCTAACAGTTGATAGCTTT